>NW_024429198.1:37714861-38274861 GCF_017639785.1 Mesocricetus auratus
AATATCAAGGTAATGGATACTAATTAACTTTTAAAATGAATAAATTTAAAGTTTGCATCTGCTATTTAAGTCTTTTCTAATGTATGTTGAAATGAAGCAGTCATTTTTATGCATCTCCCGGGGGAAATATGTGAAAGCTGAATTTAACCTTGTTTTTTCTACATACTTTTGGCTTGCCAGGTCTCTATCACTGGAAACAACCTCTCCACACACACAGCATCTTCATCCAAGTTACATAGAGCTATCAAAGTCTTAGGAAAAGCCACCTGCTTCTCTGTGGTGGGAGGTTCCTCCAGACACCCTAGTGGTTTATGTCCTTTGTGTTTCTCCTACTCCTGTCACCATCATTATTCCTCTGCCAGGGCTCTTTTCTTCATCTTCCTTTGAGTGGTTCTTTATGATTTCCATCAGAAACTGCCAATATGATTGAAAGGTAGTTCTAGTGTTCTTGAAAATGGGGCAGAGGCAAAAGCACCAATCTGGAGCTCTGTTTTCAAGGGAAATGCTTTTCATTGTGAGTGAGGGTCTTAGGACTAGGTAAACAAAGTTACCTTCAAAATTCACCAAATTTTGAACATCAGTGGTGCAGAGCTACATCCATACATATTTCTAATAGCATGTTTCTTTTGAATTATGCATATAACAATATTTGCAAAGATCCCATATGTAGGAGTGTATCACTACAACACAAAATGCACAGAAGGCCTTTGAAGATAAGACTATGGTAAATACTGCTGATGCTTTGTAGAGATTTGTCTTGGTGGGAAAATTGAATGATTTCAATAGACATAAACTATTCCTAGCACATTACAGTTCTACACCTGTTAATAATCTTGGGTGTTAACCTCATTTCTTTAAGTGGCACTATTTAGCTTCTGTTGGATATGACAGAAATTTTAAGTTCCTTATAAAATTGATAGAAATTCTTATTAAGTGCCTTGGGTTAGGTCTGCCTTTTCTATGTTGTTCTAGCTGTAAAAATCAGAAAGATGGGTAAGTTATAAAATGGATGCTCCCCATGAGAATTTATGGGTGGTGGGTTGTTCCTAGGATTCCTGGTAGAGTGTCAGTCCTGCTTGCCACCTGTATTTTGCTTATTTTCTGTGGTCTATTTTTAGGATTCTGTTCTAACATTATTCACTTAGCAGGTCTGAGTTTGATTAGTGTGGCATCACAAAGCTGCTTCAGTACTTTTTCAGTGGTTGCTCCTAAATTGTAAACTAAGAAAGCAGGAGAATGTGATGACTGAACCTGTGGATGACCTAGGCATCCTACCTTCCTTGGTGACCTCCTGTAACATGGGTAATGTGACCTCAGTGGACATAGGACAAGGGACTGCATGGATGGGTGTCAGCCAGTGCTCTTGTGATGGATGAAGCCTAATTAATGTGAGTCTTCAGATTCAGATGAAACATGTAGAAGTTTATGGCTTCTTTCTAGTGACTTAGTTAATCTACCGGGCTCTCTGAACTGTGAATGATACATCAAGTTAATTTCACTCTTTCCAAACCTGAAAAATACATGCGTATAAGGCCCAGAAAGAAGCTGAGAATTCAGTGTAAATGCTGGATAAAGCTGGAGAAATAATAGTAGGAGTCACTTCAAAGGTGAGAAAAAAAGTTTCCAGTCACTGGAAACTCAGTGTCATTTTCAGATAGCCTAGATCAATGAACTGACAGATGTTTAAATTAAAACTCAGCAACATGCTTGTACCATCACCCTTTTTACACCAGTGCTGATGTGGTGTTCTTACTTTTTAAATTTAAATATGTCTCAAGCATTGTTAAAGTAGGGAACTATTATTTTTAAAAATGAACAATACAGATGTTTTATTAGGGTTACAAAATTTACTATAAATTCCTTTTTGACTGCTGTTTCAAATACAACTTCCTAGCCAGTGAACAGATTCTAAAACATAATATTCCCAAAGGAATAATAATGGAGAATTTTGTTTAATTCATTTGGTGGTTTCAAAGGCAGCAAAGATAATGCAAGCTTTATCAGGGGCAAAGATGAAAAGCATGACTGTCTGATGACTTACAGCAGATCTATTGTGAATGCATTGATAACACAATTTGGGAAATATATACTTACTTTGTGAATGATAATTTATAAAGTACAAACCGATATTTTGGGTATAACCTTTTTAATGATGTAAATTGTGCAATATGTATGCAACAATTTTCTAGCCTCAAAGTGGATGTTTAAATAAGTATTTTTAACTTTTGATACATCTAAATTGCCTTTATAAAATATTCTTGTCTCGATTCAAAGCAATTTTCATGCTAATTAGTATTTTTTCATTTTCCAATATGCATATGTTAATGTAGTATCTGGCTATATGTCTCTAAGCTGTATGTGAAAATCTTATAAAAGCTAAGAATAACCAGTTACCATGGAGGAGGAAGGGAGTTCATGAGCCTTCACATCTAACCTAAGCGCTATGGGAAGTTGATGTATTCTTATAAAGTCCGTTTTTGTAAAGCATGTGGCCCTTGGTAAGTAAACAATGCTGTGGTGGTTCAACCCACAATCAGGAGTATACTGACAGCTAAAATTTGTCTCAATAAATTGTTTAAAAAATAAACTAAAAATGTAAGAAGTGGGTAGGGGTAGGAATTGCTCTGTAAGGAGTTGTGGGAAAAGTAGAGGATGAATATGATCAAAATATATTTATATAATTTTCAAATGACTAATAAAATCAATTAAAAACTAAAAAATTGTTAAGAGTAATTATAAAATTTAGTATTGAAGTAAGGATTATTTAGTATGTGTTAAGTGTAATTTTGGAGACTGGGGATATATGTTAGCACTAGACTGTCTGCCTGATAGGAACAAGACCCTGGGCTTCATCCCAACCACCACCACCACACACATATATAACTTTGCTTCATAAATAGTTAACAGTCGGTTCTAGTTACATGCATATTAAAAATGGTATTTGTTAACAATCTTGACAAATTGATCCTTGTGTAAAATGATATACTGAGCATTCCTCTGTAATTCAGGCAGATGTAAACTTATATGTGAAAATCTTAATCTTGTTTCATTAATTCTGTAAAAAATATTTTGAGTTATTTATCATCTATCATCCATCTATTTGTCTGTATCTATGTATTTTAATGTGTGTGTGAGCTTTGATCCCATGTATGTATGTATGTTTATGTATCATGTGCATTCTTGTGCATATATGGAGATCAGAAAGTGATGCTGTCTTTCCTAGAACTGGAGTTGTAGACAGTACTGAGCCACCATGTAAGTGCTGGGAAAAAATGCATGGGTCTTCTAGTTTTTACCTTCTGAGACATCTATCCAGCTCCACATACCTATATTTTAAAAGAAGCAGAAAATGTCCAGGCACAGTAAGTAAATACTGGGGTTTAGATACACAGTGCTTGGTGTGCAAATGGTATGCTGAGTAGATCAGCCATGTGTATGTGTCACCATACCCACTGGCTGGCCCTTTCTACTCCAAGCAGTCTCTTTCCTCGGAAGAATTGATTTATTCCAGTGGTTTCTCATTCTCTTGAGATAGATATGTGTGTCCAAATCTACCTATAAGAACACAAATTAGAAACGTGAGCAAATACTCTGGTGGTAGTGAAGTCACTGGTGTACTTTCAAAGTGTCTGACCACCCATTTCCTTGTGTGTCTTAGGGGAAGGCATGCTCCGTTCATCTGATTATTACTGTGACTTGGGCAAGGTGAGGATGCAGCTACATCTGTTTCCATGGTGGCTGCTGCTCCAGTATTCCTAGTTGATCCTGAATTTTCAGGGCATTGATAAAATGGTACTCTGTCATGACATCAATATTTAGTAAATTTTATATTTAAAATTTAATGTTTGATGTACACTTTACATATTGTTGTGCCTCATATTCATTTTGCAGACATTTAATAGAAATGCTAGCCTTCTTCAGACCTTTGGGGGTTCTGATGGGTTATGTAGTGAGTGCTTTGAAGATATTTTTTAGCATTGAGGATAAATATCAGACAAGAGACAGGCACTACTATTGTTCTGATTTGGGACACAGTGTTAATGCACACTGCATGGCATTTTTGCTCCTTTTACCAGTCCTCTGGAGTAGGAACATTTATCTCAGCTTTTATGAGACAGAAGGCAGAGATATCAAAGAACAAGTGTAACAGCTAGGGGGTAAATGTTAGCAGCTGCATGGAAGTGGCAGTGTAGAGTATGGCCTAGTTTTCCTTTAGTGCAGGGACTGAAGGATTTCATTATTTCCTTTAATGTACTGCTTAGGATTCCTGATGGATCCAAAGACAATTTTGTCATACTCCAAAATTTTTTTATGAACTTTTGTCTTGTTAAACATTTATAATCCTGAATCCGTATTGTGAAACTGAACTGAAGGTTGGTTTCTGCACACTCAGACATGGATTCCTATTAAATGCTAAGTTGTTCTTCCTTGTGTTATCTGAAGTGCCTTGTGTGTGTGTGTGTGTGTGTGTGTGCATGTGTGTATCTGTGTGTGTATGTACATATGTACATACATACTAATGGTGGAGATATTTTGAATATTTGTGTCCTATTGTGAAAGAGGCAAAGGTATAGAGGGTCAAGCTGCCACAATCTGATTGGGAATCATTAGCACTTTTTCTGCTATTGTCCCATGAGTTTGGTTCTGAAGACTGACTTGGGAGGTCATAGAATGACAGACACAGAAACAAATGCACTTAAAAGCCGAGACGATGAGGAAAGTGTACACTGTAATGGAGAGGCTTCTGTTATTGCAGAGCAACTCCAATATCAGTGATGTGTTAGCTAGTCTAGGTAGGAGGTATCTGTAGGTAAGCGGTCTCAGGCTGTAAACATTCAATAAGAGGAAACTGAACTTGGTAGTTTTTACATACACTGTCCAACCATTTGTAAACACTTGGACCAAAAAAGGTTTTGCTTTTCTGAATATGACCCTGGGGGAAAGACTTTGCCAGTTTCCCATGGCATTTTTCATTGATATAGCTGTGCCCATGTCGACAATACATATCCACTCTGGATTTGATCTACTCTTTACATAGTCACTAAAGGATCTCTCTATTCTGTATATCACTTTGGGCTTCCTAAGCTCCTAATATTTGTTCATGACTCTGAGCTGACAGCCTCATCTTGACTCATTCAGTATGTTGTCTCCATGTAGTTGGGCTCCTGCATGCATCTTCCTTGAAATAAGGCACAAGCTGACCTTGTCCTCAAGTGTCTCTCTCAGTTTTGATACCTAAGTTGACATTTGGTATGTCCAGCATTGGCTGGGCTACTCTCTCTTAAGATGTTTTCCTTCAGACTTGGTATCCACAAAATGAGAGGCATTTTAGAAAGCTGGCAAGTATATAGACTGAAAGATTCTTATGGTCAAGGTTTGACTGTTAGACCTCCATTTCTGCCATATTCTTCAAATGTTAGGACAAGATAAAAATCAAGAAATGTGTCAACAAACCTTCACAGAAGTAATTGCAAAGAATGTCATCATTTATAACCTACTATAAATATAAACCCTGATAACAAATTTTCAGTCCCACAAACTCAAAAGACGGTATAGTTTCCATGAAGTCTCACTGTCCCATCTCCTGGATTGTTTGCACACTCTTTTACTTGTTTTAGCATGTGTGATTTTGTTCAGGTAACTTCTATCTACATAAACAACTATACTGAGTATTCAGCTAACAGTAGAAATGATCCAATTTTGACATTGTCTGTTATAATTCCTCCTTTTATATAAAGAAGGCAACTGACACATCAACTAGAGTATGGTACTTTTTCTGTTTAGGTTGATACTTGATAAATAAAGAAGAATATTATTTATTTATATTACTACAAAATGCATGAATCCTAGCAATTATTTTTTGTTGTTGTTGCTTAAACCAGGTACACAAATGATGTCTAATTTTAGATACAGTTCCAGTACGAGCCTTGCATGCTATCAAAGAGTTTATTACTCTATAGTCAGCACCAAATGCAATATGCGAAGTCTGCCAGAGAGGAACTAGGATTGAATAACACTGAGAAATCAATATTACTTTTCAATGCAGCTGATCAAAAGCAAAATATTGAATTAGAAGACAAAATGCTTCATGGGCATTTTTCTGCCCCTGGTAGGTTGATCACAATGGATGGCTGCAAATCCACAAATACTGTTCTATTGCTGTGATGAAACACAATGACCAAGGCAATTTACAGAAAGAAGCAATTAAATGGGGACTGGGTTACAAATTCAGAGGGTGAGCCCAAGGTTATCATGGCAGCAGGAGGGAACATGGCAGCAGGCAGGCAGGAGCAGAAGTTTCGAGACTACATACTGAGGTACCAACTCTGAGTCAAGGAGAAAGTCAACAGAAATGGCATGAGCTTTGGAAACATCAAAACCCACTCCCTGTGACACACCTCCTCCAACAAGGCCGTACTTCCAAAGCCTTTAAAACGGTTGTATTAACAGGGAACCAAACATTCAAATATAAGTCCATGGGGGTCATTCTCATTCAACCACTACAACTGCCAAATGTGGGACCCAGGAAACATGCAGCCTGGAGTGGCAATCATCATAGTTTAAAAAACATTAAAAAGCTCTTCAGACACTGTCATAAAATGACCTAGGATTAAACATCTCAACCAGGAAGAAATCTAAACGATAACTGCTCTACTCTATTGGAAAAGTCACTGGAAACCTGGTAATGCTTCTTGAACCATATCAACAAATACCCGTGGCAGGTGGGGAGAAGGGGGACAGAGACCGAGATAGATACAGGGAGAAATATTTCTTTTGAGATTGTAATATAATTGCATCCTCTTGTTTTCCCTCCAAAGTCCTCCCATGTACCCTTCCATGCTCCTTTTCCTATAATTGTTACACAAACACACCCTACACTCACACACTCCTAAATACTTAAAAACAACTTTTTCATTCTATATAATGTTACTTGTACATTTTTTGTTCATGAATGAGGATTTGGTATTAGATAATCAATTGACACTCTTTGTTGGGAAAGACTGTTTTACCCAGCCACAGAATAGCTTAGTTGCCCAGAGTTCTATGACTAGTGTTGAGGACCCAAGAGTTTTCCTCTTTCCACATTAACATGTCTTTTGGTCTTTCAATTTTTCCGGTTATGTTTAAGCAGCCGTGCTGATGAGACATCACAGGTATAACTTCTGACATTTCAAGGCAATTCAACTTATAGTAATCTCCCAGATTCTCTGTCTTTTACAGTCTTTCTACCCCTACTTTCTCAATGATTCATGAGCCTAAGATGCAGGAGCTGTGTTGTAGAAGTGTGAATTGGGACTAGGCTCCACAACTCTGCATTTCGCTCAGTTATTTCCAGTTATGGTATCTATTGTTGTAAAGAGATGTTCTCTTGAAGGGGGTGAGAATGCTTATATGTGTATATAAGGGCAAATGTTTAGAATGTAGTTAGGGATTATGCTGGTTTACTAAACTGGCAATTATAGGCTCTCCAATGTCTGTGACATCACTAGCCTGAGATTGTTAGCTAAGTCTCCAGGACCAGGCACAATATCCCTCTTGTTGAACAGATTTAAGTCCAATTAGGGAGCTGCTGTGTACCACCAAGGAATTCATGCCTCTTTTGCACCCTTAGGGTTATTGTGTCATGTTGCTTGTTTCCATGTTTTAGCTGAGTTGGGTTGTTGAGTACATCCCTTCTTTGGAAGCTTGTATAGTGCCTTCTGGTATCATAAAGGGTAGTTTTAAGGGAAGAAACTTTCAAATCAGTCATAGCTCAGTTGCCTCTGGTCTCTGTGTGAAACACATTATTTCGTCAACAATAGGAAAAACCATACACCTTTGTGGGACAACCAGAGACAACAGCAATAGCCTATAATGTTAGGCAGTCTCTTAGAAAACCTTGATCAACAACTCAAAAGGATTGTTAAGAATGGCTCTTGGTTTACTTCACTCAGGATGGTTTCTTCCAGTGCTATCCATTTACCTGAGAATTTCAAGATTCTATTGTTTTTTCTGCTAAGTAATAAATACTCCATTGTGTAAATGTACCACATTTTCTCTATCCACTCTTCAGTTGAGGGGCATCTAGGTTGCTTCCAGGTTCTGGCTATTACAAACAATGCTGCTATGAACATAATGGAGCAGATGCCCTTGTTGTATGAACTTGCCTCATTTGGATAAATGCCTAAGAGTGGAATTGCTGGGTCTAGTGGTATATTGATTCCCATTTTCCTGAGGAATCTCCGTACTGATTTCCAAAGTGGCTGTATGAGTTGGCACTCCCACCAGCAGTGGAGGAGTGTTCCCCTCTCTCCACATCCTCTCCAGCATAAATTGTCTTCGGTGTTTTTGATATTAGCCATTCTGACAGGAGTAAGATGGCATCTCAAAGTTGTTTTGATTTGCATTTCCCTGATGGCTAAGGATGTTGAGCACTTTCTTAAGTGTCTCTTGGCCATTTTAGCCTCCTCTATTGAGAATTCTCTATTTAGTTCTGTACCCCACCTTTTAATTGGATCCTTTGGTGTTTTGGAGACTTGCTTCTTGACTTCTTTGTAAATTTTGGAGATTAGCCCTCTGTCAGATGTGGGGTTAGTGAATATCTTTTCCCATTCTGTGGACTGCCTTTTTGTCTTATTGACTGTGTCCTTTGCCTTACAAAAGCTTCTTAGTTTCAGGAGGTCCCATTAGTTAATTGTTGATCTTAGTGTCTGTGCCACTGGTGTTATGTTCAGGAAGTGGTCTCCTGTACCAACTTGTTGAAGAGTATCTCACACTTTCTCTTCTAAAAGTTTCAGTGTGGCTGGATTTATGTTGAGATCTTTGATCCATTTGGACTTAAGTTTTGTACAAGTCGATAAACATGGATCTCTCTGCAATCTTCTGCATACCAGTACCCAATTATGCCAGCACCATTTGTTGAAGATGCTTTCTTTTTTCCATTGTATAGTTTTAGCTTCTTTGTCAAAAATCAAGTGTTCATAGGTGTGTGGGTTAAAATCAGGGTTTTCAATTCGGTTCCATTGGTCTACCTGCCTATTTTTGTGCCAATACCAAGCTGTTTTCAGGTCTATAGCTCTATAATAGAGCTTGAAGCCATGTATGGTGATGCCTGATTTTAGCTATTCTGGGCCTTTTGTTGTTCCATATAAAGTTGATTATTGTTCTTTCCAGGTCCTTGAAGACTTTTGCTGGAATTTTGATAGGGATTGCATTGAATCTGTAGACTGCTTTTGGTAAGATTGCCATTTTTATTATGTTGAAACCATTCTGAGTGAGGTAACCCAGTCACAAAAAAACTAACATGGTATATACTCACTCATATATGGATTTTAGACATGGATCAGGAGAGCACCAGTCTGCATTTCCACTGACAGAGAGTCTGGGAAACAGGAAAGAACCTAAAAGATATGCATAGTACCCAAGGGAAGAGGAATGAGGCAAGATACTCTGAACAGTTGGGGAACAAGATGAGGGGTGGGGGGGAGTGGGAGCTGGGAAGAAGAGAGGGGGAGAAGAGGAAGAGAGAGTAGGTCATGGAGGAACAGGAAGGTTGAGTGGGGGGGTAGAATAGGGGGGAGAGGGAATCATAGGTTAGAAGACCGATCAGGCACCAGTGTGACCTCTAGTGATCTAAAGGGATGACACCAATTGGCAAGCTAAGCAATAGTGGAGAGACCACCTTGAATGTCCATTCCTGATAATGAACTTGATGTCTATAACCATCCGGGAACCTTCATCCAGTGACTAATGGAAGCAGGGGCAAACACCCACAGTCAAACACTGAACTGAACCCAAAGAACCCAGTTACAGAGAGAGAGGAGCGATGAGCAAATTGGCAAAGAATGTGCTGGCAAAACCAGCTTAGACAGCTGATCTGAACAAGGGAGAGCTCTTGGACCCCAGACCGACAGCTGGGAGGCCAGCATGGGACTGATCCAGACCCCCTGAATGTGAGAGTCAGTGAGGAGGCCTGGGCTACCTATGGGGTCCTGAACTGTGGATCAGTGTCTATCCCTGGAATACAAACAGACATCATGTGCCCATACCACAAAGAGGGATGCTCTCTCAGCCTGGACTCTTAGGGGAGTGCCTGGACCCTGCCCTGAGTGAAATGACAGACTCTAGATATCCCCTATATGGAAAGAATTGGCAATAGGGTGGGAGGCTGGGGGTGGTGGTGGGGGATGCGGGAGGAGGGGAGGGAGAGGGAACTGGGATTGACATGTAAAACAAGCTATTTAAAATTAAAATAATAAAAAAAGAAAAAAAAGAATGACTCTTGGTAGGATCATTGTCATGTCAGGTGAGAAGTTTTCCTTAAACTACATGTGTATGTTTATACACAGACATAGATATATCGTAGGCAATTTCATGTAGTTAATAGTATGAATTCTTATGACTTTTTCAGATCGCCTTACTGTTGGTTTACCCTCTCATTTTGTTTTTTATCTCCCTTCACATCCTTATTTACAGCCCTGCCTCCATTTTTCCCACTTATTTCTTGAGGTCATTTGTTTGTTTCTCTTCGCACCTCTATTTCTCCTTCCCTTTCACCTACAATTTCCTGGGACCACTCCCCCCTTTTTTTCTCGGTTTATGTAGTTACTCCAAGTTGTATACTAACATCTGAAGATTTGGCGCTAGGAAATGTGGATGCAAGAGAACATGTTTCATCTTTCTGTGTCTGGGTTACTTCTCTCAATATGATCTTTGCTAGTTCTAGTCACTGCAAAGCTCATGATTTTATTTTCTAACAACTGAGTGGCATTCCATAATGTATATATACCGCATTTTCATTATCTATTTCTCAGATGTAGGATCTTTGGGTGTTTCTATTTCCTAGCAACTGTTATTAGAGCAGCAATGAACATTGCTGAGTATCTCTGGAACAGGGTATCCTGTTCTTTGGGCTTATGCCAGGGAGTGGTACAGCTGGTTCATATGGTGGACTTGTTTTTATCTTTTTAAGGATTCTCCACATTCATTTATAGAGTTGCCAAACCAGTCTGAAATGCCAAGAGTAGTGAGTGAGTGTTTTATTCCTGGGCCAGTGGAGACCTTAAGAGAGCCTGAACTTGATATCCACCTGGTAGTCGTGGGGTCCTCCCTGCCCACTGTTGCTTTGCACTTACTGTAGCCAAATCAGCATTCAGAAGACAGCTCTCCAGCAGAGGAAGTCTCAGGGTGGGGCCAGGGGAGCTGCAGGTCCCATCCCTGTCCCTTCACATCAAGCAGCTTCCCTGTAGCTCAGGGAATACATACAACTAGAGTTTTCTGAGTGCTTCTCCTTACTACTGCAGCAGCATGGTAGTTTGCATTTGCTCATACTTTTCCAGTTGGATTTTACTCTCTCTGTTGAAAAAAATGATTCTTACAATATCTGAGCTTGAGTACAGGCTGCTATGGGTCTAGGGGTTGTGATGTTGATATTCTTGGACCTTTGTTTAATATTCCGTTTTGAATCTTTTTTTCTCAATGTCTATATCTTTGCTCCATCTGTCTCTGTTTACGATTTTCTCTGATCTCTCCCCTTTCTGCTTCTTCTCTGTGTCTCTGTCTTCTCTCTTCCGTCTCTCACTCTTGCCCCTCTTATCCCAGGTCTTAGTCGTGGCATTTACCTCTCTGCCTGCACATCCTTTTTTTCTTTCTATTTTAAGATACTTTTAACCACCATGGAGAAAGAGTGGGATGAAATGTGAGGGTATGAAATTCCTTTTCCTCAGTTACTTTTAGTCAGGATAGAAGGCCATAGATAACTTAATGTAGTAAAAAACATTATCATACACTTTTTCTCTAGAAATATATTAAATGTGGGGGGGGGTCAGAGACATGGTACAACTGTTAAGAGCAACAGCTGCTATTCCAAAGGACACAGGTTGAATTCCCAGCACCCACATGACAACTTACATCTAACTAGAGCTCCAGTTTCAGGGTATCTCATAGCTTCTTTTAGATTCTGTGGGCACCAGGTATACACATGGTTCACAGACATTCTTTCAGGAAAAACACCCATTTTCATAAAATAAAAATTAAATGACAAAGTATTAATTGTTATAGTTTCTATCATAGGTTGCTCCTCTGTTGCTGCAGCAAACACTGTGACTAAAAGTAACTTGGGAAAGAAAAGGTTTAAGATTTTTTTCCATCCTATATGTGACAGCTCATCTTGAAGGGATGCCAAGGCAGAAACTCAAAGCAGAAGCCTGAAGTAGAAACCATGGAGGAATGGGGCTTAAGTGGCTTGCTCAGTTTCCTTTTTTAGAGAGCCCCAACTCACCTCCCAGGCATGGTACCAATCACAGCAGGGTATTGACAATTAAGAAATGACCCACCAACATGTCCACTGTCTAATATGATGGAGACAGTTGCTCAGATGCAATTTCCTCTTTCCCGGTATGTCTCGGATTGTGTGAATTCAATAAAAGATACTAAGTAAAACAATAGCTATGTCAATTATAAGGTAGGAAAGTAAAATTTCTTTTACACAATTGAAAAGAGAATACTTCTTAAGGAGAATTGTTACGGTAATGCCAAGAGCACATCACATGCAGTCAGTGAACAGCTGTGAATTAAATCATGGATGCAGATCAATATCTGTGCCATGGCAAATTCTGAAGGAGGGAAATAGTATAGATATATATCAGAAAAGGAAGTTATATGTGCTGCAGAAATGACTTGGTGAATAAAATGCTTGCTGGCAAGCATGAAGTTCTGAATTTAGATCCCCAGCAGCCATTTAAAATCCATATGTGGCAGTGTGTGCCTGTAAATTCTACAGTGGGAAACAGAGACAGGAAGATCTTGGAAGCTCTCTGACAAGACATGCTTGCTAATCCAGCATACTCCAGGTTCAGCAAGAGACCACCATCTCAAAAAATGTGGAGAGAGGGTTGAGAAACACATCTGTACCTAAATCTCTGCCCATCTACATCTGCCTGCATGGGGAAAGTGTTCCCCAACACATATACACAGCCATACACACACATTAAACATTTCTGTCTATCATCTATCTATCTATCTATCTATCTATCTATCTATCTATCTATCCATCCATCATCTGTCTATCTACCATCTAACACTTGCAAATAGGTGTGAATATGATGGAGAAATTTCTAATGTTTATAAAATGTGTAGGAAGCTGAGGGGAAATGATTTATAAGTCAGTTATTGTTAAAATATAGGTTTGAGTAAAATAACTCAAAGAAAATTTTAGAACAAGACTAAATAAGCAATAAAAATTAATCAAATATATGCTGCTTCCTAGAGTCCCATTGCTATATTGCTCTCTTTATCTTTATCTATCTATCATCTATGATACCTTGTTAAAACCTGTCAATCTACATGTTTTATCTGCCCTTTTCAGATTTCATCTTTGACTCTGAAGCAGTAGGACGTTATCATTATCTTTAGATAATTACTTTTATCTGTAAACACGGGGGGATTTTTTTTTGGATCCCAGAGATGGGCCACAAACTGAGCCATATTTATTACTCAATTTCTAGGATTAAATTCTACCTCATCACCTTGGAGATCAGAGGAACATCCCCTTCTCTTCACAGCAGCTGTAACTGGAAACAGGCTGTGTAGTTTTAACTAGTTACAATTTGATTGTTTTGAATGTCCTTATAATGAACATGGCCTTTGATGGCAGAGACACACAGAGAAAAGGCCATCAGTCAAAAACATAGTCTGGTGTGACACACTTGCAAGCCAAGATATACTGAGGACAGTGGTAACTATAACATGCTGAGAGACACAAAGAGAGAGCTCCCTTTCCATCTTCTGCAAAAAGTATGGCCCTATCCCATCTTGAATGCAGACTTCTATGAGGTGTACAACTGAATTAATGTGGTTTTAGGTAGCCCGTCTTGAAATTGATGTCTCAGCAACAGTGAAGGAAATTACATCAGTGATATGAGCCAAAGGTCACCAATTAGCTTTATCTTCCCTTAAATAATGTTTTCTGTAATAAAGTTATAAGAGGTACAATGATATAATAAAATTAACAGAATTGCCCTTAAGTAATTTTAGTTCTTGCTACTACAGTGACTTCTTTGGGTCAAATAAAAGTGCAAAAGTCAGTCATCATGAAGCCAAGGTTAAAATAATCAGTAGAGTGATGATGAGAAAGAAATAGCAATTGAACATAATTTTGTATGAATTAATACAATCCTATTTTCATCTATATCTTCCCATTACTTTTATATGTAGTACTTAGTTGAATGTCTAAAATATATTACATTCAACAGATGTTTTTCTGAATAAAAATAAAGGTTTAATACAAGGGTAATTAAGTGAGCCCACATCCCCAATAGTCTCAAAAAATGAACTAATAAATCTTGTCATTTTATGCAATAAGAACATTTCAAATTTACTCAGCAATTTTTAACAATACTTATTGCAATGAGCTATAGTCATTATGTTGTACAATAGGTCTACTAATTTTAAGTTTGTATCCAGTGACCACAACTTTTCAGCATTAACTCCTTCCTAAACTCTGGGGATCACCATTCTAATTTCCATGTCTATAAGATCAAGATTTTAGATGTCACATCTAAATGAGCTTTTATGTTTGGTTTATGCAGCTTAAAGAAATATTTCTGAGGTCTATTTACATAAGGTCAAATGCCAGCATTGAAGTTTAAAATTTTTAAAAATTATTTCTATTTGTACTAGTGTTATCCTTGTATTCATATACACCTCATATGTGCCTAGTGCCAATAAAGATCAAAAGAGGATTTGGGATACCCTGGAACTATAGCTAAGGGTATTTGTGAGTCATTGTATAAGGGCTGGGAAGACCCTACTCTGGTCTTTTGCAATTGCAACAAGTACACTTAACTGCTAGGCCATCTTTCCAGCCCCAGATTTCTCTTGTTTTCAAGGTTGGATATCCTCCTATTCACTCTATGATGATTTATTTATCATTCATCCTTCAATTGTTGCTTATTTTGATTCCTTGTCTTGGAAGCTTTGAATAATGGTACAATGTGTACAGAAATGCACTTATCTTTTGGACATACTGACTTCATTTGATATACTACATGTTTCTTTCCTTGGTCATGTCTTACATTTTTGGAACCTTGGTCCTAGTTTCAGGAATGACTCTGTCACTTATTTTCCCCCAAGTATTCAAGGAGACCTCCTCTTTAAAAATTCCTTGTGTTTCTTCTTGTTACCCTTCATCATTTTAACAAAAACCATTTTAATAAGTATGAGGTCATTTTTCTTCTGGGGTATAATTTGCATTTTCTATGGAAATGTGATATTTTGCTGGTAATAGTAGATTTGACATGTTGCTTAAAGCCAAGACAAGCAATGTTTCTAGTTTTGCTCTTTATGTTTAATATTAACTCATCTAATTAAAGTCCTAGAAATTTTAGATTTGAGATATCTATATATCTATATATGCATGTATGTGTGTGTGTAAATGCCATTGATATTTTAATAGGAATCTATTGTATCTGTGACCAAGTAGGGGTAATAGGAACATTTTTAAGAGCCTTCATTGAATATATCCATAAGTATTTATAGATATTATTTTATAGTTATTGAGGTTATTTTCATGATTTCCTTTTATTTAGTTAATTGCTAATATATAAAAATGATACTGATTTTTACATGTTGATTGTATACCATGCTATTATATAAGATAACATTGTCTGGAAACGTGGACAATTTAACTTTTTCTTTTTCAATTTGAATGTGCTGATACTGCGTTTCTAACTTTTCAGTTGGAATTTTCTATAATATTTTGAATAGAATGGCAAAACTATACATTCTTGCCTTGTTCTTATTCTTAGGGAGCATACTTCCCACAGACACTGGAGTATATGGTGCTAGTTCTCAATTATCAGTATGAGTCGTATGTCATACTGACCTTTGTTGCGCTGATGCATATTTCTTGCTGACAGAAGGATGTTGAATTTTGTTATATGACTTCGTGTTCATGAAATCATAACATTGATGTTTACCTTATGATACAGCACACTTACTGATTCATCTTGAATCTCTGAAAAACATCCAGTTTAATAACAGTGAACAGTCCTTTTGATAGGCTGTGGAAATCAGTTTGTTAGTGTTCTGTAGAGGACATGTATGCTCATCAAAAAGCTGATATGTGGGTTTTTTTTTTTTTGGTATCAGCTCATGAAGCATTTCCTGCAATGACAGTATATTTTATGGTTGACTTATTCTTGGATGTTTCAATGTTTTGTATTTTCTGTCTTCTAGATTCAAGTTGTGTGTATCTAGGAATTTGTTGCTTGATACTAGATTATTAAATTTGTTGCCAATGAATTATCCATAGTAATCTAGCATAGATTTTTTTCCATTTCTGGAGCATCATCTTTGATGTCTTTCCTTCAAGTACACTTAGGTTTGAGTCTCTCTTTCTCTCTCTTCCTTGTTAGTCTTGATAAATATTAATTTTTATGGACTTGCAAGATGGTTTGTGGATTGACATGTTCTACTTGCCAGAGAAGTATATGCATTTTCCTTTGTTGCATGAGATATTCTGTGAATGTATGTTAGGGATAATTAGTCTACAATAGAGATTAAGGGTGTTGTTGTTGGTTTTCTTTCTGGATGATGTGTGGTGTTTGAGATTCATTGTTAAATAAATGGTCCCAGGAGCACAAAGTCCTGCATTTAAGTTCCATTCTCTATTGCATGCCCCATTTCTGGTTATATGTTTAGAAAACATACTTCCTTAGCACATTCATTCAACTCTTATTGGCAGTTTTATGACTTTGGGATAAATATCTTGAGTCAACAAACGTTTATCAAAGTTGTTTTCTTTGAATAAAAATTGATTGTGTATGCTAAAGCTCGTTAGTTACTTTAAAACATATGATAGTGGTTAGTCACTTAAAAAATCCATGGTGTGGTTAATAATAATTTTCAAGTAATTTTTCTCTTTTTAAAAATTCATATGATATTGTATTTTTAGTATTTGTGTGTGTGTGTGTGTGTGTGTGTGTGTGTGTGCATTATGTATCAGGACAATAGGACAGAATTAAGCAGTTAATGTATGAGGCTTTATTGCCAAATGTTAGCACTTTTACTTGCTGAGACTTCTCTTTGGCCCTCAAGGTATTTTCTTTTTCTACATTACCTATATGTATTTCTTGTTTCTTCTTTTCTAATCTGTGTATAACCTTCTTTGAACAGTTTTCCACCTTTCTTTATCATATTGAATTTTTATTATGTTTCTCATGCGACATTTCTATTGTGAAATCCTTAAGTCTGGCTTCAGCACCCAGTGTAAATTCTGAGTGAAGTTGAGGCTACGAATGTTATAAGAGAATAAAAGCACGGGAGATATCTGAATACCTTTTACACAGAATGAAAGGTCTGAACTTCCAGATGGTTGATGGTAAAGAGGATTAGTTTCTGAAATCAGTAAATGAATTAAAATCCTGATATACAATCAATTCAGCCTAAAGCCAGCCCTCTTAGTAAACATTTCTTATCAGTAAAAACTTAGGTGAGCATTCTGCATCTAGCTGTAGATGTTAGGCGTTCAGAATGCTAGCTTACCATGGCTTTAGCACAGTGAAAGAGAGAATGAAATGTAAAATCCCCTAACAACACTATGAACATTTTAAAATCATTCTGCTTAGTCTTACATCCTTTTCATTCCTTTAGGCAATTAAGCATGTTATGTGTCATGCTCCCAAAGTACTCTCTAGATCAAAAGGGCTTTTTGATGTTTCAGAGTCTCATTTCTCTCTGGAGATTATTTCATACTGGTTATATATGGGTCAGAGCTTGGAGGAAAAAGCAGGAATACAAAGTGCTTCTCATATGCTGGCATGCCCATTGCATGCTCTGCAGAAGGAGTAATTTAGAATCTTCTATTGGGAGAAGGACATCTTCAGGGTATCAAAGAACAGAATAACATAAAATATTTTGTGAGATATACTATTCAATTAATGCTACTCAGTAAAATTTTAGAAATGATTTTCCAGGTTTTTATCTTTGTGTATATTAACATTGCATGTAATGTGTCTCCTTGTTATGAAGAACTCATACATGGAACATCCTGAGAATTTGGAATGTGGTACGAATCTCATTTTTTTTTTACAACTTGCCATTTGTGTATTCTGAACTACATGACAAATCTGAATAAACGAAACAGCAACCTATTTCTGTTATTTTCTTCCCCGTCTGAAAATCAAATTTCTGGCTTCTATCTAAAAAATTTACGAGGAAGTTTTCTTTTTTTTCCCTTCCTGTTTATACCCATGGTGAAACGGGGCTACTGAATGACTGATATGAAATAAGCATTCAGCACTCATTTTTTTGGTACTTATTGTAGAAGTTCAGTGAGGAAATTAAACCAGGCATGTGCATATGTAATCCCTTATGTGAAAGTATGAGGAGTTAAGTTCATGGAAGGTGAGTAGCAGTTCACGAGGCCAGAGCTGAGACACAGAAGGAAAGACAGCCCTCAAGCGACACTGATCAACTCAACTGTAGATCTTGATTCTGCTCATCTCAATCTTGGTCGTTACTGACACAGCATCTGTGAGAAACTATCTTTTCCTGTTTCCAGGTTATCCCATCCATGGGATCTTGTCACAGCAGTTTGAGAATAGTACAAACTTCATCCTTCTCATCATCAGTTTCCTGGCTGGAGATCTCGCTTCTAATTGACTTTTTCCAATGGAAGGTTGTAGAAGATGCTGAGAGAGTGGAAGTAAAAGTAAAAGTCAAACTTCCCATTCTTCTCACTTTCCCTTTAGACCACAGTTTTAACACTACATTCTGCATAAATGAAGACTCCTATGTGTTAGTCCCTAAGTGCATAAACATTTCTTCTGGTTCCTTTAACTCCAGATGCATATTTCTATTTTTATTTTGGCTTTGTTAACTGCCCTCATGGTAAATTCTTCTTGGTCTGCAAATGGTACAGAATGTGTTACCTAGAGTTGACCTAGAAAAGTGATTTTTAAATTGGATTGATTGTAGGATTCCGGTGCTCACATATTTCATAAGCTGGCATAATAATACCAAGATGGCAAGTTTGATGGGGGAATGTTCTTCTATGTATGTTTCTCTTTTTGTTCTGACAAAAGCAACTATAATTATCTTCCTTAGTATATTTTAATCATAGATTAAAATGTTACTGAGGTTAATCACTATCATGCACACTAAACTCTAGAACATCATTTAGTAAAATAACATCTTTAACTCACCAACTTCCCATCGTCTCATCCGTCCATTCCTAGTAGCCACTGTTCTATACATTTAACTCTTTTGAGATTCCTTAGACAAATGAGATCATGCAGATCATGTGGAGTATTGAATTTCTTTACTTGATTATTTCACTCAGTATACTGGTTTCCATCTCATCTCTGTTGCAGCAAATTGCAAAATCTCCTTTATGAGACTGAATATACTCCCATATGCTCATGTCACCGATGTGTCTCTGTGTCATCCCCAGCACTCTCTTTTGCACTTTGGACCTGATCCATGCACACAATTGTCACCACTTCTAGGCAGGCAACTGGTTTGCCTTCTCCAATCAACTCTCTTCTATTTTGTTCTTAGATCACCACCAGCCGTAGTGACATCTGACAGATCATAGTAAGCCAAGTGTGCTGTAAAATGCACGTGTCTGAATACATAAGAAAACAATTGGATTGTACATAAATTGGTGGATATACAGTATGCATATTCTACTTAGGAAAGGCTGCTTCCATGATAAAGATTTACCATAAGCCAACTACTACTGGAAAAGAGAAGTGAAAAATAAGATCTTGAGTGAAAAGTAGAGAGTGAAATAACAGCACAATGAGGACATTCCTCAAGGTTTAAGTCAGTGACTGGCCCAATATACATATCCAGTTATATTTGTTGAATGAATAAATGAACAAACAAGAATTAAATGGAATATGGAACAAGAAGGTACTAATTTTGGGAGGTGAGACTGGCGTGTTTCTGTAACTAAGGAGCAGTCATAGAGAGAGAAAGGAGAGAAATGAGCATTAGCTTCACTTTACTTGAATGAACGAGAGTCATTTTATCTTTGTGATCACCCTTGGGCAGTCAGAGTTCAATGTGGTGGCTCATCTGTAACCGAGACAACTGTCTGCAGAAGCTTGCTACC
The DNA here is from genome assembly GCF_017639785.1 of Mesocricetus auratus. Lineage (NCBI taxonomy): Eukaryota > Metazoa > Chordata > Mammalia > Rodentia > Cricetidae > Mesocricetus > Mesocricetus auratus. The sequence goes on from NW_024429198.1 coordinate 37,734,960, forward strand.
CAGTACATTTACACCACTGCCCAGTATTCTCATTCCATACACCATCCATGCTTGAGTTTAGTGCTGTCTTACCTACCCTGACTTTGTACTTAAGTTCTTTTTTATTAATTTCTTCTTATAGTATGACACTACAGACAAGGTGTTTTCACAGAAAAGTATTCAAACTTTATTTTATACCCCATAAATTATATTAGTTATTTGTAATATAAAGATACTGACTACCTAGGATTGGTCACATTATCTGAGATTAAATATAATAACTTGTAAATGAGTAATCACTTATACTTATTCTCATATAAGTTTCAATAAAAATATAATTTTTATAAAGTAACAACTTTTATACATATCTAGAAGTTTTATTTTGTTAAGAAATCTTATATTTCAAAGATTATAAAAGCAAGAAAACACAAAAAGAAGGTAGAATACTGAAGGGAATATTAGGATCACATTTTTCCCTATATGGCTAAAGAAAGCCATGATTGACACTGTGATTGTGTGGAGATTATAAATCATGCTGTATGGAATTGTGCATTTAGTATAGAAACTAAATAACAAAAGCAATACTAAAAATGCGAGGGTAAACAGGAGAAATAGAATAGAGCTTAAAAACTGAAAGCTAGATCCTTTGAAAAATCATCAGATTCCTGGTTACTCTCCATGGCAAAAGTGTGGGCTGTCACAAAGAATGTCTTCCAAAGGAATAATTCATTTGAGAAATAGAAATATTGAAGTAGATATTTGGGGAGCAGAAAAAGGGCATCTCAGGGGTTCTCCAGAAACAAAGCAGCATCCAAGGTGTCAGAAGAATTCTGCATATGATGGAAGATTTGGAGACAGAAGGAAAAGGTAATATCATTAGTGAAAGCAAGCTTTGAGAAGTCACAGGAGCCTCACATGAACAGAAACTCGAAGAAATTGATAGAACAGTGGAAACAGTTACTTATTTTACTTGGACTTGATTAGATGATGGTAGATGTGCATTTCATTGATGCTTTGCCACAAATGCTTCTGAATTTTCTGTACCAGGCATCCTGGTGGGTAATGAAGAGAAGAACAGAATGTAGTTCTTTTGACTCTGAGGAAATCACAATTGCATATCCTCACAACACAAATATTGTTAAGTAACCAGAGGTAAATGTATATAGTGTACTAGGGAAATGAGAACAATAAATGTGAGTCATCTAGTGATGGAAATAGACACTAAATGTTATGCCAACACTACCCTTTTGACACTGTTGTTTATCTCTTTGTGGAATATGTGCTTTGATGGAAGTAAAAGGTGCATTGTACAACTTTCAAAGGAGTTGGAGGCCTGCCCTTTGCTGATGGGAAATGAAGAAGTGTAGATCTGGGGGAGAGGGGTGATGAGGGAGGATCAAAGGAGTGGAGGGAGGGAAAATGTTATCAGGATGTATTATTATATGAGAGAAAAATCTGTTTTCACATAAGAAAAAACATATATATGAAAATAATTTACATCTCAGCCAAAATTTTAAGCTAGCTCTCCATACCATAAGTCGTTTAAGCAGAGCTTAGAAAAAACTCAACATGTTGATGTTTTCATTAATGTATTAAATCTTACCAATCAGCATTATGATAAAGCCAAGCAATTAAGGAGTTTGTAAGTCTGCAATGTTCCATCCAATTGCATTTATGCATTTACATAAGTATATATACTATTTTGTATGTATTAGGTGGGAATTAATTTCGGGATAATTCAACAAGACTGTGATCAAAAGCACAATTGAAATTCATTAAATGAAAAATTCATGGATACAAATTAGGAGAGATTCAAATAAATTCTGAGAGTAGAACGCTTTAGACTCATTGCTCACTACTCACTACTTAGCCCCACGGGAAACTGGGTGGTGTATAGACACACTGTAGTGTTACTTCTGAGGTCACATAGTGAGTAGAGGAAGGATTTGTCAGAGGGAAAAGTGACTTCAGATTTGAGTATATGGACCCTGTGTTCCTGTGGAACATTTAGATGTAGTTCCCTCCTGATACTTTGAAATTCACTGAGAAGCTTGGGGAGCAGCGCAAAGTAGTGTGAGAGACTGACCCAAGAGGAATAAGCCCCCATCGTATACACTCATTAGCCATTTTGGTTTTACTTCTTTGCGCTTATTTTGCTCCTCTGCAATAATAAGTTGGACACATGTCTAATTTTCAAGCTTTTATCTGAAATCTGATTTCAGATAATACTTTACTATAGTCTGCCAATTTGAAAGTACTATTTTCAACATTATTAAATAAATTTAATATTAGAGACACATGAGTTGCTTACATGTATGCTATTACAAACCACACACACACACACACACACACACACACACACACACATTTTTAAATAAGTTTTTCGCTGGGTGTTGGTGGCACATGTCTTTAATCCCAGCACTCGGGAGGCCGAGGCAGGTGGATCTATATGAGTTCAAGGTCAGCCTGGGCTACAGAGAAAGTTCCAGGACAGCCCCCAAAACAATACAGAGAAACCCTGTCTTGAAAAAACAAAAGTTTTAAATAAGTTTTTCTTTCACGACAATTTAAGTTTTCAGGGTAACTGAGAAGATAGTGTAGTTTTCCAAGATCACTGACGTAACCTTTTATCCAATATTGACTTCTTACAGTAATTATTTTAGTATTAATCTCCTTTAGAAAGGAGAGTAAGAATAGGTAACATCCAGTGATGAGTAAGAATAGAATGCAGATAAAGGACACTTCATTCATGAAGATATAAAACTAATTGCTTTTCTAATTTCAACATGGTCTTTCTGTTCATTTTTTGTGGTGCATAATTTCATAAATATGTAATTAATAGTGAAAGTACGAAACCTTCAGTGAAGCTACATGACTTGAGGGTGGCCAGTTTCTACTGTATAGATTTGCACTGTGAAGTGGAGTTTTGGACTGGGCAAGTGTTTGTGTGAGTGACTACCTTCAGCTAGCTGATAAGTTGATTTATTAATTCATTTAATTAAAGTTTTTTATTTAAAACATCAGCCAGTATTGGTGGCTCATTATTAAATGAAGTTGTCTTTTTATATGGATTCCCTAGTTTTTATCCAAGCTGACATTTCCCTTCCAGGATTCCATCCAGGATGCTACATCAAGATTTGTCACCATGTGTCCTTCAGCTTTCCGTTTATTAGTTTATCATATATGTTTTTATTTTGCATATATGTGTCTATCTGCCTGTGTCTGTGTGTGAATGTATGCGTGTTTATGTGTGAATAGGTAAATATGTATACATGTGGAGACCATAGGTCAACTTTGGGTGTTGCTCCTCAGAAGCTGTCCACCTTGTTTTTTGAGTCAGTATTTTACTGGGACATGATATTCAGCAATTAGCTTAGACTGGTTGGCCAGAGAGCTCCAGGTGTTTCCATGTCCTCAGAGCTGGGACTACAGGTGTATGCTACAACATCCAACTTTTATTTATTTATTTGTTTATTTTTATAATTTCAAATGTGGATACTATATTTGGATCCTTTTTCTAGTCCTCTCCTCCCTTCAACTCCTCCTTGTGTCCTTTGTAATTCCTCTCAGATCTCTGGCTACTTTTTCTTTATTTAGTCAACATATAATTATATAAGTATAACCTATTAAGTCTATTTAGTATTACTTTCATACATACACGCGCACACACAATATATATGTATTGACCATTTAAATTGGATCATCTGCTAGGTACTTGTCACTGGGTAAGACTGATTCTCTATCAGGAGCCATTAATTGCCTGTAGACTTCTCATATCCACATTGACACTTCAACTGATGCTGTCATTGTGCAGGTCTTCCTTTGTCAACCATATTTTTGAGATTTCATTAGTACAGCTGTCTTGTCATACATAGAAGGTACTGTCTTATAATAAACTTCTTCCTTTTTTTTTTTGGTTTTTGAGATAGGGTTTCTCGTATTGTTTTGGAGGCTGTCCTAGAACTTGCTCTGTAGACCAGGCTGGGCTTGAACTCACAGAGATGCGCCTGCCTCTGCCTCCTGAGTGCTGAGATTAAAAGCGAGCGCCATCAACACCCGGCTCATAATCAACTTCTTGATCCTCCAGCTGTCACAGTCTTTCTGTCCCCTCTTCCCTGATGTTAACTTAGCCTTATGAGTAGGGGTTATGTTGAAGAGCACCTTAAAGAAGTTTGTTCTCTTGATTTTTGACTAGTTATAGATTTCTGCTGCAAAAAGAAGATGCTTTGAGGAAATGTGAGAACTAAACTTATCTGTGGATATAGGAATTAGAATGCATTTGGAAATTGCACTACTTTAGAAAAATGACCGTAATATGTTCTCCTTTATAGTCTATGACCTCACCAGCCATGAATAGTTGGTTAGATTTACAGTACCAGGAATGAATTCCCTCCTACTGATCAGGTTTTAAGTTAACTGGACAGATATTGGTTATTCTCAGAATGTACATGCTATTATCACAACTTTTGGGATATCTTGTCATTTCAGTCATTGTTGTGGTTCATAAATGTCACAGCTCTATAGAGTATTGATTGCTTTCTTTCATTGACAGCTAGCATAGCTCTTTTTGGTCTGATAATAGCTGATTCTTAGGCAAAAGGATTCTGGTGGACATTCAGCTCAATTCCTCCAACTGCTGTGTCCTAAGTGTGTGTTGTCTTTAGTAATAGGGCCTCACCTTTTTTTCTGGGAGGCTCTCTTTTGCTAGAGACAAGCAGAGACTTGCACAGCCAGTGTTGGCAATAAACTTAAACATACCATCTTAGAAACATAGCAGTTAAAACAGTCACAGTTTTTAACAGATAAAAGACACGTGGCCAGAAAAACAAAGACTTACAGTAAAGTCAGAGTCAGATGAAGTAAATCCTCTAAAAGGTTTATAGTGTGTTTAAAAATATATGTAGCCTTGAGAGAGAAACAGAAACAGGATAGTAAAAGAAATAGAGAAGTTGTGCTGAGGTGACACACCCCTTTAATCCCAGCGCTCCAGAGGCCGAGGCAGGTGGATTTCCACAGAGAAAAACCTGTCTCGGAGAAAAAGTAAATAAATAAAAGTAAAAGAAATAGGGTAATAATAATAAATAGATAAATAAAAAAGCCACATGGAGATGGAAAATACACAGAGAGTCTGGATACTGTATGCTAATTGTGTTTTTCAGTTGTTCAATTGCTAAGGAAGGAACAAATGCTGAAATATACTTGATTATAAATGCTGCTGAAATAACCCGAATTATATCTCTTGAAAATGCCTTGACTTCAAATTTACTTATAGGTTACTTTAGAAAAGGGATTTTATTTGTGTTTCCACAGAAAATGAAAAGCTGTGGATTCCTTCTAGACTAATATGGTTTGATGAAGCAAGACCTCCTCAAGCAGTGTACCAGGCAGTCCAGCATCTGAAACAGCTGGGACAATGCAAACTACTAAAGCAAGGACTTGGACAGGTTTCTGTGTTTCATCATGATCCCCATGGTATGGACAGCACCCCCATCCAGCAGGAAGCAGTTTGTAATGAACAACGCCCAAATTCCCAAGTATTGTTTATAAATTTTTTCATTTAAATGGGGTTGGTTGTGAATGCCAATCTCTTTTTAAAGGTAAAAGGGAGATTATGGTATAGAAATAAATACTTTATATTGGATGGATTTTCTTTTATTGATACAAATTTAAGATCAATATATATATATCCTTTTGTTTAAGTATTGTGTTTGTATAACTCATTTAAAAATGTAATGTATAATTAAATACAAATTATAGATAGTTACCTATAATAGTCAAAACTTAAAGTTAGGTTAGGCTTTTTAGATATGCAGAGATGTATTTGAGATAGATGGATAGTCTTCAAACCTTTCAAGACCTTCAGTAAATGGTTTAGAGTTTTTCATGATAGTGAGACAAAACTGCTCCTGGCATACCAATTACATCTGAGAGAAAGATGGGCATCGAAGGAACTCATTATGGAGTTTGCTTTTAACGTGGCAAGATTGGTCATTTGGGTAAGAAACTGTTCTTGCCTTTACTCTTTGATAGACTGGATTTACAGGACCCACAGTGAAGTGACTGCTGAACTTGATAGACAGTCCTAAAATGTTCCTGTGTCATGGAAGAGTCTGCTGGACTTTCTGCAGGAAACAGAAAAATGACTGACAAACTGCCAATTGTAGATGACAGTTTAAAATTTCCTGCTTTGCTGAGAAGTCTTCTAGACACACTGTCACTTATGGGCTGAAGATGGATGCCCCAATGTTACAGAAGAACTTTGGGTGACTCTCCAGGTAGCAAGATGTCTCTGTCAATTCTACTATTCTAATTATCCTTCTGTGGCCTTTGATGGAGTTGAAGACAGATAGTTATAATTTTCTTTAGTTATGATAAAAGATAAATTATAATATAAGACTTTAGACTTACAAAGATAGAATTGATGATAAAATACTTCCTTAAATCTTGCTAAATATTGATGGATTAAATATTGTAACTATAAATCTTACTTGATAACTGTTCTGTTATATATAATTTGACTATATTAAAGTTAAACCTTTCCTTTTATTTAGACAGAAAAGAAGAGATGATGGGGGAAGTACTTCTGTGTATATGTTTGTCTGATTGGTATAAATAAAGCACTGTTGGCCAATAGGGATGCAAGATAGGTGGGACTAGGAATTGAGGAGGATTCTGGGAAACAGGCACAGTCATTCATGATGTAGGACACCAGAGAAGTAAGAGGTTCGGAGCTTTTCTCTGGTAAGAGAAGACCACGTGGAAATACTCAGATTAGTATTTATTGGTTAATAATTAAGTCAGAGCTAGCCAATAAGAAACCAAGCAAATAGCCAACAGCTTCATAATTAATGTAGTGTTTCATGTGTTATTTGGGGACTGAGACAGCTGCAGGGCCCAGGTGGCTGGCCAGAAGAATGCATGTTTTACATGCTATGGATTAAAAATGTTTGTATTCCCTTCAATCTCTCTCCCTCAGTATTTCCCTACATCTTCCCAGTAAAAGTCCCATTCATTTTCCTACTTTTCTCTTCATAACACATTTATTCTAGTATTTGTTTTTGAAACTTCTGGTTTTCTTCCACCTCCTTATTCTCTTTTCAATTTCGTGGTATCTGTGGTTCTTATATACAAAGGTTCAGAACTATGATACACAAATAAGAGAGAATATGCAAAATTTGTCTTTCTAGGCTACATTACTCAGTATAATGTTTCCTAGTTTTAACCATTTTTTCTTGCAAATCTCATCTTTCTTTACAGATAAATCATATTCATATGTTTATTACATAAATATATATGTACATATATATTAATACAAACATACATATCATATCACATTTTCCTCCTCCATTCATGAGTTGAAGGACATTTAAGTTGATTCCATTTCCTAGATAATGTGAATAGAGTCAGGATGAGTGGGGCAATTGAGCAAGTACCTGTGGAGTTAGGATGTGGGCACTTCTCCAGAATTGTTAGTTTTTCACTTAGGCACTAAGAGTTCAACTTGCACCTTTGTTTTTGTGTAGCAAGTGATGTAACATGTACTCTTCCTGTCAGCCACCTGTGTCCACCACTGTCTCATCCCCCAAATAACACATGAGACACTATATTAGTTATGAAGCTGTTGGTCGTTTGCTATGGTTTCTTAATGGCCAACTCTTACTTAATTATTAACCCATAATTACTAATATGTAGTTTCATAAGGACTTACCTTTCTGAAGATACCCTCCTGATTTGTCCTCTCCTCCCAGGAGATCACATGGTGACTCTCTCTTGACTATATTTCCCAGAATTCTCCTCGGCTCCTCATCCTATGTATCTTGCTTCCCTGTTGACCAACAGTGCTTTATTCATCAACCAATAAGGGAGACATATTTACAGAATGACATCCCCCATCAAAGGGGCCTCTATAGACTGTGCCATCTGCATGACCCATTCTGTAGTTTTGATGAGCTTGATAGTTTTAAGGAACTCTGATGAGGAATACAGTGGCAAGTTGTTCTGCAATTAAACTGATAAGTGTTACATAATTGGATGTAGATAGCAATAGAGTTTTGGAAAATGGGGGCAACACACAATTTTTTACTATATCAAGGACTAATATTAACATTGCCATCTGACTAATGATGTTGACCTTAATCACTAGCTAAGGCGGCGCTAGTAGATCCCTCAGAAATATCTCTTATGCTGCTCTTTGCTAACCATACTCTTCACATGTTTAAGAAAGGACAGGTCTCCCTTGAGTTTCAATAAAACATGGCATATCAAGTTGTAGCAAGACTAAGCACCTCTCCGTGTATTAAAGGTATTCAAGGCAACACAGTATAAGGGGTAGGGTCCCAAAAGCCAGTAAAAGAGTAGGAGACAGCCCTTCTTCCAACTCTTAGGAGTCTCACAAGAGGACCAAGCTACACAACTCTAATATGCATGCAGAGGGCCTAAGTCTTTCCCATTCAGGTTCCCTGGTTGTTGGTTCAGCCTCTAGATATCTTAAAATTGAATTTTGCAAATTACACCATAATCAGATAATCAGTAAGATGCTTCCTAATGGACATATCCATTGAAATTCATTGATACTTTTTTGAATTCATGATAGCTATTTGATTTCTGTTAGAATTTTACATATGTTTAAAATTAATATGTATTATTCCAGTACAATGTAAAATGCCTATTACTTATATCAAGCTGATTAGTTTTAATTTTCCAAGTTTTTCATGGCTTGCTAATCTCTTGCCCCTCTATTGCCTATAAATTCCTAAAATAGATAAACTAAAGGCTCTCTTTTTACACTAGTGAATTTTTCAGTACATATGGGAAAGAGTGACATTGTGAAGTTCTGCTTTGTTTACTTAGAAGTTGATTGTATAAGTTCTGGGTGAACACTTTCAATGTCACTTGCTGCATGCAGAAGTCCCTGACAGAAGGGCCAGATGGTGGCACTGAAGATGCTTTGGGTTTCTTGAGATAAGTATCCAGAGCCCAGGTGCATCTGTATATAAAGACTGTGTTTCACAAAAGCAACACTCCCCTTGCTTTCTTGCCTGTGGCTAACTATGGCGACATCACTGTGTGTGAGGAATGCATACTTTGTGCTTACAAGACATAGATCCTGAGCTGACGTATTATATTAGTCTTTGCAGAGATACTGGGAAATATTTGATGTTGCCTAGAAATTGTATTTGCCCTGATCTCCTGGGAAACTGGCTGGAGGAATAGAGAGATAAACAGTACTCATATGAAGTTTCCCCTAGCTGTGCTCTCTAGGAAATCCTATGCACTACTGAATGGAAATGAAGTGGAGCTGAGTACCTGTGCAGCTCCTGCATGCAAACCTTCTGTCTTTCATGGTGAAGTATAATGTTAGTTGTGAGATTTTCAGAGGTGCCCTTTGTCAAAGGAGCTTCCTTTCTTTTCCTACTTTGTTGAGTGATTTTTCTCAGGAACATGTTTCATTAGGTCAAGGGCTTTTACTGTAGCTGATGGGATGAATATATTATAATGTTTACACTCAATAAGTTGAATTACAGTGATAAACCCATGCTGGTTATACTATACAGCTTTTAATATGTTAGGTATTCTGTTTGATAGTATTCTATTGATTTTTTAATGTGGACTATATGTTACTAATTGGTCAGCTCTTCTGGTAATTTAGATTTTTGTTAGTCTCATCAAAGGAGATGGGCATGCTTCCTTTCTATTTTTGCACTATGGATGTATGTGTGTACATATGTTCATGTGTATGGAAGCCAGAGTCTGATGTGAGGTGTCTTCCTTCATCACTCTCCACCATATTTTGAGACAGGGTCTCTCTGTGAACTGAAAGCTTGTGGATTTGCCTAGCCTGGCAGGCCAGTGAGTTGCAGAGGTCCTCCTGTCTCTGGGTCCTCAGCATTTAGATTACAGGTGTACATAGAATGCCTGACTTTTCACTTGGTACTAGAGAGCAAACTCACATTTTTGCAGCAAGCAAAATAACTCACTGAGTTATTCTCCAGTATCGTCATTTTCTGTTTCTTTTGATGAGCATTGTCTTCTCTGATTTTTCAGTTTAAGAATCCTATGCATTCTAAACTATGCTTCTTAATAGTCTTGCTGTCATATGAAGAATAGTTGATATAACTCAAAATTATCCTTTGTGTTAGATTAAAATGATTATGGAACTTCTGAAAGTTATATTTTTAGTTGCAACATTTTCCTTCTTATTAAAACATTTGATCATTTTTAATAATTAGAAGTTCCTAGTGCTATGTCACATAAAAGGGGAAATCTACATGATAGTTATTGCTTGAAACAACATCATTATTTATGTGAAAAGCAATAATTATTTATATTATTGTCTCTTCATTTATCATATTTCTTTAAATATGAAAACACCCAAATATATATGTATATATGTGTATATATCCACATTTATTTTTTGCAGCTTATTTTCTTTTAAGGTTATTTTATAGTCATCTGCATGTGCTTGACATAAGAACTATCCATAGCCAACTCTATGATATTATTAAGCAGCCAGAGGTGAAAATCTGAACAAAAGTTCATTTTAGACGTGTGTTAACTTTCTGTGAGGAAGGTATTATTTTTATTAAATTATACCGAAGAGTAAATGCACTCCAAAAAGGGTTCACTGCATCAGTGCTTCACAATAAATTAAAGGTCTGAATTTCATTATGTGTTGCTAAATGGAGATGCTTCTCCACCACACCACATATGCACACATGTGTGAGTCCATCACACAGGTATTGACTGGATAACCCATTATTTTGTTGATGGATGTGATTACTAAGGCCACAATTCATTCTTGTTGTAATTTCCTAACCTTTTGTTAAGCACAATGAGTCAGGCTGAGACAGGGAATACAGAAACTCTCTGTATCATTCACTTTTGATTTTTTTTTGTCCACTCACCATTATTATTTCCTATTAGTAGTTATTTTAACTCAATACAGAATTCTTCATTTCCAGTTTCTGGGGATTTAGAGGCACTGACAGTTAATCAGGAGGTGTGAAAAATGTAACTTCATTTTCTTTCTGACATTCAGGGTTTTTGCCCAGGCTGTAGCTATTTTTAAAGCACAAAAGACACAAATATATTATTTGTTCTTTTTCCAGCCATGTGATTTAATGGGAATGAATGTTTCTGGCTTAGTTTTATAATGAGTTCGAAATAATATCTTCTCTACAATTTATCTCATGATTCAAATGATTGATAGAGTGATCGTCTCAAGACACTTTTAGATGATGAATTACTTTTTCTTTATGCTGAGCATTTATACTTTTCATTTAGATAAATATTAGCATTTTCTTCATTTAGTAGCTTGGGTATTTGTTACCAGTTCCATTAAAGAGTAGTCAGCCTGGGAACAAGTAGAATATGGCTCACTTCCTGTCCTGTAACACTTTCATTATTGCCATGGGTATCACCTTGCTGAATAAAAGCCACCCCTGTTCTCTTTTCTACATAGATGTCATCTCAGCTACATGAACCAAGTAAGAACTTGACAGGTATAACATTTAATTTTCAAAAGAGTCAATTTTATATTTGAATTTAAGTTTCAGAAAGAATTGATTCATATTTCAGGAGAATGGTTACATTGTACTTTTAGGTTCTTTTTAAAAAATAATTAACTTATTTATTTTTGTGGTACAGGGGATTAAATTGGGATCTTGCAAATGATAGGTGAAGCTTCTACCACTAATCTACAGTACAGCCTCTGCTTTTACTTTGTAGTGTCTCATGACCTGCCTGTAAGTCAGGGGACAATGCATGAGAAAAGTGGTAAGAAAACATGCAGACATACTGGACAGCCCCACACTCACAGGGTGCATTTTAATTAAGTGTCTGAACTTCTAACTTGCAAGGGCTGTTATGTCACTATCTTTCACACAGCTAAAATTAGCCCTTCTATAATATAAAGTGTAGGCATTAAAATATCATTGCTGAAAAAGAAAGCTTAATAAGCAAATTATTGAATGCCAATAAATCATTGTATAGACTATCCTTTGGGGTCTTTGATTAACCCCCAAAGCCTCCTATAACATGAGTTACAACCAGAGAAAACTCTTTGCACAGAATTGTCTACTTCGTTCTATATGGATTAAAAAGAAACCCTTTGCAAAATTTTGCATGATTTCATTCTATTTTGTGCAAATTCATGAATCTGTAAAAATATTCCTGAATTCAGACTTTGCTTTTCTAGCTTTCTTTCTTTCTGTAGTGATGCATTGTATATTGATCTTGATATATTTTAATAACCATCTAAATTTACTTTTCTGGTCCCCCTAATTATTTTTTGTATATGTTATGGAATGAAAACATATTAAGTCAAAACATAATTTCTTTTAAATGTTTAATTTTATTTTAAATTGTATGTCTGTTTATACACCTGTAATACTCATATACACATGAGTATGTATGTGTGTTACTGTATGGGCATGTACTTGTGAACATTAGTGCCTGTGGAAGCCAGAAACATCAGATCCCTGGAGATGGCATTGCAGACAGTTATAAGCTGCCTGACCTGGTTGCTGGGAATTAGATACAATTGCTCTGCAAAAGCAGTTTGCATTCTTAATCACTGAGCCATCTTCCATGGTTCCCAAAATATAACTTCTTTATAACAAACAACAGGATTAAATTTCAAGAGTGGCAAAATTTTAGTAGTGGGGTACCTATGATATAAAATAGTGAATGAATGTGATTTTTAAATGGTTGCACTTGAAGATCATTAGTTAGGAATTATATGAACTGAGAGTAATATTAGAGATAATTTTAGTTCAATCCTCTTTTTAAAAGTTATTCCTTTCTCATATATTTAGAACAGATTGCATTTTCCCCTCCCCCCTCCTCCCATTCCCTCCCTCCCACCTGTACTCTCTCCCAGATCTCCTTCTCCTCTGTTCCCTTTCAGAAAAGTGCAGGCCTCGCAGGTATGACAACCAAACATTGCATTAAGACTAGGATCATTCCCTCCTATTAAGGCTGGATGTGCCAACACAGAAGGAGCAAAATGGTCCCCAAAGCAGGAAAAAGAGTCACATGCGCAGAGGACCTTATTCAGACCCATGCAGTCTCCCTGTGAGCCCCTACAAGAGCTGGTTAGTTGATTCTGTGTGTTTTCTTGTGGTGTCTTTGACCCCTCTGGCTCCTACAATCCTTTACTGCCCTCTTCCAGAGGATTCACTGAGCTCCACCTGATGTTTTACTGTGCATCTCTGCATCTGTTCAAATCAGTTGCTGCTATCCTCTTGATTTTTTTTATCCTTTTGGAATTTGGATGAATCATACAATTTTGTTAATTTTTGTTCCTCTTAATCTTGGAGTCAATCTTAAAACCCACTCCCACAGAGAAGTCAAAAGAAAAAATATAACAAAACAGAAATTTCTTTAGTATCTACTCTTCTATGTGAGACAGAGTTTAAGTAGAAGTTTGGTTAAAAATGCAAAACCATGCACTCCAAAGGCAGACTGGTGTGGGCTGGCCAAAAGTGAAGAACAGTCATGTAAAATGTGTGCTGTGAATCCTACAGGAGTATTTTTCTTCTTCTGAATATCTATGAGATGGGTAGAATATTCATGTGGTAAGGTGACCAACCCCTTCTTTTTATTCTTTTATCTTGAGGATTGAGTCTCCTTTGTAGGATATTCTGAAAATTTCACAAGGTGGGGAAAGTAATACGGCAATGATGTTAGGGTCTTTTGAGATTGCAGACTCAAATGATAATTTTTGATATGTGGCCTTTCAGTTTCTGATGTAGCAGGAACAACCTTGATGCAGCTTAAATAGTATTTAGCCACAGAAGCATATTTGATACCATGAGCCACAGCAATCATGGCATATCTGAAGCTTTCCCTGGTTACTGCCTACCTAATCATTTGCCTACCCCATATCTGCATTAGCTTTTTTATTCCAGGCTTAGAAATCAAGAGGGGAATATGAAGAATTTTCTCCGAGCAGTCCTATTCCCATGGGTGTTTGGGAGAGGAAGGCAAACAGGTCTTCTGTCGTGTAAAGTTTACTGAATGGCTACCAAAAGCACTGGCAGGGATTTTAAACAAAGGAGGTGGAATAGAACAATCTTTAAAGATACATTTAAGGAAGAGGGAAGCTAACACATGGCCTTGATGAAGTCAATGAAATATACAACAGTGTGGATCTAAGGACCGATAGTTAGCACAATAATTCTCTTTAGATGAGATTTAGGAGTCATGGAACTGGACTTCCAAAACAAGGAGTTAGCTTCAAGTGAGATGCAAAGTGTAGTCTTCCTTGTTAACCACCTGGGCCCTGCCACAGTTGCAGTCCCCAAAAAACCACACAAGACACTATTAATTATGAAGCTGTTGGCTGTTTGCTTGTTTCTTACTGGCTAGTTCCAAGTTAAGTATTTAAGCCATAATTGTTAATCTAAATATTTCTCTTACCGGAAAACAAGGTCTGGACCTCTTACTCCTCTGGCGCCCTACATCGTGTCTGACTCTGCGTCTCTTTCCCAAAACCCTCCTTTACTCCTAGTCCCACCTATCTTGCTTCCCTATTGGCCAACAGTGCTTTAATCAACAACCAATAAGAGACAGATTTACAGAATGACATCTCCCATCAGTGAGATTCTGATACCCTTTGCTGACTCTGTGTCTTTCATTGCAGTAGCAGCTCCATTTTCTAGACTGTTCAAGAGTTTTCTGCCTTCTTTCCTTCTCCTGAATTTATCTGTTTCAGTATCATCTGTTATGGTAGGTTTTAGAATTCCTCATACTTGTAAGTTTCCTTGTCTCACACTACTACCTTTTGAATAGTTTCACCTCTTCAGCTACAAGACATTCATCTGTTTCATGTATCCTATTGTGTACTCCATTTTCCACTCATTTTGTCCATTTGCTCTGTTCCTCTCAAACATTCTTTCACTGTAGCTCCATCCTTTCTAAGGTACACAACGTACCCAAACTACACCATTCAAGTAACATTCCTAGTATGGTCACTTCTCTAGCAAAGGCATACCCCCTTTCTGTTGCAGCCCTGTGAGCCTGTCTGAGCTGACTTTAAACTGAACGCCATGCTTCTGCTCATGAAAATATAACCAGCAACCGTATACTCCTCACAGGCACTTGGTGTTGTATCTTATTTTTTTGTCTTAGTTTATTCTAAAAGGAAACCTTTTCTCAGTTTTACTCTTTCCTCTACAAACAGTGCTATCCACACAGTATTTAGTAGACACTCAATAAAAGTCAGTTTACTCTCTGGATGATGAACCATAGGTAAGCAGTGAATGATCTTCTCAGCCTCAGTACTTTTTTTTTTCACAAGCTACTGGTCTTCCCTGGGTGCACCTCATCACAGGATTACTGTGACCCTGTGATGAGGTGGCTGGTCTAGTGTCACAAAATATTTTCCTAACTGTCCTATTTTCCATAAGGTGACTACGTGTGGGATCTAAGCTGAATCTCTCTAATGGCTGATTTATTTTCTTTTCAATCTTTTAAATCAATGTACACATATGAATGGCTGTACCATCTGCTTCCTTTCTTACAATATCTGACCAATTTTCTAATTCATTTCCCCCTAGTCTCTGCACATGCGTGGTTTTTTCTATTCATGTTATGTCTGACACATTCTAGTAAATATTCCCTCCACTTAAGTCAACAGTGTGCAACGCTTTGTTGATCATCAGGAAGGGGAGGCTGCTTGGAAGCAGAGCTGAGTTATTTCTGTGGTGAAAGGCACTGCCTGATAAGGGGTTTTACTTTTCACTGGGCTCCTGGCCATCTCATTTTATTTCCTTGAAAAACTCGAATCAGTCTCTGAGAATTGTACATGTCTGATGTCTTTCTGTGCTTTGGAGGAGCAGGTTTTATGACAGTGCCAAGTATTCTTCAGGCAGATTAAACTGGCCCAGAGTCTGCTAGAACTGGTGTGTTCTCAACACCTCCAAGAATTTAAAGCACAACACTAATAAATCTTCACTGAGTCACCCATGCATTCAAATACTGTTTACTGAGTGTATTATGGGATTATGAATTATTATTCATGTATATAACTAATCTATTCAATTTGTAGTCACATTTCATATACTGTGTGTCTACTGTGGAGTATCTAAAACTTTAGATGGCATATATCCTAGCTTCAGGTTTTAGCAATTATTGCAAATAGTATTTGTGACCAGAGGCAGGTCACACATATAAGTAGACTTATGATGCCTCTTGTTTACCAAGAATTGTGGTCAGCTTTAGACCTTCCAAAAGACTGAAGATTCCCCACATGTTTCTTTGAGGATTTCAACTCTTCTCATCATTTGGAATAGGAAAAGCTACTACCAAATGAGAGCTAGATCCTTTCTCTGCTATGATCTGTGTTGTTCTGTGTCTCAGGGGCAGAATTTTCTGAAAATTTCCTCACAATATGCTTTAATAGATAATTCCTGATTTTGTTACCAAACATAATGGGTGAATTCAAAGCCAATGGGTAGTCATGGTGGAGTCAAAAAATGGAGGCCACTGTTTACCAATGAGAGATCACAGGGAATGTTTCCTAATGAATCCCTTCCCCCAAAGAAGCATTTGTGTTTTCTTGGGGCACTAACATAGTCAATTAGGAAAGTGCCTTAAGGGTGAACACATCTGTAAGTCTATTCAGTTAATGAGCACAGTTTTGAACATGTTCAATTTAAGAGTATAGTTCCAGGAGAGAAGATAGTGGACACATTTGGGACTACCTCTGTTTGAAGGTCCTAGTACACCTGTTGTAAAGATTCAAATGTGAGGCAGGACCTTCTGAGAATGTCCAGTTTGTATTATAAAGCTATCATGTAGGACAATGTTGGATATGCTCAATTTTCTCCAAAGTTTTAAATATTAAGAAAAGCAGTTTGACTGTGAGCCTAGCCTTTAATGGCTGAGCCATCTCATCTAGGCCCTTCCCCAAATGACAAGAAGGACTTTGATGGTCTACCCTGGGAGAGTGTCACTATCCTTGGGCAGTGGGTGGGGGTGGGTCTGGAGGTCAGTGGGGGGTTGGGGGGTGGGAGTGCAAGGGAATGGGGGGATTGATATGTAAAATAAGATTGTTTCTAAACTAAAAAAAAGCAGTTTGAGCATATGCTAAATTTAAGGGAATATTCTAACAGTGTCTCCTTCAGTTAGAGGTAAGACTTGTTTAAGCTTTATCTGAAAGAAGATTGCCATGTTTTATATGGCTCTCATCTGCCAATCGTTTATTCAAGGAATGATAATTTGGGCCCAATTGCATGCCAGTATGACTAACGATATCTCAGCCTCTAGAAAGAAATATTGGCATTGTTTTACTAAACTTGGAAAACTGCCTTTGAAACACTAAAATGTATACTCACAGACCAGTGCTATTGTTAGCCTTGAACAGAGAAGAAGATTTTTTGCTACGGGAATCAGTCAATGCAAACAATCAGCTAGTCAAAGTGCTGTGGATAGTGACTGTTGCATGCATATTATCCAAACAGAACATCCGTATTACCCCTCCAAGGGAATATCACAGAAGAGAGGGTGGAAAAAATTGTAAGTGCTGGAGGATGGGAAGGAATGTAGTGAAATGCGGTCTTCTGGATGTGGCATGGCCATGACACTTAGAACTCACAGCAACTAGGGTAACCTGAAAAAGCCTTGTATATCATTGAGTCTGTCAACATTGCAACATGTATGACAGTGGAGCACATGAGGCCTCAGCCATAGCTGAAGAGCTACTGGCAGTAAATAGTTGTAGTGGTGTGAGCATGTGATCTCTAGTAAATTTTTCATGCTCTAGTAAATAATCCTGCCTGTATTGAGGCTTATCCCTATGACCCTGATGAAGTTCAATTGATAAAAGTAAGAAATGAACTTTAGAAGGTATGTAGGTATAGAGAAGAGGGTCAGGAGGAATAGGATAGTAAAGAGAGGGTAATAAGGAGATTAACATGAACACAACATATTGTGCATATCTATTAATAGGTATCAAATAAATTAAAGCTTACAAGTAAAAAGAACATGGAATGTTTAAATGTGCATATATAGCAATCATTTCAATGACACCTAACTGAATACTTGGATGAAAAAACAATGTGGTTTCTTCACATACAAAAGCCCTTGTCTTCTTTAAGTGTATGACATTTTTAAGTGGAGCTGTATGATTAGAGTATATAAACTGATAGTGGGAAAGTATATAGAAATATGTTTTTTAGTTAAAAATGTATTAAGTGGTTTGAAGACATCTAGGGTCTTTGTCTCTGTGAGATGAGCAGGTATAAAGACAAAGATATAGAAGAATCATTTAAGAGATAAGTGAATGAGTTTAATTAAGTCATACAGTTTAAAATGCAAGAACGTATAATGAAGTATTACACAGAGAGTGGCTTATGATGTGATTACTTTGGGTAAACACTGCTTCCTTGAAGATTTTCAGCAACTGTGAAAAATAGAGGCTTAAGGGTAAACTCTATTTGCATTTCAAAGAAACATCCGTGCTTATCAATTCCTCACTTTATAGGAAAGCAAATTCCCAAGGTTGTACTCCTTACACGTGCAGCTTCTGAATTTGAAGACTGAGTCTGGTGCCAGGATTCTCTGTCTTTTCTGCCTTTCTATATTTTTCTACGTCTTCGTTAGGGATATTTCCATTTCACTTTGTGAAGTATATCATTCCATAATCATCTTTTGGTGAGGAAGAGAAGGTTAATAATTGAGTTTTCATGCTGCATCAGGCTGTACTTCAAAGTCCATTTAGAAAATGTAGAAGACTGTGGGAGAGTTAATGACACTCTCATGTCTCCAAAATCTGCTATGGAGGACTTGCTTCAGGACAAGTCAGGGCATCATGCTTGGTAATGACAAGTGTTGGTGCAGGAGACTGGCCATCAGATATGAAGGGCAGTCACATAAGGAGACAACAGAGTCACTGGGTAGAGACTAAAATTGGCCCAAACTCTGCGAAGATTTTAATGGTAGACACATAGCATGCTGACTGACTAGCCCCACAGAGCAATCATAGAAATATGTATTATTGCTACCCCTCTATTATTTGTAAATCCCCTAATGTACATGTGGGTTATGTTATTGACTCCAGGTCAGGGATGGAGGTGCCATTCATGTCCACTGAATCTGGTTTTATAAAGCCCCATGCCTAAAGCACACTATTCCACTTGAGGTCGACAGACAGGATCCTAGCACAAAGCATAGAACTGGTTGATTCAATAGAAAAGGTTGCAGTGAGCAGCCCACTACTGTTAAATAAGAGAGCAGAAGGTGCGTGCATCTGCCAAAACAGTTGGATAATGTTCCTGCTGTGTCTTTAGATACCAATCACATATACACATATACTGAATCTTTTCTCAGCAATACAGTGAGAGAAAGAATTATAGTGTGCTGGGTTTGTCTTGTTGTCCTGTTTGAGAGATCCAATCCAGAAATCCAGGAAATTCTCCATCAAAAAGATGATAGTAGAAATTAATAGTAATGAGATTTTCAATAAAAGATGATCAGGCAGGAAAGCATCCTATATTAATTTGTAGAATGTATCCTACTAAGTTCTAGATGAAACAAGCCAGTGGCACATGTGTCTGTGTACTGACCTTGACACATGGCTGATTCATCTAATTGCCTTAGTGCAATATTCTTCAAAGACTGCATATATTCATTTATTTACAAAGTGGCACTGAACAGGCACTCTAACTGTGCCTAAGTCACAGCTTCTGGGTGGCAGTACTTGAATGCAGGTTACTTCAGAGTCTAGCTTTCTGGTACCAGGCAGCATTGTCCTTTTTCTGAGATGGTCTAAAGTCAAATAAGAGAGATATTGGTTGCCTCCAAGGCAGTATGTGCCATTAATGTACACTTAGAGTTCTTGTGCTGTACTAGCCACTGATGTGGCCATTGGTGTGGTTCATAGGTGTCATAGCTGGATTGGATTGTTGCTTGCCTTTCTACTTTGCAAGCTTAAATGGTGTCTTCCAATACCATGAAAGCTAGTGGTTAGGGACAGTGCAGCATTCAGGTTATCCCTAGTTGTTTCAGATGAATTATATATTGATCTTTCCAGATATACATGTAGGAGCATGCTTTGTTCTTTTAAAAATGCAGTATGAGCATCCATTTTCATAATTGTTAACAACATCCTCATGATCACTTTTTCTCTATTGTAGTCTGTTTCTAGTTTTGTGTATACAATTATAAATGTAATGTAACTTAATATCCTTTTCTCTATGTCCCTCAGCCCTCCATAGCTTCCATTTTCAAAAAATAAAGAATTTTTAAGTTAAATTTATTATTTATTTTCATATCTCCAGTCTCTTCTGTATATCTTGTCTTATCAGCCATTGTTTCTGCATCCTCCTCCTGAAATCTCCACTCTAGTTTCTTCTATGGCCAACACTGTTTTATTTCCTTAATTCTTGGATAACTAGGGCCAAATCATGCATATATTTTGGAATTTCTTTCTTTATTGACTCATTGAATTTAAGTACAACACAACCATTACTTACCTGCCTTTGTGTTTATTTAGAAATCAGTTTAGTAATATATTTTGATAAAACTCAAGAAGAGCTCCAAAGGAAACTCAAGAGATGGCTCAGAGGTTAAACATAATTGCTGCTATCCTAGAGGATCTGAGCATGGTTCAACATCTCACAGCTGCCTGTGCCAATAGCTTCAGAGGATCTGTCGTCCTCTTCTGGCTTCCCATGATGCCCCCAAGATGTGGTGATCATTCACGCAAACACAAATATACATGTATACAAGAATAAAAATATTTAAAGAAATCAGGAAAAAGGCAGATTTACAGTATTTGTGAGGTACATAAAACAAACAGATGGAATGGAAGGTAAACAACAGATGGAATGACTGTGGTTCAATTGTCTAAACCTGGGAGAGAGGAGAGGTGGGGTGCCTAGTGAGCAGTGAAGGGAGGATAAACTGTGGTCTTGATGTATTGTATGAGGGTGAATCTATTTTAAATTTAAAGAAGAAAAATAAAACAGAAATTAATTCAGATAAAGACAAAAGTTAAAGTAATTACATCATCTAAAGCCAACTTGATCAGAGTCTGAGCCGTACATCAATTTATTTAAGTGTATTAAATTCCAGGAGAGGAAAACACTTTTTTTCCATGTTTAGACACAATATCAAGTATTTACAAGACAATATCTAATCCCATTGGGATTAGTAGGTACAAAAAAGATTTTTTTTAAAAAGCTACCACTTTAGTTTATGCTCCCAAAACAATGCTAAAACTGTATCAGAAAAACCAAACAGAAGACAAATTAACTTTTACCTTCATCAATTGCACTTTTTAATTATAAATTAAAAAAAGAGTTGGGAAGTAATATGTTGCAGGGTAATTGATTGCACTGTGACTCTCTGAGGCTGTGTTAATAAAGTTAACCTTGAATCAGGGGGCAGACCCAGTGACTAGCTGACTGAAATTAGCTATAGAGAAGCCAGGAATCTGGGTAGAGGATGCATAGGAAGGAGTAATGAGGGACTTAGAGATTTCAAAATCTCTTTGATCTGGGAAGTGTGGTCATCTGGTCACTCCTCCCTCAATTCTTCCATCTATCATGTTTTCACCCCAATATCTGACTCCTGAGTCTTTACTGGTAGTAGAACAAGCTAGATAAACCCCACAGTAAGCATTCTCCTGTCATGCCTCCATCAGATCCATTTCTTGTGACATATCTATCTAAACAGCACAATCGACAGAGCAAGGTTTGCATGTTAGCAGGCCGGGATCACAAGTATCTTTGTGGAGGCGTGGGGTGGGGGTAAATATTAATGAGGACCCACAGTGGTCATGTTAAGGAAGAGTATCTGTGGTAGAACACTGAGTGAACATTGAGGTCAGCCCACACAGCCACATCACTAGGCGTTTCTCATATGCAAATAAGCTTTGAGAGAGGGACACAAACCTGGCAAGTCATAGTGCTACAGACACAGGAGAGAAGAGAGCAAGGGTGAGACCCTGATTACCATGCTCTGCATCTGTGTGTGGAAGTGAGAAAAAGCTATGCTGCCTAATAAAAGTGGTTCAGTATGCCTTTTAGTACTCTTTCAATAAAGCTTAAAATTTGACAACAGTAAATCAATCTAAAGAGTTCCAGTGGTTTGTGTCTCATTCATTTATCAGTCTGTTTTCTTAAAGAAAAAATAGTTTAATTTCATATAAAAATTCCTCCCCTGTTTCAAAAAATTAGCATATGTTACCTTCTTTCATTTTGGTATACATTTAAACAACTGAGAGTTTTTCCGTGTATATTAGGAAAACAAATGGGCAAAGGAAGTCAAAGTATAAGCCATATTTGATCCCAAGATACTTATGAGATCATAAATATCACAGCCTCCAGACTGAATTACAAGGTTGTAATCAATCTCTTTCCCTATCTAGTATCTACCAGGAGTAAATGATGGCAGGGGGATCTAAATCAGAGAGTTTATCCAGAGGAACTGACAAATAAATGTAAACTACTCTTAAAGCCTTTTAAATAAAACAGTCACTTACAGGTAAGAAACAAATGATTTTTTGTGTGTATTATGGATATGGATAAACCCATCAGTTCCCTTTTTGAAGACAAAGATAGAATTACACTCCAGACCTGTCTGCATGAAACAATGTTCATACTTGAAAGTCTTTGCAGCTCTATAAGTGACAACCAGTAAGTTCTTAAAAGTGGAATTTTAGATCTAGTGTTGATTTTATATTTGCTGTTTTGTGGGCTTAAGACATATAATAAATCAATTAAGGTTTGTTTGATAAGGTGATGCAAATAGTATATCATTAAATATTGTTTTAAATGCCTTGAAATGTTTTCTTTCTGTCTCCAGAAGAAAAATCTTACCTCACAGTAATAAAAGAAGTGGCTTATGATACAGTCAAATATGAGTGACCAAGTGTGGTGATATCTTGTTTGTACAAATAAAGCCTGTCAGAGGGCCAGACAATCGAGCTTGCCACTAGCTAACCAGAGAAGTCTGGAGGTCTGCACAGTCTCTGAAATCAGATAGCTGGGTGGAAAGAGGTTAGAAGCAGGGTGAAACAGGAAATTACTCTCTTGTCTGCTTGTAAGGTGTGGCTGTGACTTGCTCCTCCTTCTCTTTGATCTCTCAGCATTTTCCTCTATATCTGACTCCAGGTTTTTATTACTTAGACCAATTAATAACTTTACAACCAAGGTGGGGAAATACAGATTAAGGTCTTATCCAATTACATGATCAGATGTGGAAACAGTTCCCTGAAATTTTTTTTAGAAACATTATAAAGGAAACTGTAAATTAAGACATTTCTCTATACATTGGAGAAGACATCAAGTATCCAGGTCATGGGAAATCCAGAAAAACTGTGCCATAGGCCTCAGATGTTACTTGAGAGAATTCTTGGCCTTTTGGGCTTGAGAGGCTAGAGTTGTGTTTTTACATTTCAATGATTCACATAAATCAACACAAAGAGGCCAGGTCACATACAGAGGACGAAATACATGGCTGCTAAAAGGGTTAAATCTGCCCCAAGACAGTTTGACTCTGAACTTGTAACATTGTATCCTTTCCCTACCAGTCAGCCTTTCTCCTCTCATCTTCTCTCCAAAAACTTGAAAGTTAATTCTGTTAATGGATCAGTATTTACCCTAGTATACGAATGGACTTTGGGGGCCCATTGCACATAGAGGGATGCTCTCTCCACCTAGACACACAGGGGAGGGCCTAGGCCCTGCTCCAAATGATGTGACAGACTTTGAAGATCCCCCATGAAAGGCCTCACTCACCTTCCCTGGGAGCAGATAGAGGATGGGATAAAGGGTTGGTGGGGGTCAGGGGACGAGGGGAAGAAGTGGGAACTAGGATTGACATGTAAAACAAGATTGTTTCTAATTTAAATAAAAACATAAATAATTTTAAATAAAACAAAATTAAAAGTTAATTCAGCACTATCAAGGATAAAAGACAGACTTACCATTGGGCATCCTGTATATCAGAGTGTGATAACAAGCAAGGTATGTTGTGCAGCTGACAAATAAGGGCTAGATCTAGAATTCAGCTTTTACAGTTAGCACCATGCCTGCTTACATCAGCCCAAGGCCCAGGCTCACTATGCAGTTATTCTTGAAGGATTTTTCTTGCATGATGTATATATATATAATGTTTAAATATTTCATTTTTACATTTAACATAACTTCACAAAGTCATAGGTTTCTATACTGTACTTTTATACATCTTTCTTTTTATTATTTTGTAACAATATTTTTGTAATTTTAGAAACATTTTATCATTCATACATTTAAATCAAACCCATCTCATGTTTCCTTCCTTCCAATTCCTCTACCATTCTCTCCATCACTTTTCCCTCATACCACTGAGCACATTTAATGCTGCCTCTATGCTCATGGGGATAAGACCATCTACTGCATTATGGATAGCCTCTCAGTGCTCAGATCCCTGACGAAAACCATGTCATACTGGCTGATTCTCCTCCTTCTCTCTCCCTTCATTGTCAGTCCTTTCCAGGCTATGCCTGTTCTCCCACAGTATTCCCTCACCTACTTTGCTCTATTTTCTTTCTAACACATCTCCCGAAGGCCTCTTGTTCTGCAATCTCATCAGCCCATTTCTGGTTTCCTAGCCTTTATTCATATTTGCTTCCAACATGGATGCACACATTTAACAGTTTAAAGCTTGGATCTGTGTGAGCATATACAGTATTTGTCGCCTTGCTTACTATGTTTTGCAGTTCCATCCATCTTTCTGTAAGTTCTGTGAGCCAATTTTACAGATGAACAAAATTACATTGTATAAATGCATCATGTTTTCAGTATCTATTGATCTGCTGATAGGCATCTAATGTGACCACAAATGTAGACAAGGATTTGGGGAAAGAGGAACATTTAATCCCATTGGTGGAAAAAGACAATTAGTCATTGTCAAAATTTGTGCAGGGATTCCTTAACTACCTAAAAATGGGACCACTGTCTGACTCAGCTACCTCACTCCTTGGTATATATTCCCAATGACTCCATATTATATTATAGAGTTATGTGCACATCCATGTTAATGACTGCTATAGTCAGAATCATAAGGAAATGACATACGCACATTCCTTTATAAAATATATAAAATTACTTTGAATGAAGAAAGTATGTCTCAGCATGTTTTAAAACACTTTCTGACTAGAACTGCACACTATTTTTCATGAAATGAAACAGGATGAGCAATTTTTACTGTGCTTTGTCCCCACTCAATCTTAAGTAACAGTTTGTGAGAGGATGTAAGAAGTAATTGCACTGTTGTACGTCCAGAGGGGGAAATCGTTATGGAAGGCTTAACCATTTAGTTGGTGTTTTTCCATATATATAATAAAAATGCTATAAACTAGAGTGTCAATGTTTGTCTTTTTAGTGTACTAGAGAGTCAATCAAGCATCATTGGGCAATCTCATGAAATATGACGTGTAAAGAACGTATTGCAATAATTTAATGGGTAACTCAATAATGGCAGCTGAATAAATCTCAATACAATTTAATACAAATGTAAAATTATCCACGTGCTAGACATTATTTGAAAAACCCAATGCTTGAACTCCCTATGCCAATCATGAGATGAGGTCAAACATTATAGCACTTTATAGGGGAAGAAAATGAGGGACACATAAATCATGTAACTTAGTTATGGCTCTACAGCCATATTTTTAAAATATGTGGTTTTACAAAACTAAGTCCATCTCAGGAGATATGTATTCATCAAAATCTGCACTTCACAAATTAAGGTTAATCTTACACACAAATTCATAAATCAAATGTTCATATACTTAAAGCTCTGGAAATTTTTTCATCTGCTAACTTCAAAAGATGTACTTTGATAACTCTTTTAAAATATTTTAATTAGTTCTTTAATAATATTGTGCAATAAATCTTGATAATATTCACTTTCCTTTTCAGAATTCTTTTCAGATCATGTTCTTACCTTTCCTCCCAATTTTGTGTCTGTTGTGTTCCCTATAAAGTAATTTGTGGTGCCCAAGTATTCTTAAAAGTGTAACCTTTGAGGTTTACAGTCTTAGAGAAAAAATGACTCTTTTTTCCTTAACAGCTACCATTTTCCAGTATCCCCTTGGCTAGGGGTAAACTTGAGCCTAAATCCCTTCTCTGTGCTGTGACGTGGTCTGCCTTGACCTTGTATAAATTTTCAATGTATTTTAACAACCACTGAGAGTTCATATGCACAACTACCATGCCAATCCCAGAATTTCTTCTCAGTCATCTACCATCGTTGACTCTTACCATCTTTTTGTCCTGTCTTCTGGAATGTTCCCTGATCCTATAGTGATACCTGTGTAGTATATATGCTGGGAATTTGACCCCTCCTAGCTCTCTGTAACTTGGCTAAATGTGAGTCTTAGGTTGATGATCATTTATTGTAAACAGAAGTTTCTCTGGTGAGAGGTGAGAGGCACAGT
Source organism: Mesocricetus auratus (assembly GCF_017639785.1). Classification (NCBI taxonomy): domain Eukaryota; kingdom Metazoa; phylum Chordata; class Mammalia; order Rodentia; family Cricetidae; genus Mesocricetus; species Mesocricetus auratus. The sequence goes on from NW_024429198.1 coordinate 37,761,370, forward strand.
CAAACTATTTCTCCATTATTTATTTATTTAGGGACAGGGTCTCTCACACAACTTGGAATCCTCTGTTTCTACTAGACCAAATTTTCTGTGAGCTCAGTGTTCTAAAGCCCTAGTGCTGATTCTTTTGGGGATGTTGGAGATTTAAAACCAGGTTCCCATGGTTGTGTAGAAATCACTTTACCCACTGAGCCATTTCCCAAGTCATTAATATTTAAAAATTACAGTGGATAACCACTGCTAACCACTATTAACTGATTTTGATCTTCAGGTCTCAGGTCGTGGAAGGAAATAACTGGTACAAATTTTCATCTAATTGCTATATGCATATCATGGAATGCTGTTGTTCACAGACACACAGACACACACACACACACATTTTTCCACACACATCTCTGGAGGTTTCCTGTTATTCACTCTTGTATTTTTCCCATTGTATTTTGTATATTACATTTCTTCTATTATTGATTTCTGCTTGAAGCACACACATCAGCAGTTTGAATGGCAGCTGTGCTCCAGCATGGTTTTGCTTTATTTGTTTCCTTGGTGCTTTCATTTCTGTTGGTCCCTGCTGTTGCTTAGCAGATGCTTCTCCTTCTGGTGCCCATATCCCAGAAGAATAAGGGAGTCTTCTCTCATGGAGATGATCATCTTCTGGGCCCACTGTCATCTTTGGATGCACTTTCCAGGTCTAGCAATGAGTCTTAGGCTCATCAGGCTGCTTTAGATACTGCTCAGGAGTGGATCTGGATTGTGTACAACACAGATAAACATCTCAGTCTCACAGGGATGAAGCAATTTGGAATTTTCATCTTCTATAGCTATTTTTTTGTTACAAACAACATTAGTGCTTCAAACAACCTGTCTTTGTTAGGGTTTCTATTGCTGTGAAGAAACATCATGACCATAGAAACTCTTATAAAGGAAAACTTTTAATTAGGGCTGGCTTACAGTTTGAGTTTAGTCCATTATCATCATGTTGGGACATGGTGGTCTAAAGGCAGACATGGTGTTGGAGAAGAAGTTGAAAGTCCCTCATCTTGATCTTCAGGTAGCAAAAGAAAACTCATGTACTGGGTAGAGCTTGAGCATATATGAGATCCCAAACCTGCTCCCACAGTGAGATACTTCTTCCACAAGGCCACACCTCCTAATTGTGCCACTCTGAATGGGCCAAACATTCAAACTCATTAGTCTATTGGGGTCATGCAAATTCAAACCTCCACACAACCTAAATTTATTTTTGAATGTAGGAAATAACAGGAGTCTCACAGTGCTAATCTGAGGGTGATAACAGCAATAAGAACCAGAGATACTTATGTATGAGTCATTTATTTGTCTTTCCCCACCTCTAGAGGACATGTGACCCATAACTTCAGCTTTAAAGTTAGCAATAGCACATTAGTTCCTTCTCACATCAAATCACTTGGGTTCACTGTTGAGAAGACCCTGTCTTGTTCCAAACTTTATTCTACTACAGAAAATCCCTTATACCATACATAACAATACATTAGAAAGTCCCAGTGATGAGAACATGTATATGAACCAACATCTCTTTTGCCAGGGCAGTTGGTTCCTCTGGTATCTGGGTTGATAAGCTAGGTTTAGTCTCCAAGATAAAGAGGTTTCTTGAGCTGAGAGCCCTCTGTGCTGCAGTCCCCATAAGCTGCTGGCATGTCACCTGATATGTCAGAAAGAAGTTTCTAGGATAGCCCAGTTAAATGGAAGATATCATCCCCTAGGTACTTCTGGCTTTTTGTTTTTTAATTAAAATTTTTACTTTTACGTTAGTTTTGTGTGTTTATTTGTTTGGTGGCACACTCCTTTAATCCCAGCACTCAGGATGCAGGGGCAGGCAGATCTCTGTGAGTTCAAGGTCAGCTTGGTCTACAAAGTGAGTTCCAGGTTTCAAAACAATACAGAGAAACTCTGTATCACAAAACTGAAAAAAGAAAAGTGAAATTATTGTTCACTCAAGATAAACCAGATAGTGATTTGATATAATTGTGCACGATTAACCGATGGCCAAGATGCATGTAACAGATGTGTCCACGAATTTTGATATGTAAGTCACAAATCCAGTGGTTCTCAGCAGATCTAGTGGTGTTTCGTCTAACCATGATTCTGGTCTCACTTTTGGAACTGGGTGAGTCTTTGTTCATCTCCAGGAGGAATAAGACGACTTGGTCCTCATTTGAAAGATAAAAAGCATGGGCTATGGCTGCTTCTTTTATTTTGATTAATCTCAAACACCTGCCAATATATTTAGAACTTATTAGTTGAGAGGGATAACTTTTTACATTAAATTGTGTCTTATTTCTAATCTTTGAAACATCTCTATCTGTTTTATATATCCATTTATTCTCCATAACTATCCAAGTGGTTAAAAGTACGTTTCATCTTCATTGTTCTATGCATTATAATATTCAAGGTTCAAGTGATGTTATCATTAATAATATGATACAGGCTTAATGAGGGTATAATTACAGATTAGTAAAGCATTTAACCTAGCTAACTGAACAAACATGATCATTTTTCTCATTTTTATTAGAGTCAAACTATAAATATATTTCATATTTAAAATGCCTATTCTCTTTAGGTTTTAACTCAGGTTTATTAGAAAAATAATGACTTGACTTTAATCTTCTGGTGAATGCAGCTTCAAGTGGAATCTGAGGGATAAGGGAGAGTGTTTGAGAATTGCGATGACATTCATTATTAAGCTAATGTTACATTGAAGAAAGGCTCACACTTGAATGTCCTGCCCAGCCTAATGTCCTAAGATCTAGAGCTCAGCATTCTCTCTTTGCCTCTGTAAAATTCCTTTACAGGGAAGAATGGCTTTTCCACAGATTACTAATCTTAACTTTAATTTGGCCAGATTTATCCTGTCATCTTTTATCTTCACAATGCTCAATTAGGAAATCTTGTAATAGAGCATAAAAGGAAATATGGAAAGGCCAAAGCCACTTAGAGTTGGATCAGCAACATCATAGACTCATGAAATTGCTGGCCACCACTAAAATGCAGGAATAGGGTGGGGGGGGAGCTGCATAACAGTCAACAGTTCTTCAATAGCTCTACTTTGAGTCAATGTGTCTTCAAGCAATGACATTTTATACTCTTCCTGCCAAGGACAATGAATCATCCCAGCTGCTTGTACAGAGCCTCATTCAAGTTATCAATTCAATTAAAACTCATTCAGTGAGCAGGTTAAATTATGTGATGTCCTTAATTTTCCATGCAAAACTCACAGATATTAATATTTTGTCATACTTATTAAGTTACTCAGTTATTCATGCCTGCTCTTTAATGTGTGACAGACGATGATTACATAAAGGGTAGAAGTTCTCATTCATTCTTGATGCATCTCATCAACTGTCTCCAGTACAAAAGGAAGACTGTGGGAATGGGACCATCACTGGGGGGTGCAAGAAGAAAGCAGCAGAGTGTACTAGGGTTCTAGCATATTCAATATCTTGATTTCTATACTGATTATTTGAATGTTTTAGTGGGTCAAAATTTACTGAGTTTTATCATTATGTATAACTTATTTTTCAATGAAACCCTTTGTGTGGTATTGTGAATTCCCTTAATGAATACAATGTATTTTCTGTCTATGTAGGGAACCACAGTCACCACAGGTCAGCTTTAAATGAAGTGGTTTTGTTGCATCTTGAGTAGTCACAGCAGTTGCCTCTTTTCCTTTTTGTTTGTGTGCATGTATGTGAATCTCTCTGTGTATGACATGTGTGTGAATGAACAAGAAGGTGGAAGATGAGTATTGAATCCTACTGAGCTGGAGTTAAGAAGTTTTGAGTTAACTGACAAGGTACTGGTATCCTCTGGGAAAGCAAAGCATGCTCTTAACTGCTCAGCCATCTTAGAGCCATTGCTCAAATCTCTCTTTCTGTTTGCAAACTTAAGTTTTTTTATTTATCATTTTTTATTTTAATTTTAAATAGCTTGTTTTACATGTCAATCCCAGTTCCCTCTCCCTCCCCTCCTCCCGCACGCCCCTTCCCCCCCCACCCTCCCACCCTATTGCCAAATCCTTCCACATAGGGGATATCTAGAGTCTGTCATTTCACTCTGGGTAGGGTCCAGGCACTCCCCTAAGAGTCCAGGATGAGAGAGCATCCCTCTTTGTGCTATAGGCACACGAAGACTGTTTGTATACCAGGGATAGACACTGATCCACAGCTCAGGGCCCCATAGGTTGCCCAGGCCTTCTCGCTGACACTCACATTTGGGGGGTCCAGATCAGTCCCATGCTGGCCTCCCCACTGTCGGTCTGGGGTTCAAGAGCTCTCCCTTGTTCAGATCAGCTGTCTCTGCTGGTTTTGCCAGCCCATTCTTTGCCAATTTGCTCATCACTCCTCTCTCTCTGTCACTGGGTTCCTTGGGTTCAGTTCAGTGATTAATTGTGTGTTTGCCTCTGCTTCCATCAGTCACAGGATGAAGGCTCCCGGATGGTTATAGACATCAAGTTCATTATCAGGAATGGGCATTCGAGGTGGTCTCTCCACTATTGCTTAGCTTGCCAATTGGTGTTATCCCTTTAGATCACTCGAGGTCGCTCTGGTGCCTGATCTGTATTCGATCCTATGATTCCCTCTTCCCCCTATTCTACCCCCAACCCCTCAACTTCCTGTTCCCCCATGACCAACTCTCTTCCTCTTCACCCCCTCTCTTCTTCCCAGCTCCCACCCCCCCACCCCTAGCCGTGTTCCCCATCCATTCAGAGGATCTTGTCTCAATCCTCTTCTCTTGGGTACTATGCATATATGCATGTCTTTTAGGTTCTTTCCTGTTTCCCAGACTCTCTATCAGTGGAAGTGCAGACTGGCACTATCCTGATCCATGTCTAAAATCCATATATGAGTGAGTACATACCATGTTTGTCTTTTTGCGACTGGGTTACCTCACTCAGGATGGTTTCTTCCAGTGCTATCCATTTCCCTGCGAATTTCAAGATTCCATTGTTTTTTTCTGCTGAGTAATACTCCATTTTCTCTATCCACTCTTCAGTTGAGGGGCATCTAGGTTGCTTCCAGGTTCTGGCTATTACAAATAATGCTGCTATGAACATAGTGGAGCAGATGCCCTTGTTGTATGAACCTGCCTCATTTGGATATATGCCTAAGAGTGGAATTGCTGGGCCTAGTGGTATATTAATTCCCATTTTCCTGAGGAATCTCCATACTGATTTCCAAAGAGGCTGTATGAGTCGGCACTCCCACCAGCAGTGGAGGAGTGTTCCTCTCTCTCCACATCCTCTCCAGCATAAATTGTCTTTGGTGCTTTTGATGTTAGCCATTCTGACAGGAGTAAGATGGTATCTCAGAGTTGTTTTGATTTGCATTTCCCTGATGGCTAAGGATGTTGAGCACTTTCTTAAGTGTCTCTTGGCCATTTTAGCCTCCTCTACTGAGAATTCTCTATTTAGCTCTGTACCCCACCTTTTAAGTGGTTCCTTTGGTGTTTTGGAGACTTGTTTCTTGAGTTCTTGTTCTAGAACATTTAGCTGTGCTATTAATTCTCTAATATGGCTGTTCCCCAGTTTTTTCATGTGGGCACTTAGTGCTATAAACTTTCCTCTCAGCACTGCTTTCAAAGTGTCCCATAAGTTTGTGTATGTTGTGTCTTCATTCTCATTGAAATCGAGGAAGTCTTTAATTTCTTTTTTTATTTGTTCCTTTACCCAGGGATGGTGCAATTGTGCATTGTTCAATCTCCATGAACTCAGGTTGTCAGTTTATTGACAGTGCCTTTACCTGCTTATCCATCCTGTCAGACTCATTTGCTACCTTTCTTAAAACAGCCCTTATTTTTGTTGGACTATGGAAAAGATCTCATAGATCTATTATGGTTAGATTAATTTAAAGACAATTTAATTTCAAAAGGAAGACAACCAGGCATAATTTTCAACAGTCAACCAGGAGAATTAAGAGATAGGTAAAATGATAAGAGTAAAATTATAATATTGCTACTCTGACAACTGCATTAATTTAATATTGTGGAACTTTCAAAAATTCAATAACAGCTCTTTAAAGATCTTACAGTTGATGTCCTGATCCCTGAGGAAGCTTTTACTGTTTCCACAAAGTTAGCTATGGCCTCAGTACCTATTATTTTTTCCCAAACCTTAAATTTGATGTATATTTTGATGGTAGCCAGGCCAATGTGCTAGAAGCATCTATACCCTATGTTGACTTCCCCAGCCACTATCTGATGAAGAGTGGGAACATGATATTCACAAGGAATTACATGGAGTAAAATGAAACACACAGGAAGGAAAGATTATAGGAGAGAGCCCTGATCCACTGCACAAAATATTTGATTAATATTAGGAAATTAAAATGATAAAGGATTGGATATACAATAATGTTCAATTTTCAATTTGAGGTGTTATCTTTAAACAAATATTCTGAGGAACTGATTTATAGTATTACAATGTTTAAGTAACTTCCAAGTAGACATGCATTATCTTGACTATTTTTAAAAATCTCTAAGATCATGTCTATCATTGGACTTTTTCAAAGAAGTTAATCTTGCCTAACCATGCAAAGTAAAATTACAAGCGTTTAAACCATAGGTCACAGATATAAGGAGCCTAAGTTTATTGTCCTGCATATGATAATGGTTGGTTTTATTTTGTCCTATAAAGTTTATTGCATATTGTGAATATGTCAGTAAATCTTTCCCAATATGATTTGATGTCATCTCACATGATCTGAAAATTGCCAGGTGAGAGAAAAAAAAAGCATTCCCTTGTTAATTCTTCAAAATCCGAAGGTAAGCAGAGAAAGCAAAATATAAATTGCATTTTATGAAATTTATTGATGGGTTGGAATGAGGTGGCACAGAAAACAGAAGGTATGATCTCACTTTTCTATAAGGATAGGAAGCAGGTAGAATTCTCACATATATTGCTATTCTTCAAGAGTTTGGTAGTTAATCCTTCTGTTTCACTGACCAAATACCCCAAAAGAATCAAAGCTTAAGTTCAAGAAGAAACAAGCTTGAACTTGAAAGTCCTTCATGGTAGGTATAGCATGGTGACAGGGCTTTGAGGATATCTCTTACACAGCATCCACAGTGGGGAAGCAGAGAGACAGGGTGTGTGGAGCCTGGGTATTAACTACTTCCTGCCCTTCCACACAGTGGCGGTCTCACTGGGAATGCCCCCTTCCACAATAGGCTCATATTACAATGCTTGGTTCCCAATCAGTAGAATATTTAGGAAGGTTGAAACAGGTGTGCCACTGGGCGTGGGCTTTGAGGTTTCAAAAGCCTAGATAAGGCCCTTTCTTGACCCTTTTTTCCTCTGCCTCCTGCCTGAGTGTCAGGGTATAAACTCTCAGACACTGCTTCAACACCATGCCTGCCTGCCTGCTGTCAGGCTTTCTGCTATGATTGTTATAGACTCATCCTAAGAAACTGTAAGCAAACATTGGCCATAGGGTCTCTTTACAGCAATAGAAAAATAACTAACACAGCCATCTTTCAGAACAGTGCCACCAGTTGGAGACTAAGTGTTCAAACATGTGAGCCTATGGGGAATATCTTACAGTCAAGGGACAACAAAAGACACCACTGTGGAGTATATTTTCTGAATTAAAAGAGTGATTTCTAGAGGAAATTTACCAGCTCGCTTACTTCCTGTGCAAAGAGACAAAAGTCTTAGAGATTCAATAAAATCTCCATTCCTGGGTTTGAATGTTTAAACAAGATGAAGAACTCATATTTGTAATGCATAAATATTTATAATATATAAGATGTTTTTAAAAGAAAAGAACAATTAAGTAGATATAGGCTGAGTCTATAGTAATATTTTCATATGTTAATAAATTACTAAATATATTCTGCATAATATAACACAGATTCAAAGTACCTGTCAATAAAATTTATTGTTTTTTAAATTTTTAAATAAATTCATCTTATTATTATTTTAACATTATTTGGATAAGAGGTTAGTGGTTGACTTAGGGATCCATGCTTCCAGGCAAGTCCTCTACCACTGAAATAAATTCCCAGCATTCTAAATACAATTTTTCATAGGAGATTTTCCTAGTTGAAATGTATGGCTGTACACATCTAAAATATAAACCATGGCACACAATTGAGAATTTATCTGTTTACTTCAAGAGTGAAAGAATAAAAATTTCCCCCCACCAGATGCTTTTGTGGCTAAATGTTTCCTTATCCTGCATGATGCCTCTTTGCCTTGTATGTGGTTGTACTGAAGGTCTATAATTTGCTATCATATTTGTCAGTTCTTACTTGTACTTCCTGACATTTTGCAGTCTTATTTTGGAAGGATTTGCTGACACCTAAACCATGAATGTTTTTCTCTAGCAATTTCCAATGTCAAGTATTATATCAAAGTGTTTGTTGTATTGTGAGTTCATTTTGTACAGGGTCGGAGTAAATGATATCGTTGCCATCCGTGTGTAGACACCCAGTTTCTTCAGCAACCAGCATTAAAGGGGCTGTCTGTTTTCCAACTGATTATTTTAGTACTTTTGTCCACATCAGAATACTGGAAGCTAGGTGAATTAATTTTAGGATTTCTCTTTTATTCCACTGTCCTATGAGTATTGTGGAAATGTTGCTTTTGTTGCTGAGCCTATGGATTATAGTTTGGGACTTGGTATTATAATGTTTTTTTATCATTATTTGTATCAGGATGCCTATAACTATTGGAGGTCTTTGATGTTTCCTTATAAATTTTATAATTGTCTGTGTTTCTGTAATGCCCATTATTGGGATTTTGGTGCAAATGGCATTGAATTTTTATATCACTTTTGTCACATAGTGGTTTTAATAATGTTTATCATACTAATATATTTTGTATTTTAATATATTCTATATTTTCTCTTCATGGACTTTATAGCTTTATTATAACTTCTTTGGTCGACATCTATATTGTCTCCTCTAAGTCTCTTGAAGTAGGAAAACAACCGACAGAATGAATTTAAGAGCTGGAGGAAGGAGAGGAATGCTGTGTACTTATTTTCTCTGAATTAGAATACTTTTTTTCTGGAGGGAAAGAGTAGACTCATAAGATTCAGGAAATGGAAAAAAAAACATAAAAGAGTAAGGCTATTCTAAAAGGATCAAGTTAATCAGGGCTCCTCCCCAATGTTAGGTGAGCAGTAGTGATGCTGTGGAATGGGCTCTCTCTGATTGACCAGCCGCCTGAGAGTTTTGGAGATTCAGGACTTATCAGGAATACTGGCCTGTGTTCTGTAGTGATGCTTTGATGCCCTTGAGTCATTCATGCTCCCGTATAGAACCCTAATAAATTCGCTGATTCACTGCATTAAACTTGAGTGGAATCATTTTGTGGTCTGTTGCCAATGTACTATCTATTTCTCCTAAGGAAATGTACAAGCTGAGCTGAGGTCAGTGAGCCTGGCTTATCATTTAATTCTGATTTAGACTAGGGCAGTATGCAGAGACAGCAAAGTACTTTCCTACTTTAGGATCTATAAAGGATCAAAAACAACCTATGTGAAATCCAATGTGTAAATACTATACCAGGTGGGATACTGTTGTCTGTGGTGTTCTTATCTATGAAATAGCCTATGAGACAATGTGCAGGGTACTTTGCTCCCATTTACCTGGGGGAGTGACAGACATCAACACAGACCCACTTGACTGCTCAGGGTCCCCAATCAATACCTGGTCTTTGGTCATACTCCAGGTTCAGCCCATTCCTCATCACACTCACCTCTCCAGATCTGTCTCTCTCCTCAGCCCACAAAACATTCCTCCTCTCCATCTCTTCACTTCCTCACCCTGTACTCTCTCACCACAATGGTGCCCAACAGCTCAGCACCAGGACTCTTGGGTTGGGTCACAGGTGTCATGTCGCTTGGTTGAGTACTGCCTGCCTCAGCCAGACGGATGGCATGGCGCCGATGACTTTCTCCTGTGTCGGTGCCTAGAGATCTCTGTCGGTACCTGGGGTGATGTTACCTGATCTATCACACAAAGACTCCTAGTTTATTGTGACCTCTACAGACCAAAGAGTCTTGGGGGAGCGCCCCGGGGGTGCAACTGTGCCCATTGCTGTTTCAGCATCCCAGGCTGAGCCAGTGGCTCCTGGTTGATTTGACTGAAATCCATTGTGTAAGATAACGTAAACCCTTCCTTCCTAAATTTAGTTTAAGTCAGGCATTTTGTTAGAAACAAAACAAACTACCTAACGCACCTTTCTAACATGTTTTTTTAGTATCCGGACTGCAGCCTACTTGGGACTACACATAATCTACGATGGTTTGCTTTGGTTCCTTCACACATCAGACGAAACCAGGAAGTCATAACATAACCCTGGCTATTTTGAAATACTGGATGGGGTTAAATCAAATGGGGGATATCTATCCTGTATCACCCACATCTTTATCCTCCCTTTGCCTAGGGATTCAGGAGAATTAAGACTTTTCTAGTACAAACCTCATGTCTCCCAGGCTTCTGATCTGCACTTAATGTTTTTAATGGACAAAGCACCAATACCAGAAAATGTTACCATTATAGCAAATAAAGGGTAATTGATAAAAACGAGTAAACTTTGGAGTCATTGGGGTCTTCAGTCTTACCTCAGATGCAAAGATATAAGTATATACATATCCACACAATGATGATTTTATGAGGGGATTTTATGACAGCAAGAGGATATTACTTTTTTACTACTATTTTCTTTATGAAGATGATAAATCTGAGACTAAGAGTGAGTATACAAGTGCATTTCAGTATTTTACATTTTTGTCTTGCTGTGATATACATTTCAATCACTCTGCTATGTGTATTGAATTCGTATGTTTTCTACCCATTAATTTTGACAGCTTTAGCACACTTCATTGACTATCTAATAGAAAGGGCATTTGACTGTATATAGTTTTCATGAAGCTTGTAATGTTTGTTCTCTCCCATTGAAGTGGAGGGCAAGCGAATACATCATAGATAGTTTTCAAGAGTGGTAGTATCTCTAGGGGTATAACTCATATTTATATCAAAATCCAAGAATATATCCACCAGCACATTTCTTTTGGCAAGAGTAGTTTTATTTACAAAGTCAAAAATAATATTTACATCTCAGAACTGACATCAGGTGTCACCTCATAGCTTCCACATTTTCATCTGTATTCTAATTAATAACCATAATTTCATCTATGTTATAGTAATTAATACTTAATGAATATGGACTGTTATTCCATACTCATAATAAGTAATTTTCTTCATTAAATGAAGACTCTTGTGTCATCCTGGATTTGCTCCAATTCTGTGATGAATTCTTTTGGACAAAGTAATCAAAGATGTTTTTTAATATTGTTGTGTGCTGCTAGACTTGTCTGCATTGGGTCTTTTTCTGACTTGTAAGGCAGATACTGACATTGAGTTTCTGTTAGAACATGGGAACATAATGACAAGGTTGGTATCAAGTTATGTGATGTTGTATAAGTACCACGTGCTAACTGATTGAGTCACTGGAAAACTCACAAGTTATGTGATGTTATTTACAAAATATTTCATAGTGGTGGTAAAAATTATATGAGCCTCACATTTAATATATTCCAAGCACTTGAGCAACTTAAAGTCATTTGATTATAGATTGCTCATTTTATACATTTAGTCCCCAGAATAATTTTTATTAGTTTTTAAATTAACATACAGAATAATGGGTTTCATTATGACATTTTTTATAAATATTTAGTTCTCTTTGATCATCTTCCCTTGTTCCTCCCCCATCACAGTCCCAATTCTGTTTTCATAAGAGATGTATTATTATTTTACTTTGCCTCTTCCTTAATGCCAAATCGTATGTCCTCTTTCTTGTTTCACAACCCACTCCGCACTCACTCACATACACACACATGCACCCATGTACCTTTGCAAGCATGTGTGTGTACACCTTAAATCTGTTGATGGGCACCTGGGCTAATTCCTATAATAGCTGCTACGAATGGTGCAGTGGTAAACAGGGATTCACAGTATCTTTGTGCAAGAACTTGACTCTTTCCATGTATAAATGAGAGATGTAAATCTGATAATTGGGCTGGAGAGATGGCTCAGAGGTTGAGAGCACTGGCTGCTCTTCCAAATGTTCTGAGTTCAATTCCCAGCAACCACATGGTGCCTTACAACCATCTATAATGAGATCTGGTGCCCTGTTCTGGCTTGCAGCCATACATGCAGGCATAACAAATACATAAATCTTTAAAAAATCAAAAACTGATAATCCTATTTCCACTGCTTTGAAAAAATCTCCATATTGATTTACATTTTGCCTGTGCCTAGTCATATTCCTAGCAGCAGGGTGCAGTTATCCCTGCTTCCTTACAGCCTCATCAGGTCTGTGTTCTTTTATGGCCTTGATAGCAGCTGTTTTGACTATGTTGAGTTTGAATCTCAAAACAGTTATTGTTTCACACTTATTGTTAAAAACTATAACATCCAACTCACAAATATTTCTGTTGTGAGTCGCTGAGTCACTGATTATAATTTGATGTCCTGTTTACATGACAAGAAATGAGAAATCACAGTGAAGCAGGTCAGATGTTTGTTTCCTTGCTCAAGTATGATGTATCGTTTCATCTTGAACTCTTTCTTACAGAAAGCTATATGGTTCTTTCACTAGTGTTTTGTGTGTTCCAAAACTTTCCTTAGATTTGTTCAGTCATTTCTCATTTTCACATGAGAAATGGACATTTATCCAGGTGTCCACAAGACAATAGAAATGCATACTTTGATGATTCTTGAATCATTAGTTGCTACCTATTTTAGGACATCATATGCTTTTTGCCTGTTGTCAGGGAACCATTTGAGTTTTTTTTATTAACTATTAGACATTTTGATTGTTTTAAATACCTCTTCATTTCTGTTTATTTCTTTATGCTGCTTTTGCTGGTTGTAGGTCTAAATTTGTGTATGTTTTAACCTTTCTTTCTCCTGGAATATGCTTGATATTTGTATATAGTTTTTGTATCAGACTTACAATCCCCTTTTAGACAAAAAGGGGAGATGTAATGGCATCTTGCTTTGCCAGTGAACTTGCAGTGTTGTTAAGATAGAATTGAGTTATAATGTTCCTTCATGTTTATCAAAAAGATGAGGAGGAGGAGGAAGGAAGAGCAGGAGGAAGGGGAGGGGAAGGGGGAAAACTCCGATCCACAAGGAAACACCGTTTCACTTTTGTTTATAATGTTTATAATAGCTGGACCTAGAAGCATTCTTGTTTCTGTTTGGATGATTAATAAACATTAGCTGTAGAGACTTTAGACAATGAGACAAGATTAAGTGCTGAAAACAAATGAGCTACCAAGCCATCAAGTAATGGGAACTGTGAGTGAATCTTACTGAATAAAAGAATCTTAAAAAAAAACTAACAAAACAAAAAACCCCTTATTATTCCAACTATATTATGTGGTTTAGATATGAAATGCCCTTTGTGGATCATATGTTGGAATCATAGTTGCCAATTGATACATTTGTGGAAATAATTGCATCCTTAGAGCTCGACTCAGTCTAATCTATAGACTAATTTCTTGATGTACTTAGAATATGAAGACATCATTAGGAGGTGGTACAAAGACATCAAGGGTCTAACTAGATATTGATCACTGGGGCTTTGTTTCTAGGCCTTCATCTTGTCCTAGCCATTTTTTTATGTACCCATTTTCTGCATCTTGTCCATCATCAAGTAAATGATATCCACCTTAGATTTCTGTCACCATGGTATTCTGTCTCACCATGGGCCCAAATTAAACAGGACAAAGGAACATGAAATCGAATTTCTAAAATTCTAAGTTGACTCAGTTATTTGGACATGGTGATGAAAGTCTAATTAGCACAATGATCTAGAATCATAAAGGAAAATGATCATGGTTTGCTCCTTAAGTAGAGAGCATGGGAAGGGTGACTAGGTAGATCACAGAGGAGCTGTGAGTAAAAAGACTTTGGGTGACACTACAACAGTGGGTATATCTGTTTGTACAGTTGTATGAGTGTGTAGGAAGTGCAGTACCAGAGTGAAGACTAATGTAAAGCCCGGTCTTCCAATGACTATCATATCTTTTATATCATGTGATGATATGTAAATTCATGAGTAGCAACAAATTTGTCACTCTGATGAAAAGTGAACACCATCCAGGGAAGAAGACATTCAAGAAATCTTTTTCTACCTCTCAGTGTTGCTGAAATATCACACTAAAGCAATACTAGACTAAAATTATTATCTTAAAAACACACACACAAATAGCATTGTCCTATTGTCCTTAGTGCTGTTACAGGTATTTTAATAATACATAGTAGCATATGTGCTTTTTATATATAGCTTTATGACCTTTTCAGAAAACATTCCATTATATTTGGCAAATAAGTGATTAATAGAATTTATTTGCACATGAAAATTGTTCAACTGTGGCGTTTAGACTTTTCAGTATAATTACTTTCTACAGTGAAATTTCTAATATGCAATTAAAGGATTTAAATTGTTTTCTGCACCTTAACTGAAATAATGACTCCTTACACCTATGATAATAGTTGTTAAACAGAATTCCAAAGTCAGACTATACTTGGGCATATTGGAATATTTAGGTTTCTTGATGGAAAGTATTTTTATTGGTCTTCTCCAGATGGTCTAGTACACACACACACACACACACATTCACACACACACACACACATTCACACACACACACACACACACATACTATTTGTAATTATCAGAAAGTATAATGTTCACCTCATTTCACAGAGCAGCTAAGTATTTTGTTATTTTTCTTTTGGCAATGTTTTGATAGTTTTCCAGTTCAGTTACTCTCCTGGTCACTCATCATCTATTACTACCCCATCCTCAAACCAAACCTAAACCATCCCAGTGTAATAGTCCTGTTACTTTCTTTTTGTTTATAAATTTTAGTAGTATTTGGCACAGGTACAAATCCTAGAGAGATGGGGGGAAAGGCTTGCCAAAGAGTTTAGGAATATGCATCATGTTGACAGATGGTAGGAAGAATGCTTTTTAATTATGGAAAACATGAAGCTAATGAATAGAGGATGGATAAATAGAGGCTCACTGGAACCAAGCCTCTCATTTGGAGACTGTTGAGCAAAGAAATTGAAGGGTTTGGTATCAGCTCAGGACACCCCAAGACCAAGTTCTCAGCACAAAGGAGATTTATTTGCCCCAGAGGAAGAAAGGGATGTAAGAGACAAAGACAGGAGATAGAGGGTGAGTTAGGAGAAGGGAATAATGGAGAGAGGGAGATGCTATTTGTTCCAGGCTGGAGAAAGGACAGTCTCCGGATACAAAGGAGACAGATGTGGCCCACAGGAAAAAGGTGCTTTAAACAGGTAAAAGGCAAAACCCATGTTAGTATGAGGTGCTTAATTTGTTTGGTTTTTCAAGACAGGGCTTGAGGTGTTTAATTTTAATTGGACACATTAACTACGAGAGCCAAAGTTATCTTTTGATTGCTAGATTTCAGTACTTTGATAGTTGGACCTTGATAGTCAGCCACAGAAGGAGGAATTAACTAAATAAGGGGATAGACCTTGGTATCCATCTTTAGGAATGTAATCTAGTGGATTTTTAGCAAGGCAGAGGGAATGGAGTAGAAGGGCAAGGCCTTCCAGGGCAGTGCTTGCCGTGCTCAGGCCAGCTAGAGTCCCTTCATGCGAATGACATCAAGGGATGGTGATAACCCAAGCAAAAGACTTTTTCTGTAAGAAAAACACCTTTTTTATTTTGTATGTGACTTTGAAAGTGACATTTTTTCAAGGCATATCTAAACAGTTTAAAGTCTCTTTTCTCATGAAAGAAGATTCTTTTCAAGGGCTCACATCTTTTCTTTTCTGAGGAAAACCCTTTCAGTGGTTTCTATGTTGAACTGGTGTATGCAGGTGTGACTGCACCCCTCTCCCCTGCTTTTATAATACACTAACTCTGACATGACAAGCTTCAAACTTCCCACTGATTTGACTTATTGCTTATGATTTATGACTGAAACAGTATTCTTATATTCAATACTACTTTTCTTTCTGTTAACGGAAGCCATATTTCTGTTACAGGTACAAGAGAACAAAGTTTGGGAGTTGCTAATCTTCAAGTTTGGTGCTGGGAAAAGCTAGGGTAATTCAAAGACAAAGGCACAGGGACTTATCTTTCCAGTAGTCCCCAAGGTCATGCCCCCTCCAAGCTAGTAACCTTTTCTGTTTCTGAGTCATTTATAGCTTCTCATTTTGCAAAAATAATCCCTTTAAAGATCATAAAGACCAGGGATTTTCACAGAGGAGTTCTCAAGGGAGCAGAGATCAAGAAAGGAGGTAAACTAGGCATCTGAGTGCCAGGCTTGGATCCAGGCTTCTGAGCCTTAATATTGATGTTCTGGAACAGTGGCTAACACAAGGTGGAGCAGGTTTTGAATTTGTACCATGGGAATAAAAGCCAACAAGAATAATGTATGCTTAAAAACAATGTATGTAAAGGCAGCACACAAATGGCAAATGGCAAATTTTTACAATTGTGTTCTTAGATGTTCATAGTTCTTATTGTCCTTTGTTAATGCAATTTTTGGTCAATTTTAAATTTTATTCCATCTTCATTATACTCATTTGAATTATACAAAGCAGTATTTTATACCTATATTCCTAGTGAAATGATTACTAGAGTCAGGTCCATCGCTGTGGAGTTTATTTGTGGATGTCTGTGGCAAGAGAATCTAGAATCGACTCTTACAGCAGATCTCCTCACACAGATCAGTATTATGGCCTGCCACCTTCACACATATTACCTCTTATGTGATCACAACTGTAAGTGCTTTAACCAACTTCTTCCTGTTTCTCCATGTGGTTTCTGGTTGTTAGCATCGTACTCTGTGTTTTTGTTCAGTTCTTCTAAGATGACCCTTATGGGTGTTGGTGAGTAAGTAGTCCATGTGCTGGGAATAAGTGACTTTTGGATTGATCAGCTCCAAATAAGTTGTCAACATCACTCCCTTCCAGACCCATGAAATATAGAAAAACAGATGGAAAGACGTTAAGAGTATGAAGATGGAGCTAGTGCATTGAAATGTTGTCTTCTGTATATTGCATAGTGTAGCATCATAAGAATCACACACCTCAGGCATGTAGAATATTGGGCCTTCAGCATTCTGTCATTGGTAGGGGAGGGGCCCATGAAGCCTTACCACTCCTTGAGGAGAAGTTAATCACAGATGTGGGGGAGGTTCTCATTTTCTTCATAAATGTTCTCACTCATAAGCTACCCACTCTCATACAAGCAACTCTAATTAAGTTCTATGTGTGAAAAATTAATTTTCAAAGACATGGTAATGGGAGAGGTAATAGTTGGGAAGAAGAGGGACAACAGTAGTGGGGGTGGGTGTAACTATTACGATAAGCAAACGGCACACTTGTTGAGGGTATAGGTAACTGTTTATTGTAGAAATTACTTACAAGAGAAAATGGGCAACCCAGATGAGTCAAGAAGCTTTTGCCACCAAACTGAAAGCCAAAAAAAGAGAGTGCAGCTCTACCGCACAGTCTTTTGTTAAAACCTCCATACATGCCTCTAGTCACGCCCAAAAATGGGCCTGGCTAGCTTCGTAGTTCACTGCCTTGTCATTACCACATCTCTTTGTGCCTCTAGCATGTCACATGGGTAATGGCGCAGTCCTAAAGTCTCCTCCTACAGGTGAGGAAGAGAGGGTGATGGGAATGAATACTATCACAACAGACTGCATCAACATTAGGGCTTGGGAGATGGCTCAGTGGTTAAGAACACTAGACACTCTTCCTGAGGACCTACCTGGATTCAACTCCCAGCATCACAAGACAGCTACCTCATGATCATTTTCAACTCCAGGGATCTGATACCTTCTGATCTCTGTGGG
Organism: Mesocricetus auratus; assembly: GCF_017639785.1. Classification (NCBI taxonomy): domain Eukaryota; kingdom Metazoa; phylum Chordata; class Mammalia; order Rodentia; family Cricetidae; genus Mesocricetus; species Mesocricetus auratus. The sequence continues at coordinate 37,779,270 of NW_024429198.1, forward strand.
TACCAGTTATGCCTGTTGTGCATTGTCATATATGCAGAAAAACATCAATACATATGAATATTTTAAGTTAAATATTAAAAGCAGATGTCTCTTATGAGAGAGACCATGCAGCGTTTCCCTTCCATTTCTGGCTAATTTCTCTTGATGTCCTCCCGATTCATCCACATTGGTGAGAATGGCTGAACTTCTTGCTTTTAAGACTAAATGGTATTTGACTGTGTATATGTATCATGTGTTGCCTCCCCACTCATCAACTGATGAACATTTAGATGGTTACCACAGCTTACCTATGGTGAATAGAGTTACAATGAACATGGAACATCAGGAATCAGGGATAATGACAGCCATTATCTTACACGTGTCTGTGGTGATTCTGTGAAAGTAATGTGTTAAGAGAAGCTTTCCTTGAGAGGAGCCTTCCCGCCCGGCCCCATAATTGTTAATCTAAGTATGTCTCTTACTGGAGAATAGTTCCGGGATCCTACCCCATGGCATTACATCTCGAACTCTCTTGTGTTTCTCCTTCCCAGAATCCTCCTGGACTCCTAGTCCCTCCTATCTTGGTTCCCTATAGGCTCAACAGTACTTTATTGACAAATGCACAGGACTTCCCCCTACAGTAATGGACTATGAAACTCTCACCCTGGGTCTGCTGTGAGGGTCACCTTCAATCACTTCCAGTTAGTACATAATGTCATGACCCTTATGTTCTTGTTTTATGCATCTGTTGCCCATTTGCATGCTCTGCTATCTGATAGCAAATTTGACATGTCACTCAATAGTATGTGTGGGTCCTTTTGTGGCAAAGCAAGTCGTTTTTTACTGCCAAAGGTAGAGTTTATGGATCCTGGTGTTCTAAGTGAGAGACGTCTCTAAGAGAAACTAGAATTGCTGGGGCAGGATGCATAGAACACAGTGACTGGCAGCTCTCACCAGTGGTGACAGCGTAGAAGCCACATGGTGGGATTCCAAGCACCAACACATTGTTGAAAATGTGTAGTTTTCTAACTGTGCAGGAGAAGAGGATGGCAGAATTGAGGATGCCTTGAGTTTCACTATTTATGTCCTCATTTAAACACAAGCTGAGTTTCCAAGAGCATCATAATTTCATGTGAATTAAGGGCATATTTCACTGACCAAAGTAAATGTTGAAATCACTATCCTCCTAACACTACAAAACTTCATTGACTGATCCTGGCCTCTTCAGCTGTGGTTGCCTTTTCAAAATCAAAAGAGTCATGAAATAACACTTGGTCACAGTATCAACTACAATTTTCTCCAGTGGGAAAGGACCTGTAAATGCAGTCATGTTGACTTTTAAACACAGGCAGAGGCCAAAGAAGCCAGGCCATATTTTGAGGCATGTTTTGGTTTTTATTCCCATGCTTATATAAACAAACAATATAATCAAAGATATGTTTTAATCTGACTATAAGTCTCTATTAGTGTGGAATGGACCTGTGTTAGAATTTCAAAGCTTTACATTTTTTGAACATTTCATCTCTACCACAATCGCCCCTCTTCTCTCCTGCCACTCCCAGCCTCCCTCCACTCTGGCCACCTCCAGCCATACAATCTACTCTTCCTCTGTTTCTGTTCAGAAAGGTGCAGGCTACCATAGGTATCAATAAAGGAGGACATATCAAGTTTCAGTAAGACAAAGCACCTCCCCTTGTATTTAGGCTGGACAAGGCAATTCAGTATGAGGAAAAAGTTCCCAAGAGCCAGCCAAAGAATTAGGGATGGTCCCTGCTCCCATTGTTAGATGTCCCACAAAAAGACCAAGCTACATAACCATCACATATGTATAGAGGGATCACCTGTTAAAAACAATGACATTGGAAATCTGAAGGCAATGGATGGAACTAGAAAAAAATCGTGAGTGAGGTAACTCAGACCCAGAAAGTCAAACATTGTATGTACTCCCTCATAAGTGGATATTAGCTGTAAAATAAAGGATAACTATGTTACAATCCACAGAACCATAAAAGCTAGGTAACATGGAGGGCACAAGGTGGGAATGGGGTGGGGGAGGGCACTGCGTATGAATCTCCCTGGGAAGGGGAAAAAAGAGATCTCCTTGGTGGACTGTGGGTAGGTGAGGATGGGAACTCAAAGCTTTACATTTGGTCTTACTTAGACAATACATATGTTCATATACATATATGTAAACAAAATATATAAGCATATAGGTATTTTTATTTTTGTGTGATTTTGGTATTTCAAGAAAGGATATCATGAAGCCCTGGCTAGCCTCACCAGAGCTATGTAATTGGGGATACCCTTCAACTCCAGATCTCCCTGCCTCTGCCTCCCAGATATTGGGATTATAGATGCTTGCTGCCATTCCCAGGTAACCTGTAAAATGTTTTACTAACCTACTCAAACATCATACATGTTATGGACCTAGGATTCTAAGGTGCTGCTAAATAGGAACATGGGGATGTACACAGGCTCATCCACCTTTTCCTGCCACCACACATGCATGTCTTCAATGTATATATAAATTCAGATATTTTATTTATGCATTCATTCATTATTAGGAGCGTGTTCATCTATTCACTGTGTTCATTTAAAAATTCATTGGATTTTGTTTCAAAGGCCTTTACTTAAGGAAAGAAAGAATAAAGGAAGGAAAAGTGAAACAATTGTTTAAAGAATAAAATAAAAAAATAACTCATGGATAGGAAAGATAAATCATAATTTTAATACTATACAGTTTTCAATCAAGCTAAGGTTTATGTAAACCAAAATATGATGATACTCAAAAGAGAGATTTATATCCAAAATGCACATGTATCATATGATATATATATATATATATGTTATCAAATACAAGTATCATGACTGTTTTAGGATGTGAACTTCTATTTTTGCAATTCTAGGATATTTGTTTGTTTAAGTTTTTTTATAGAGTATCTCACTTAGCACAGGCTCTCCTGAGACCATATTAGATTGAAGTAACAAACTGAGACGTTTTATCAAATATTGAATTATTGACAGAGCTTAGAAATTAAAATGAACAAGAAGGTATAGTCTGTTGTGCTATGTTTGGTCGTACTGGGATGTGATTCGAGTGTTCAGAAATGATAGGAATTTCCTGTGATAGCTAATATTATGTTTTAAGTTTAAATCACTATTCTTAAGAGATCTATAAAAAATAATGGCTTTAATATGTAAACCCCATTTGCCTGAGGAGAGATAGCTTCCTGGAACATTGAGGGCTGTTATTCATGTATCTATAGTCCTGGGCATTATTTGATAATGCCTCTTATTTGCTAAAAATTTATTATTTGTCATACTGGTAGATCTCTGTGTGACCCTATACCCATAATAACCCCAAATTCCCATTTGATCACACATAAATGGCAATTCATATTCTTAATGACAAGCACAGCATTTATGAAGTTGTGAAATTCCTTTGTAATTATTGACATAAAATTTCTTCCAAGTCTGCTTATGGATTTGAAATATATAATTTCTTTCTTATTTCATGGCTCTTAAATATTTGCATACATATTTTTAAAAGTGACCCTTATCTGTGGAAGAACTTTGAGAACCATAGTTTAAAGTATAGCTAAAGCTAGTTTACATATATTACATATATATAGTTTATATATATATTATGTTTTTATGTAGCATTGTTATTTTAGATAGTACCCTAACCCCTTTCAACCCTTTCAACCCTAAGGTCCACTTAGTAAAATTACAAAACAGACATACTCAAAGTTTCAGTTCTTACTATTCCACAAAGTTAAATATTTGTGAAGTTTTCCTTCTTGATAAAACATCAGCTGTCAGTGTTCTTGTGGTTCCTCAAGGTTTCAGATTGGATACATTTCTGTATAATGTGATGTCTGCTTACTCCTCCAAGCCAAGCCCTGCTTTTCTCGTTTCAGCTCTTTTACTGTAAATACAGAGCTTTGGCAGTTTGTGGCTGTGTGTTTTTCACTGTTCTGCCTTTTCATTAGTGATTCCCCTTAAAGATAGTTCTAAGCATTGTGCTGAATGTTCCTAACTGCATGGAATCTGTGATGTGTCCTGTGGAGGGAACACATGTTAAATCGGCTCCTTCCAGGCCTGAATTATAGAGCTGTCAGTTGTTGGTTCCATATTAATGCATCAACAATACATATTTGAGACATCTTTGAGTAAAAACACACATAAAACAAGGTTATGTATTGATTGCTTGACAAAAGGAGCCCAACTTGGATTTCCCTTAGGAGAAACAGCTTAGTATTTGCTAATGCATTATTTATAGAATTATTTCAAAAGGCAGTTTCACTGAACATAGTAAAATGCTTTGCCTTATAACTTCAGTTCTTCTAAAAGTAATATAATGACTTGCTGGTGATAGTTTCATAGTTTCAACTGTATTAATCACAGTCCATTTCATTTGAATAAAATAATTTTTCTCAACAACTCTCATTCATATGTTAGTTCAGACCTACCTTATTTATATAGGAGGAAGTTTCCATTATAGTCAGAGTAATACTAATTGTTACTTGTATAGATAATTTGCTAAGAGACTGAGAGGTACTTGGATTACTATAAAGCACAGAATATATGTTGGTAGAGTTGTGCAAATTCTTATTATTCCCAAAGCACAGAGCATACTGAATTAAACACATAAAGGAAAAGTAATTGTGCCCCAAAACAGTGGTAGTGAAAGCCAAACTTAGAATTCTATACAGAATACACATGTGCATACATGCTCACGTTCATGCGTACATGCACACATGTACACATACTCTGCGTAGACCAAATGTCTTAGTGTTCCATTCCAACAGTGTCATAACAATTATTGGATAATTGATTGGATGACTTGTACCTTAGAAGAACATTATGTATTGAAACGGGATGCTTTATTTTCTTACTTTCTTGCAGTTACTTGGTTTTACACACGGACTGTAGACAGATGAGTGCTGAATGTAGATGAAACCCATTAATGTTATAGGCATGGGTCTGCCATTCAGAGAACATGTGCTTGCTGACACTCCTTTCCTGGGACAAAGGATGGATATATGGCTAGGAGTTAAGAGTAGATGTACTTTATTAGGAAAAGAGAAAGCACTCCTGAGAATGGGAGTGGGTTAGTGAAGTGAGAAAAACCCCTCAAAAGTCTTGGGACTGGAGGCCCATAAACCCCTTCTATGTCATTTGCATATAGTACCCAAGACTCCTACATTTGCATATTATTAGTTTTCCTTGATGAAGTCCAAGTAAGGAAAGTCCTCTAGTCTTTCTTTGCAATAAATAATCCACTTATTGTATGATTGTTGGGAAGAATTTTCAGATCTCTTACAACTGGTTACTTTTATGCATTAACTTTAATTTCTCTAATTTCTATTCTTCTGCCTCCCTCCCCGCATGCACGTGTTTGTGTGCGTGTGTTTGTGTGTATGTATAGTGCTTGTAAATCAGGATCTGAGACAACAATAGGTGTCATGTGGGCTCCTATTATCAGAAAAGAAAACGAGTCAAGAAATGTTATACAGTGAGAAGCATGGAGTTCTTTGTCTGGTAGTAACGAAGATGGGCAGTGTTGGAGAACAATTGAACCATTGCATATGTTGAGCTATAAAAGGGAGAAGGCATTGTCTGTCCTTTCCCATATCCATGCATTATAAACATGAAGTGGCACAGAGCTTGTCCAAGCCATGCTAGGCACACAGAGCTCTGGATTATGGATCAGTGGCATACCTTACTCTCACCAGCTCTGCCATCCTGTCACTGCTTGCCTGAGCACTTAGAGTTAATGATCTTTTATTTCTTGACACTAACTTCACTTAAAATTAATATTCTTTGCACCTAATTTATTTTCATTCACTATATTTTGATCATGTTTGCACCTCCCCAACTTCTTCCAGAGTCCCACCTCCTTATTCAATCAACTCTCTTTATTTGTTTTTAAAGAGTAACACCAACATAACTCAACAAAAACACAACAATGAAATTCTTATTTTTTATGTTTTTCACTAGCTGTTTGAGGATTTTGTACTATGTATATTGATCATATTTACCCTCCCCAACTTGCCAGTATCTATCATCTACTTCCTTGGCTACTCAATGTTGTGTCTCTTTTTTAAACACATTAACTACAATTTCTGCACCTCGTATGCTCTTGGATGGGTGGCCTACTAGAGTATGGTAAACCTACCAGGTGTCATACCTTTAAAGAAAAACAACATTGAGTCTCCCAGCAGTTATAGGGGTAGGACTTCATGGCTCTCCCCTCTCTTCATGATGGGATTTTTGGCTAGTGCGAGCTTGTGTGGGTCAAGAGCATGTTGTCTCGGCTGCTATAAGTTCATGTGCTCTGTTATTTCTGGAAAATTCAAGATATGTCCCTTTTTCCAATAGTGATACAAATATCTGTGTAGCAAATGTGGTGGTTTCAATGACATTTGCCACCATAAGTTCCCATTTTTGAATTCTTAGTCACCAGGGCATGGAGCTGTTTGGGACGGATTAATAATTATGAATGTGTTGGAGGAGTTGTGTCATTGGGAAAGAGCATTGATATTTCAAAAGTCTACACCAGGGCCATCCAGTCTCTTTGTCTCTCTGTCTCTGTCTCTGAATCTCTGTCTCTCTGTCTCTGAATCTCTCTGTCTCTGTCTCTCTCTGTCTCTGTCTTTGTCTGTCTGTCTCTCCTGTCTTTCTCTCCTGTCTTTCTCTCTGTGTCTCTCTCTGTGTCTCTCTCTCTGTCTCTCCCTGTTTCTCTCTCTCTCTCTCTCTCCCTCAATCAGCTGCCTGTGGATCACATATTAATCTCTCAGTGACTTCTCTAGCACCATGACTGTCTGCATGCCACCAAACTCTTAGCCATGGTGATAATGAACTAATCTTCTAAAAGTGCAAATAAGCCCTGAAATTCTTTCGTTTATGAGTTGCCTTCATCATAGTATCTCTTTACAATAATGTAACAGCAATTAAAACAGTGACCAACCACTTTCTGATTGTATTTAAGGCCTACTCTGCTTGAGTCTCTAAAAGGTAGAGTTGTAGGAGAGCTGGTTCCATCAGTCTCTTCCCCAGGCTGAGTGGGATGGAGAGTGTTGGTGACCCAAAACCCCCCTCCTAGTCACCAGAAAGAACCACACTGAGTCAGGAGACTTGTGGAAGCAGGATCTTGTTTTATTGCAACAGGCATGTGCTTATATAGCATTGAGAAAATGGGTGGGGACCTTCAGATGGGGTGAGGTGTAAGGGCCAATAATATTTCACTACATTAACAGTAGCTGGGCAGAGTCAGGCTATGCTGAGTCACTCTCATGCTGAAGTTGTTAGCCAGAGACAGGTCACTAAACTCAAATCAGGTTCAGGAAATTACATTTAGCTTACTAGAACTTGGACTTGAGTCTTTTAAGGCCCAACACTACTCCACAATCTGAAACCCATACCTAGCCCCAGTGTTGGGTTCAAGAGCCAGTGATTAAACATGTCATTTACTCTAGGGGAGAACCTTCTATTATTACTTTGCCAAATATGTGCAGTATTAAATCAGTGCCAAATGACTTATTATCATGTCCATAGATTAGTGCAGCTTTTGGCTCTAATCAGAGAAGCTTGTTTTTACAATAGATGATGATTGACAAACATACTCACATTTGGTCAACCTGAAAAAAAAAGCCCATGTTGTGCTCAGCCTAAATGGGACACCTACAACACAACCCTCATCCCAAAGTTCAGGGGTCATTGTAGAGGACGGAGTGGAAGACGGTATAAACCAAAGTGATGGATATTCCAAGTTTAGAGTTTAAATGAGTTATAAGTACCTGAGATATAGCCTTACATTGAAGCAAATAACTTTAGTAATTCATAATTTACATGTTTTCAGCATTTAAGGCTGGCATGATTTCTCCTGTCATTGTTAATTATTTGTCACTAAAAACGTATCTGTTTTTGTTACTAATGATGTTTTTGATAAACCATCTCTGTGGCTGGAGAGATTAGTCAACAGTTAACAGTGCTCTCTACTCTTGTAGAGGACTCAAGTTTGGTCCTCAGAACCCTTGTCAGGATGCTGACAACTGCTTGTAACTCCAGTTCTAAGGGATCTGATGATACCTCATCCTGGCCTCTGCAAGGATCAAGACCCATATTCATATGCACACAGACACATCCTTGCATATAATTTAAAATCATAAAAATAAATATCATTAAAAAGAAAGCAACCTCAGAGGTCATTAGGATTTTTGTGGTTAGGTCCTTTCTTCCCTACAATAGAATGAAGTGCCTTTAAAAAATAGTGACATTTCAGGGTTAGAGATCTGAGTTAGTGGTTAAGAACATGTGCTGTTTTTCTTGAATACCAAAGTTCAATTCCCAGCATTCACATCAGTGGCTTACAACCACCTATAATTCTAGCCCTAAAGGTTCCAATATACTCTTTTTGTGTCTGTGGTCATCTGGACACAATATGCATATTCCCCCATATATATATTTGAAAAAGAAACAGTGAAGTTTCACTGTTCCATAATGAGTGAACTACAAAGTTTAAAAATTTGCTACAGACTCATTTTTAGTAGATAATAGTTATGATTTTGGCTTCATTCCTCAAAAAAGTAGACCGTTTATCTACTCATGTATCAGTTTGGAAAATTTAGAAGCCACAGCTTAGATCTAGACAATACTTACTCCATTTTATGATGTGATATATTTAGTGATTGATAGGCTCAGTAAGGTAAGAGTCTTTTGCAAAACATTTACTCAATAAATATTGATGTGTGTTGATTTACCACATTGTCTCTGCCAGCTCTTTGTGTTTCAGAGTAACCATTTACAAAGGTAACTGTCAAGAAACCTAGTGATAAAGAACATGTTAGATGCTTGATTTTCCCCACTTGCAAATGCACATGGTTTGTGAATCATACTCACTCCATTCACTGTATCTCCCCTGTCTGTTATTGTCCTTCATTGTGATTAGATCGATTTCACTAGATCCATGCTTGAAAATATTTCCTGCAGTCCAAAGCCCTTGTCTTCCGTTATGTTCCTGGACAGGTTCCACTTCTACAATGAAACCTAAAAGAGTTTGCTCATAATTCTCTTCTGCCTCTTTCAAGAGGCAGTTCCATAAATCATGGCAGCTACAAAGGCAAAGTCTGAGATATGAGCTCTGATTAGTCTTCAGGAAGAGAGCCTATAGGCTAGATAACATTGAATTGCCCAAGGTTGTGGGAAAGCTCATGTTGGCATTCATCCATTGGTCACCTGTTTTACATAGAAATATGGTGACACCATTCAACATTCTGTGAAATTATTGAGCTGTATTGTGAGTAAATATTTGTTCCAGGAACATGAGGTGAAGTGGTGAGCCAAAAAAATCAAAGCTTTTGAAAATGTCCTGGCAGGAGCAAAGATGTTTTAAAGAGAATTCATACCCTTCTCTTCAGCTATATGGCCACTGGGACAATGGACAGCAAGGAATTAGAAATCTTCATTCTGAGGATGAAAAAATGATAAATCAAGATTCTAGCAAGAGAGGGAGCTTGTTTTCAGGAAATAGACTTCCCACAATTCTGATCACTTGCCAGACTACCTTTCAAGAGGAGACTGGAGCAAGATGATAAGGGCTCATCAATGGGCAGAACCACTTCTTGACAAGGTCTGCTAAGTTATGCATAGGTCTTATCCTCTATTCACACTTAAAGCTCTGGTCAGGAAAGACATGGTCAGGAACATGTTATTTGACCTTTTTGTTCTTTTCTCTAATATGGCCACATTGATTAAATTTACTTTTTTCTAACAATGCTTTGCTATTTAATTGACCTGTTGAGAAGTGGTTACTGAACCTAGTTTGTTAGGTCTTCCAGGGACCAGACTCTCATCCTAACAGCTCCAGTAACTCTTTTTGTAAAATTAGTGTAGTGATAAAGACATTTTAACACAAACACTTAGAGAACTCCATGAACATAAGATGGTGAGTAGTTTGTGGTTTTTTTCTTTTTTTTTTCTCTTTTTTTTATCATTTTTTATTTTAATTTTAAATAGCTTGTTTTACATGTCAATCCCAGTTCCCTCTCCCTCCCATCCTCCCGTACTCCCCTTCCCCCCTCCCTCCCACCCTATTGCCAAATCCTTCCACATAGGGGATATCTAGAGTCTGTCATTTTACTCTTGGTAGGGTCAAGGCACTCCCCTAAGAGTCCAGGCTGAGAGAGCATCTCTCTTTGTGCTATAGGCACATGAAGACAGTTTGTATACCAGGGATAGACACTGATCCACAGCTCAGGGCCCCATAGGTTGCCCAGGCCTTCTCACTGACACTCACATTTGGGGGGGTCCAGATCAGTCCCATGCTGGCCTCCCCACTGTCGGTCTGGGGTCCAAGAGCACTCCCCTGTTCATATCAGCTGTCTCTGCTTGTTTTGCCAGCCCATTCTTTGCCAATTTGCTCATCGCTCCTCTCTCTCTGTCACTGGGTTCCTTGGGTTCAGTTCAGTGATTAATTGTGTGTTTGCCTCTGCTTCCATCAGTCACAGGATGAAGGCTCCCGGATGGTTATAGACATCAAGTTCATTATCAGGAATGGGCATTCGAGGTGGTCTTAAGGGACACAAAATACCAAGGAGTTGATATTTGAGAAAAACTTTACAGAGGTGAGAGAATAGTTCTTTTGAAGACACTTACTGTAGATAATGAATACAACTGAGGAGGAAGAAAAACCTGGTGTGTTCAGCAAAGCACAAGATCGATATGTCAAGGGAAAAGGGGAAAGAGACTTTCTGCAGCTGGAGTTAAGTTATATTTTACAGACAAAGGGAAGTAGCTTGAACAGTGGTTCTCAACTGTCCTAATGCTGGCAATCCTTTAATATAGTTTCTCATGCTATGGTGACCTGCAAACATAACATTATTTTCTTGCTACTTCATAACTGTCATTTTGCTATGGTTATGAATTGTATTGCAGTTATCTGATTTGTGACCACTGTAAATGACTCCTTTGACTTTAAGGGGTCATGACCAACAGGTTGAGAACCACTGAGCTAAGATACTATGATTATAGGAATACTTACATCTATTTTCTTATTTAAGTTTTACAGACTTTCTTCTGTTGTCTTAGTTAGGGTTTCTATTGGTATAAAGAGACACCATGACCATGGCAACTCTTATAAAAGAAAACATTTAATTTGGGGTGTTGCTTACACTTTAGGAGCTTCAGTCTATTATCATCATGGTGGGGAGCATGGCAGCATGCAGGCAGATGTGGTGCTGGAGAAGGAGGTTAGAGTCCTACATCTTGCAGGCAACAGGAAATGGTCTGACACACTGGGAAGTATTCTGAGTCTAGAAAGTCTCAAAGCCTGGCACGACAGTGACAAACTTCATCCAACAAGACCTCTCCAACAAAGCCATACCCCCTAGTAGTACCACACCCTATGATATTATGGGGGAAAATTACATTCAAACTATCACATCTATGTTGCCTAAGCTGCTCTTAAACTTGATGTGTAGTTGAAGATGACCTTGAATTTCATCCTTTCTTCCATCTCATGAGTGCTGTGTGTCACTACAGCACTATACACAGTTTATGTCAGTGGTTTTGAACCCTCCTAATGTTTGACTCTTAAATACAGTTCCTTGTGTTATGGTGACCCACTCACAAATCATAAAGTTGTTTTCATTGTTACCTCATAACTGTAATTTTGCTACTGTTATGAATAAAATGTAAATATCTGCATTTTCTGATGGTCTTAGGTGACACCTTGAGAGGGTAATTTGAACTCCAAAGGGGCCAAGACCCACAGACTGAGAACTACTGGTTTATGTGGTTCTGGGAATAGAAAAGAGGACTTCAAACAGGATTTCTTGTATACTAGACAAGCATTCTCTATTTAATTCTTATTTGTAGTAAGAGAAGAATGCTTTGACTGAAAGAATAGGCTTGGGAATGAGACAATTTAGAAAGAGATTATGATGGTATGAAGTAAAAAGTACAAGTGCTTTAAACTCTATGGTATGAGTTTAAATTCAGTGTATCTGAGAAGGACTTCTGTTGAAATAAAACAAGTAAGTGTTCATACATGGCTTGGGAGGGTTATACAAATACCATCTAAGATGATATACTGAATCAAAGAGTGGAGTATCCCTTCTTGTTTTCCCATTTCTGTTGGAATTTCTAATAGAGACTCAGAGAATGTAAAAAGGTATACAGATCAAAAATGGTTTTGAAATTTGAAAATAACAAATGTGTGTTTAAGGCCTTGAGACTGGGCAAAGCAGTAGTGGTCTGGTAGATCAGCTCACCAGGAAGGGAAACGAAAGAAGGAAGTGAGCAAGGCCATCAATGACTCTACTTCAGGGTATTGGGTCAAAATGGAGCAGCTGGAGATGAGTGGCTAGAGAGAAAAGCACAAGAAAGATCATGTCACCCAACTCAGGGAGTCAGTGAATGTCTACTAGGGCTGAAAAGCAAAGTGAGATAAACAATGAACTTAAGACAAAGACTAAAGACTTGCTATTGCATTGGATCCATGGAACTTGCTGATGGTTTTGAAAAACATGTTTTCAGTGTATCATGGTCTCAAGGGCTAAGTATAAAGTTTGTAAAAGAAAAGTGGAAAAAGTGAAGACATTAACTAGGCTACTATTTTGGAGAATTACATGTGTCTGGTATTAATAGAAACAAAGAAATGGAATGGTTGATTTCAAATATTTGTGGGTTGAGATGTGTTAGAGAAACAAGATATTAAATCACAATTGTTAATTTGTTAATTTATTAAATTGTTAATTTGTTAAATTGTTAATTTATAAGACCCATAGAAGTAGAGTAAAAATTGATGCAGAGAGCCAGCAAAAGGAAAGTTAAACAGATACATAGGTAAATGATAGAGAGATAGGTATTGTATAGATAAATGGTGGATAGACAGATGATAAATGATGTTGAGAGAGATGATAGACACTTCATCATAATCAAATAGGCTTTATTCCATGATATGAGGTATATATTTCCTTTAATATCCAAAAAGAAAAGAGCAATCGATAATGTTAGTAAGTTTAAAAAGATGCATGTAAGAAAATCCAACACTTGTTCACAATAAAAATCTTACAGTTGTTTCTGTTGTTGTTTTACTATCTGGTGATGAGAATCTAGGAAAAACAATGGTTAGTGTCAATTATTACTCCAAGAGAAGAACTTGGTACTTTGGAAGTTTTTCTTGTTTTAGTTTATTGTTGATGTTGTTATTTCCTAGTTCAAGAACAGGACAAGCATGTTTGCTTCCTCCATTTCCACTCATTACATGAACAGGCAGAAATGAGGGGTCAGGAACTGAGGGCTGTTATCTCCACTTTGGGGTGTTCCCTAAGGGGTATGAGAAAAATCACAGAAAGCATGCTGTTCACACAGTAAGGATGCTTTTCCTAAGTCTGAACTTGTGGAAATTCAAAGATTTTGTTAACTTTCCCTCCCCTCCTTATTCAGTTCATTCCACTGTGCAAAGCACCATTGTGAATTTTGTCCTAGCTAAAATCAGAGCTCAGTCTCCCTACTGAAGACCAAAAACTGCTCCTGAGCTTTCCCCTACAGTTGCTTCTTTGTCATGCCATCATAGACCTTGGTCAAGCTTGCCCCTGCAAGAAGACAGTGCAGACTAGTGAAGTATGACCAAAAAGCTGGGAACATGTGCCAATTTCCTTTCCTGTACACTCAAAGAGAAATAGAACACACCACTGGGCAGAGGGAGAGACAGACAGCAACATGCTTATATGTCTTCTTATTAGTGAGTAGACAAACTATTTGTCTATGCTATTGTCCTGTGGTATTGGTTATATGTCCAACATACTGTTGAGGGCCACTGGAAAAGTATGGTCATAATTTTAAAATAGGCAGCATCATTAGAATTTTCACTTAAGTTTCTTCTATTTTTGTGGATAAAGGCCCAGGGTAGGTAAAGAAAATAAAAAGAGTCCGTGAAATAAAAGTGTACCAGATAATGGGAAATAAAAATGAGTCCTACTACAAAAAATGTTTATTGAAGGGACATATACATCACACACATGCACAAGTAAGCACATATTTGTGGTTTCCATTGTGATTAAATTGATCTTATTTTCTCTTGGGTTAATAAATTTCTCTTTGAGCTCTTGGGTCCATCCAGGGACTTTTTAAAAAAAGATGAAATATCTATTTCTCCACCTGACATCCCTACATGCCCCACTCAAATATTTATCATCATTAAATATTCTTTGATTTAAGTGGTCCTTACCTTGTTCACACCCTGTTGTGTCACATTGCTTACTCATCTCCAGATTCCTCACTCATCAGATCACACCACTTATTTCTCCCTTAGCCAGTATCCCTCTGACCACCTGGCTCTATGTTTAGCTGAGCTTGCTGGGAGTACCCACAACATTCCTGTCTCTCATCTCATCGAGTAAGGCAACTATGCTTGTCATTCCACCATAGTGTTTATTGGTCTCCTCATTCAACCTTTCAGATTCAGTATGGGTCAACTGCTCTCTCAAGATTAGTTGCTGGAATCTACTTCTTCCATAAATCAGCTTTATTATATTATTGAGTTAGCAGTGCCCATGCTGTCCTTAAATTAATCCTACTCAGTTTGGGGATTTTATCATCAGATTTTTACCAAAATCAAAGATTGCTTCCTATATCATCTTCATCTCCTACTTCAGTTTTTAAAAGTACAACTTGTAAAAGAATCAAACAATTTAGAGATATTAGAGTCTTAAATTCTTACTATGCACTCGATTTTCATCTTGCCTGTAGTTAAGAGAGCCACTTATGGTGAAGGAGTGTGAAAGTGAGAAGTTATTAAAACATGAGAGACAACCAGTTGCTGAGAGACAAACTCTGCAGGGGAGCGATTTGCCTTCCCTGAAGCACTGAGGCCATAGCACTATTGCTCTGCTGCTTCTCCCATGGTTCCTTGTGATAGCCAGACAGGCTTCCCTGTGGTAGATGTATATCTTACAAAGCACAGACATAATCACATGTTAAACAATGTTTATCAAAGTATGTTCCCTCATCTCATCAGCATCTCTTGGGACCTTATTAAAGATACAAGCATCATATAGTCCTGAGGGATGTGAAGCTGGAGGGAGCACAAACCTCAGCTAAGTTCCTTCTCATGACCAAGGTACTTCAGAGGTAGCTGTACTGTGCACACTGCACCAGGAAAACCAGAAAATCAAGGCTCTTTAAATCCCACTGTAATATGAGATACCTTGGCTCAAGTTACATTGATATAAATGCCATGGAACTTAATGTTTTGTTGAGTTTCATAATACTATTACTAACGTTTCATTTAGTGTCTTTGGGACACCTTTTCATTACATCATGGTGTATGCAAAATCTGCAAACCTCAGAGAGAGAGACACACAACTTACTCTTGCTTTTTAGGGCTCCTGACACCACTTAGCCTGATTGTGTTTGTGTTTGCAGGTCACTGAGTACCAAAAGTGCTGGATTCGGTTTCTGGCCTTGAGTTGTATAGGAAGGGCAGTATGCATTTCATTTCCGAGCTTGTTGTAATCTCTTTTGGTTTTGCAATTTGAGTAGGCAGTTTTAAGTAACCAAGACAACTATTTCTATGCTTAGTTAGGTTTCTACAACCATGTAAAATCAAGTTGATGTAACTCAGCATTGTATAAGTGGACATAGAATCCCTTCTTTTTTTATTTTATCATTTTTATTTTAATTTTAAATAACTTGTTTTACATGTCAATCCCAGTTCCCTCTCCCTCCCATCCTCCCACACTCCCCTTCCCCCCCCTCCCACCCTATTGCCAAATCCTTCCACATAGGGGATATCTAGAGTCTGTCATTTTACTCTTGGTAGGGTCCAGGCACTCCCCTAAGAGTCCAGGCTGAGAGAGCATCTCTCTTTGTGCTATAGGCACATGAAGACAGTTTGTATACCAGGGATAGACACTGATCCACAGCTCAGGGCCCCATAGGTTGCCCAGGCCTTCTCACTGACACTCACATTTGGGGGGTCCAGATCAGTCCCATGCTGGCCTCCCCACTGTCGGTCTGGGGTCCAAGAGCACTCCCCTGTTCATATCAGCTGTCTCTGCTTGTTTTGCCAGCCCATTCTTTGCCAATTTGCTCATCACTCCTCTCTCTCTGTCACTGGGTTCCTTGGGTTCAGTTCAGTGATTAATTGTGTGTTTGCCTCTGCTTCCATCAGTCACAGGATGAAGGCTCCCAGATGGTTATAGACATCAAGTTCATTATCAGGAATGGGCATTCGAGGTGGTCCCTCCACTATTGCTTAGCTGGCCAATTGGTGTTATACCTTTAGATCACTCGAGGTCACTCTGGTGCCTGATCTGTCTTCGATCCTATGATTCCCTCTTCCCCCTATTCTACCCCCACCCCCTCAACTTCCTGTTCCCCCATGACCAACTCCCTTCCTCTTTACCCCCTCTATTCTTCCCAGGTCCCACTCCCCCCACCCTCGCCGTGTTCCCCATCCATTCAGAGGATCTTGTCTCCATCCTCTTCTCTTGGGTACTATGCATATATGCATATCTTTTAGGTTCTTTCCTGTTTCCCAGACTCTCTATCTGTGGAAGTGCAGACTGGCACTATCCTGATCCATATCTAAAATCCATATATGAGTGAGTACATACCATGTTTGTCTTTTTGCGACTGGGTTACCTCACTCAGGATGGTTTCTTCCAGTGCTATCCATTTCCCTGCGAATTTCAAGATTCCATTGTTTTTTTCTGCTGAGTAATACTCCATTGTGTAAATGTACCACATTTTCTCTATCTACTCTTCAGTTCTAAACAGAGTTAAAATTATTTTTTGTGAAGTCTTTTTAATATGATGCTGATTTGGTGTCAGGTGAGCTGCTTGACACAAACAACAATGAACAACCATCACAACTTTCCTGTGGGTGAGTGTTGTTAGCTTGAAGTGCAGAGCAGAAAGAGAGGCAAAATAGAAGTCACATTCCTTCCTTTCTGATCTTTCTGATGAGACTTGAGTAATATGAACAAAAGAGGCCAGGAGTGCTCCATGTGGTAAGGAGCATTCATTCCTTTGGCAGGAAATAGTTCTGCATGTGTGCACATGACCCTGTGACATAGAATATCCCTATGCAGTACACCCTAGGGCAGTGGTTCTCAACCTGTGGGCCTCCACTTCTTTGGTGCTGATCAACCCTTGCATGGGGGTCACTTAAGGCCATCAGAAAAAAAGTACAGAGATTTATATTATGATTCATAAAAACAAAATTATAGTTATGAAGTAGCAATAAAAACAATTTTATGCCTGGGGAGGGGGTCACCAAAACATGAGGAACTGTATTGAAGGGTTGCAGCATTAGGAAGGGTGAGAACCACTGCCCTAGGGTGAATGTGTGTGCAGGAACTTTTCTTCTCACCACAAAGCTAACACACTCACACCTGCTGGTGCCAAATGAGAAACCTGAGCTATAACTCCACTGTACTGTGCCTGAACCTCCAGAGTTTATCTTGTTTGCTTCAGTGAAACTGTCTGAGCCCAACTTTGCCTCCTGGTTGCTTCTCTTCCCCCAAACTCCAGCAAGTTTCTTGCTTGCTTGCTTTTGTTCCCTGTTTCCCCCATAAATTCAATTTTCCATTTTCTTTTACCAATAAGCTCCTAGTGATTGTCATCAGTGTTTATATCACAGTGTAATTATGGAAATTGTATATGGCTGTATTGAATAAACTATTGATTGATAATGGGTGATTATCAATATCTTCAGGGTACTCTTCAAGTATGTATAAGAAACCTTCCACTTTGCCATCTGCAGAGTGGGTCTCCTCTCAAGCTCCTCTCTACGCAACAGCCCACACTGATTGTTTTCCTTAATTCCTGGCAGGGACCTTTATCTGGAGGTCTTCAAGCTGTAACCATCACTTCTCCAATGAAGCAAGAATCAACACACGTAGACTGAAGTTTCTGTTCCACCCAGTCCCTTAGCAGTTTAGTTCCACATAAACGCACTGAGGCTGATATTAATCATAAACTGTTTGGCCAATGGCTCAGGCTTCTTATTGGCTAGCTTTCTCTTAATTATTAATCAATTTCTATTATCTTCACATAGTCTTGATATACTGGAGAATGCCAGGACATCCTACTTTCCCAGTAATGACATGGCATCTCCCTCTCTTCACCTCCTACCTTTTTATGTGTCTGTTTGGAATTTCCACCTGGCTAAATCCTGCCTGTTCACTGGCCAAAACAGCTTTAATCATCAACCAATAAGAGAAAAGCATATTCACAGCCTACAGGACATCCCCCATCAAACACTCAATCACACATTATTTGGGAAACTAGTTGATTTACCTTGTTCATACTCAGGAGACCTGCATCAGATTTCCCTTCATAGTTTACTTGATTTATCTCCCCTTGTTTTTTAAATTCTTTGCCATTCCTTTTCTGTGTCCTCCCTTCTTCTCCCCCATTTTAGCCATATACACATGAGGAAGGAGGGGGATGAACATGAAGTTGGTAAGAGCAGTCATTTCACTGATTCTGCACCATGACTGCAGTTCTAACATCCAGGAGGCTTGGAGAATTCTTGGTTGAAGTTTAGGAACTGGCTGCTGAGAGCTGGCTGCTCCCTCCTTCTTGCAGCTGACCCTGTTCTGTTGTTGGCAACAAGAAGATTCCTGCAAGGTCAAATGAGAGGACAGGACACTGAAGAAGAGCTGAGCAGGGCAGGTTTATCACAGCAAAGTTTTCATTATATTAAAGTAATGATTCTAGTTTAAAAGATAGAGAGTGAGAGAGGGAACGCTTAGACATATTAATGTGGTAGTAGGAAGTAAATACATCTTGCCAACATTTTACGCTATTACAGCAAATTGTTTTTAATGCTTTTAATGGGAGGATCATAATTGAGAAAACAAAGGCATTGCATAGTTAAAAGTTACATAGTTTAACTCTTTCAAAGACTTATTGGCTATCAACTAAGTAGAGAAGATTTATCAAGACACTGAAGCAATCATACTTGCATTGTTCTATTACTAAATAAAACTCAGGAGTAATATATTGAGGTAAAAACCTGATCAAAGAAATGCAGGAAAAGCAACCAATGATGTCCTCTCTCTCTTTCCTCCATCCAAAATTGCCTGTGAATATTTCTAGGCCCCTCACTAGTACTTCCCATGTCTCTCTACATGTTCTGGGTCCTCCAAAATCTATATGGCTAATTTTGGTTAGCTAGTAGCTAACTCTACTCTATGAATCAAGGTAAACTTTATTGTTGGTCTGAGAAGTGGCAGAGTACATTCAAAATATCCTACAGGAGGACATCCCAGGAATAATGACCAGGACTAATATTTTCTGTGCAGTGAAGAGTACAAGGTGTGCTCGAGAGGGCCATCATTAGCAACTTATAAATGTTTGAATGTACAAGATTTAGTGTATAGTAGACTCAGGTGACTGAATAATAGAAGCATGGATCCCTGGTCCACTGCATGAACTAGTCTCAGAATGCAAGGACAATCACTTTTTTTCAGACATTGCACTGAAGACAACAAGGATTCCAGACTCTGACTTCAAGAATCTGACACAGAATAATATTGGTTAAATTTACCAGGACTGTCTAAGGAGTAAGAAATTCCTGAAAGAATGTAGTCAGAGAGAGAGACAGAGAGAGACAGAGACAGAGACAGAGAGGAATGTGTGTGTGTGTGTGTGTGTGTGTGTGTGTGAGAATGTGTGCATGCATGTGTTGGACATGAATTCTGTGAATTTTAAATTTTGGTCTGACAAATATTTACCTTAGTTTCTTTGTAAAGAAACTTAAAAACAACACCTTTGAACCTTAATTTGTTAAATAGAAAATCTATTTCTGTTAATCTAGTTTATAACATATTGTGGAAAACTCTGAGTAGCATAAACCAGAATAATTTAAGGTTACCCCATTTCTCTATATTATTTGCAGTGCAAGGATCAAAAGTTTGGGCTTCAGATGGAGTACAAAGTTTCCAAGGTTACCTAGTGTTACCCAGAATAGCTTTGGAGTTGGTGCACTCACACTCTATTCAGATTTCACATCATTGTTTACTAACACTCAGCTCCTGTCTGTAGTTCTTTCAAAGTCTACAATTCCAGGCCCTCTTGTATGGTCATTTTCAGCCATGGTATGTTCTATTCTGTGTTCCTCTTGCCTGGCTGCAGCACAGAAATGTATTAAGTCAGTTTTCCACCAATGAAAGAGACCACTTCAAGAAATCAACTTAAATAGGAAAAAAATGTTATCATGATTTTAGGGCTCTGTGGCTTCTGGGATATTGTAAGAAAAATATCACTTCAAGTAGCATACAGTAGAGAAACAACTCTCCTCAAGGAACCAGGAAGGAAAAAGACAGACAGGAAGAGATCCTTAGAGACCTATCTTTTCCAATCAGGCTTAACTAGTCTCCACCACCTCTAAATAGTGCCATAAGATTATAAATCAATAATGGAATTAACCCATTAATTTTGTCACAGTTCCATGAGACCTCTAGATGATTGGATCCAATAGCAAGAGACCAAGTCTTTAATATGTGAGCCATTGTGGGTAGATTTCTACCTAAAACAAGCTGCCCTGGGACACCATACATGGTACACAGAGTCACCATTCTTTCTCCTATCCTGAAGACCTTTTATGGCTGCCCTCCAGCCTGTCCAAAATGTTCATGATGCAGACTATCTGCATAGTTTCTGCTTGCTGAGTTCTTTACCTAATAAAACACCCATTCAGCTCCTCTCTCTGATACCTCCTTCCCCTTTCCTCCACTCTCCAATTTATTCAGTCGATCTTGTCCCTTCCCCCTTCTCAGTTGTCCATGCATGTCTCTCTGAGGGTACTCCCTGTTTCCTAGCTTCTCTGGGCTTGTGGCATGTAGGCTGGTTATCCTTTGCTTCATGTCTAATATCCACTTATGAGGGAGTACATACCATGCTTGTCTTTCTGTGTCTGAGTTGCCTCAGTCAGCATGATTTCTACTAGTTGTGTCCATTTGCCTGCAAATTTCAGGCAATCATTGATTTTTACCACTGAGTAGTACTCCGTTGGTATATGTACCACATTTTTTTATATATTCTTTGTTTGAGGGGCATCTAGGGTGCTTGTCATGTGAGAGCTCACAGACTTCAGATTGACAGCCGGGGAACCTGCATAAGACTGAACTAGGCCCCCTAAACTTGGGTGTCAGTTGGGGGACTTGGGCAGACTATGGGACCACTGAATTCAGCTCATTCCATATGAACGGATACCTTCTTCTACCAGGATACAAAGGGAGAGTCTCATTTCTGCCCCATTTGTGTGACAGACTTTGTTGACACCCTATGGAGGCCTCACCCTCTCTGAGTAGATTGGGAGAGGGTGGGAGAATTAGGATGATAGGAGGGAGAGGGAAATGCAATTGGTATGCAAAATAAGATTGTTTTTCATTTAAATACAAAATATAAAATGTCCATTCAGGAACAAGATACCTTTGTTATATAATACATAATTTTGAAATAATGAATATTACTAAATCTGTGAATGGAGGCCACAAATTACCAAGAAAAATGAAGGAAAGAAAACCAGCTAATTTTCTTCTAAAATTAGCCCATGACATTTCCACAATGAGTAAATGATGACCAACAAAGCAACCTCCACTAATTTCTCTCTAAAACAGATGAAAAGTGAGCTATACCAAATGACTCCTGTGAGAATATTCAGTGTCTTCCTTAATAACCCTAACCTGAAAACAATACAAATATGCATATAAGAGAGCAAAAAAACAAACTGTAGTGATATTTTCAATGAAACACTGCTATGCAGTACAAATACACAGCTAGCCCATAATCAATGGTATTCAATGACAAGCATAAAACAACAAGGCAATGCAAATTCTTAGTGACCTTCTTAGAAAAAAAAAGTTAATCATCATCAACAGAAGTCAGAATATTTATTGCCACAAGGTGATGTTCCCTGGTAAAGTAAGGATTGACTGGAAAGTGGAATAAGGGACTTTCTAAAGTGCTAGGGATCCTCATTCTTTATGCACAGGTTTATTAATTTTCAATACTCTTCAAAATGTACTGAAAAGATACATACAGCAATTGTATAACATTAAAAAAACATGTTCTAAAACATTAGCAAGTCAGATATTGAGTGCCTACTAAATAATGAATGATAAATACTTACTAAATACTAAATAACTGAGCTGTTCAGACTTCTCTGTGGCAATGGAATGTGAATACTGCCATAGGGATCAGGGTTAACACAGATTCGTAGACCACAAGCTACTATGAGGTCCACACAGAAGGAGCAGTGACAAGGATAACAATAGGAAAGAAAACTTTATGACGTTTCACAACCAAATAGTTGCTTGGATGTTTGAGGAGAGGTCATATGAGGAGGAGTTTGAATCACTCACCAGTTGGTGGTTTGGCAGATTTCATAGTTTCTTTTCCAGTTGCTGTGTTAAACAACTCTGATAAAAGAAAGGGTAATTTGTTTCATAATTTTTATATTATAGCCCATCTTTGGTGGGAATCAAGGTGACAGGCATTTGAAGAAAGCAGTCACATTACACCCAAAGTCAAGAGCAGAGAGCAATGGAATGATTCGTGCATGCTGGTGATTAGCCTGTTTTCTGCACTCCTGTACAATCCAGGACCTCAAGCCCAGAAAATGGCACAGCCCACTTGAATTCTAAGATCTCCCACCTCAATTAACCCAATTAAGAGAATCTTTCAAAGGCATGGGCAAAGGTCTGCCTCCCCCCAGGTGATTCTAACTTCTGTCGCGTTGACAGTGAGTATTAACCAGCACAGTGGGTTGAGTGATGAACTTTAGTTAGAACTGAGTAGAAAGACAGATACAGGGAACGGTGCCAGAACTAGACTGAGACCAAGTGAATGCAAGTGAGAAGGGGGCATCAAAACTGTAATGGGGAGGAAGACAGAATCAAGAGGAGGCACGCCAGAGCATGCACGATCATGGAATTAGTTTGGGAAATGTCTACTTTCATGTGTGAATGATTAAATCCAGTGGCATAGAGACAAAAGAGTCTCTTATCATCATTAACAGAACTCAGAATATTTATTGCCACAAGGTGATGTTCACTGGTATTATATTTTGAGCACCATCCGAGTCTTTTGTGTGTTATGGAAGTAGGTTACGGTAGAATGACTCATAGAGCAACTGGCTATGCCAGCACAGCTTGGTGGACATTATGTCCAGCGCTTTTCTTAAGAAATTGTTTGTAAGACTCAGTGCAGCTTCTGGCTCAACAAGGTACAAATTCCTCAAATCTATTTCTGCAGAAGTAAAACAAAGGAGAAGGAGATGGCATTAAAGTGCTGTTTTTCTTTTCTCTTCAGTAAATTAGAAACAAGGTCCTTGGAAAGTGACACAAACAAAATATATCAGTCAGCAAATGAAAGTGAACAGGATTTAAAACAGCTGTCTCAGAGAATCACAGTCTGTTTAAGACGATGAAAGGACTGAGTGAGTATGGCTGCAGGTCACCAATTCCAAAACCAAAGACTTTAAAAAACAGTTTGGGGTCATGAAATTATTAAAGACTTATGTGTCATCTCTGTATGACATCTGAGTAATACTCATTGGTGTGTATAAGTTGATTTAATTCCTTAAATTGCATCACTTAATTTTGTAGTATACATATGTAGTAGATTGATAAACCCAAAGAATGTATTTCTATTTAAGTATATTTTAGTATTTCCAAAAATGCTGACATTTAAAATCCTTAAACCCTTGATAAAACAAATAATTATCTCAAGCTAACATTCACCAGGCATACAGATATCTTCAGTCAAAGTCAGAGTACCCAAGAAGGAAGAGGGAGAAAAGCTTTGCTTGACCTATGCACTCCATTACCTGAGGAGGTTTGTAAAACCTGACCAAGTAGTGGACTCTAGTTTTATAAATTATATTATTTATTTGTGTATTTTTTGTGTATGTGTTTATGTGTGCTTACAAGTCCCATGGCTTAAGGGTGGGAGTAAGGAGAAAACTTGTGGTAGTTGGTTCTCTTCTTCTACCATAGTGGGTCCCTGGGATTGAACTCAGGCTCAACATAAAGTGCCTTTGATATGCTGAGTTATGCCACTGGCCCAAGACCCTATTTTGTCAGATGCACATGATCTTAAAACAATATAAAATATCAATATATCTTGCAAACATTCCTAATAACATCTTGTGCGTGTGACTTTCTCAGATTAGAGTTTTTAACAAAATGCATTAATATGAGACATAAACTATGATTCTGACTACATGGGGACATTACATTACTAATAAGTAAATATGGGGAAGATAATGTCAAAATGATGCTAGAATCAGTAAAGAGTAAAATTAAAATGCCAACAACTTTTTATATTTTCACAGTAAAAGAGAATCACCATACCTTAATGTGCATATGGTGTTGGAAATATAATTTAATATAATTAGAGGTGTAGAAAGCAATTTGATAAACAATCATTAAAATGATAGAGAAAACCACTATCTTGACATGTTGCTTAATAGGACAAATGGGGACTATGACCAAAACAATGTTGGCAAGAATATAGACTCTCTCAGTCTGGACATATGAGGAAGAACCTGGGCCCTTCCCGGGATGATGTGATACACCCTGAAATCCCTCATAGAGGCTTTTGCCCTCCCTGGGAAGCAGAGGGGGTGGAGTGGGAGTGATAGGTTTGGAGGATTGGGGAGTGGGGGAGGAGGGGACGGAGAGGGAACTGAAAGTGACATGCATAAAAAGTTAAATAAAAAATATATGAAAAAAAGAATATGGACCAACAGATACTTTGGTTTATTACAAATGTTATTGAAAGGTGGGATGGTCAAGTTGGAATATGAGTTGGAAGTATTTTTATGAAAATGTTCATAACATTGCCATATTGAAATGTTTCTTATACAACTAGGCTTATTTAGCTGATTAGAAGTTCCTGAATCCTTTTTATTGATGGCTAGGTCAAGAGCAGGCTCATGCATTTGAAAAGTCTCTTGGAACTGGATCTTAGAGGTATAGTGGGTTTAAAGACAAAACCACAATTGCATCAGTGTTCATGGGGTGGGTTACATTAATGAGGTATTTGGAGTGACCTAGTAACATCTACTTCTTTGCAAGGCTCAGCTGTATCTTCCAGACACAACATAATATGTTTGGACATTGTCAAGGTCATGGACAGTTCCCAAAGCATTGTCTAGGACGCTGGGGAGATGAATGAAAGGCATAGAAGTGGCTAGTTAGAAACAAAGTTGGGGTTGATTCTACGTTATTCCTTTCTATATGCTCCAGCATCTTATTCTTTAATGATTTGCAAATTATTTCTGTACCAAACCATTCACATATATGATTGTAGGAGCTTTATTAATGGTTTTCAAAAACCTATAAGCAATGGGTATATGAACTAAAGCATTTATTGTGCTACATATGTACCATAGATGTTTAATGAATTTCCAAGATATGAACAATGGGGGAAATTCAATTCATAGTTCTAAGTAGACAATGTAATGTTTTACTCCAATCGCATGTCATTTTAGAAAACGCAAAAATAAAGAGGTCATAAAAAAGACAGTAGTTGCAGAAGTTGAGGGCAAGGTAGAAGTGAACAGGTAAATCATAGGAGATGTCAGGAAAGACAAAAATAGATATGAAAGAACTCCCATAGTTTAGTATCAACAGTAATGGCTTCAACCAAAAATAACATAATCCACTTAAATAGATGAGTAGCATAAGGAGACATTTTTGGAGCAACAATATTTATATGGTCAATAAGCATATGGAAAGCTGCTCAAATCACTGTCAGTCCAAATCCAAATCAATCCACAGTAATTTACCACCCTATATCCATTATAACTCAACCAAACAAAGAGCATAACAACTGTCTCAAGGATGTTTCAAAAGAGGCTATGACTTTGAAAAATAGTAAGAAGGTGTATATGGGAAGGGGTTTGTAGAGAGGAAAGGGAAGGGACAAATGTAGTTGGATTTTATTTGAACAGCCAGCTCACAAATGACACAGAGACCTCTTATTAATTAGTAAAACTTGGCCTTAGCGTAGACTTGTTCCCAATTAGCTCTTGTAACTTAATTTAGCCAGTTGACATTAATCTATGTTTTGCAACCTGACTCACCTCTCCTGCAGGCAGTGCATCCAAATTCCCTTTGCACCATTCATCTCACTGGTGAATCTATGCCTCTGATTCCTTCCCAGAGTTCCTATCTCTGCTCAGAAATCCTGACTGTCTTCACCTGCATAGCTATTGGCCATTCATCTCTTTATTAAATCAGTCAGAGGGTGCCCTGGTAGAGACACATCTTCTAAGTGCACAAAAAGATTGTTAAGGAATGGCCTACCTTGTCTTAACAAAGTTGGTAGTTGGCATCCTTTGTGTGCTGCTTGTTCAATTTGAACAGCATACTGTCTGCAGTGGAGGAAAGGGAAATTTTTGCCTAGTGTTTACTTTGCCACATTGAAGCCAAAATCCTTATGCAGATTCTTTGATAACCATCCTTTGCTCTGAATTAGATTGGTGCTGCTAGGATCATACATATCTCACTGCCATGGAAAGCCCTATGTCGCTAAAACATTTTAAAGGCCATATTATCTATGTATCTGAAGTGTTTGATGGCTACCTATCAATATAAAGTATACCTCTATTTGACCTTGAAAATACATCTAACATGGCTACAAGTTTGGTTGCTATAGATAACTATTAAAGCACATTTCTTAATTATCCTAAACAGTTTGTAATAATAGCTTTCAAGGATTGAAACTTAACATTACATATTTAAATGAGCTGCATATGTACAATAGTTTAAATAAGAGCAGAAACATACACACACTATATAAAAACAAATATAACTTTAAATTTGTATCGATATACAAAAATCCATACCAATGTAAAAATATCTGAAACTAGTAGTTGCATTTAATTTGAAAGTAGATTCAATAATATACCCTTTTGTCCTATAATTCCTATATTCCCCCTTTTTCACTAGATACGAGAGAAAGAAGGACAGAGGAAAGAAACAGAAAAAAATCCCTTTATTCAACCTCTTTGCTTAGTTTCCTTCCTGACCATGACCAATAGCAATTTACAGCTAACACCCCTAAATAATAACAAATATCCATAACCCACCAAATGACCAAAACCCACCCACATCAACTCTTGGGAATGTAGGCATTGTGCTCTTAAAATTATTCCTGCTGTTGACAGGCATTGGTGGCTCATGCCTTTAATCCCAGAACTTGGGAGGCAGAGGCAGGTGGATGTCTGTGAGTTCAGACCAGCCTGGTCTACAGAGAGGGTTCCAGGACAGGCTCCAAAACAACACAGAGAAACCCTGTCTCAAAAAGCCAAAAACCAAAAATTATTCCTGCTGTCTGGGGACAAAGATGTCCCTGAAAAAAATGGGATAGAAGTTAAGTCCTGTAGTTTCTCTTGCTGCTTTGTGACATGTACATTACTAACTTTTAGAGAGGAAAGTTAAAGTTTGGATGGAATTATTTAATGGTAATATAGAAATATGATTATCTTTGCTAGGTCCATTTTTTTGTATATTACAATTTTCAGTGCAGTAGTTCCTTAGTGGAAATTGAGCTAATAAATATCTAGTGGAATAAGGATTTCATCTGTGGACATTTTTGAAATCACACACACACACACACACACATATACATGTATGTATATACATTTATGATAAAACAATTGTTAAGGAATTTACAGTAATATTTCATCTTTTAGAAATCTGCAGATATACTTATTTAATAATTGATATTGTGAATATGAAGATATAGTAAATAAAAACAGTGATTGTATCAATGAAAAATGAGTATTCTTTTATTATAGAAAATTAATGATTATATAAATTAACTTTGTTGGATGTGATGATAACCTGAATGTCAAAAATTATCTGTTTCACTTTCCCTTTAACAGCTTGCATCTAGAATCTCTCTAGGATATAACTAACCCTTGAATGGAGTCAATCATTTGGTGAAAGTGCCATTTAGTGAGCTGTGCTTGCAATTTCCTAAATGGCAGCCATGAGGCCCTACCATAATTACAGCTACTCCCTAACTGCTGAGAAAATACTACTAATCAGGTCTAGAAGCGCTTATGTATTAATGCCATTTATAAGAAAAAGAACTTTAATTAAAAGTTAAGTGTGTTTGAGGATAGAAAGACCATCCAAGATTCCATCTGTTTGTTCATCTTTGCAATCTACTTTCTTTACATTAAATGGCAAAAGAGTGATGTGTTCAGAGCATCGAATTGCATTAACATTATTCTGCAGTAAATGGAATGCAGCAGATGCTTCCAGCTCCATGTGATGCAAAAACACTTTGTGAAAATATCACAAGAGGCAGCACTGACACACGGATGGAGACCCCTCTCCCTAACCTTCTCCTGAGGTAGAGCATCCCAAGCTAAACCAAATCTGTGTCAACGATCTTTCTCAATGGCCTCTTTAATGAGTGTAATATTGTATTATCAAAAATGTAACCTGGGACAAGTTATTTTAATAACCATAGTCCACAAATCTCTCCAAAATTTTTTTCTAGTCATTTAGTATTCTACTCCAATAAAATACAGTATTGCTCATGTATTTTCTTTAAGTTCAAAAGGTCTGCAATGTCTTAGGTTGAGCTGAGAGGTCTTTCAATGGCAGAGGCTTCTATTCTTTACTTAAGTGCTACTTCTTTGACAGGACTTCAGCCCAGAAGAGGTCTTATGTATCTTGATCACATTATTTTATTGGGGTAGTTTCTTTAGTATGATTTTTACTCCTGCAATGGTTTCTTAACTAATTGTCCCCAGGTTAATGACACTACCTAGTATTAAACAGCATATTATGACTCTGCATATTCATCTTCATTTGTATATAATCATGAGGAGGGACAAGACCTCACACTGCATAACACATTTGTTGAACTTAAAATATCTTCTACTATTTCATTTCTGTGGAAGACAGTTAATGATCTTCTCTCTTAATCTGGTGCTATCTAGAACACTAAAGAACATGCCAGAAATATATAATGTAAGCCCTATTCTCTCTTATTTTTGTGTGTTTATCTAGTAACTCTATTGTCAGGAACAAATATTAAATTGGGAAACTATCTGTAGGCACATATGATACTTGAATCTTCTGGTGTATGTGGAGCTGGACTGAGAATTTTAGGCATCGTAAATCACAACAAAACTCACCATGGACATAAGAAATTTGGGAAGAAAAGTTTTATTTCAGCTTATAGTTTATTATCTGTCTGGAAGAAAAGTCAAGGCAGAATTTTCAGAAAAACAGGAGCCTGGGTGTGGGAACTGAAGCAGAGGGCACAAGGGAACCTCCTTGCTGTCCATGGTGTGCACAGTCTACTTTATATATAATCAGGACTACCTGACCAGTGGTGCCACTGGCCACAAACAGCAGGGTCCATCCATATCTAGTACTAATGAAAAGAATTCCCCATAGTTGTTTATACATCTTTCTGATGAGGCGTTTTCAGGATTGAGTTTCCCTTTTTCTACGTAAACCTAGGTTGTGTCAACTTGACAAAAAAATTAATCAGAATACCACATTAGTCTAAGTTTTATATTATGACATGGGAGAAGGAAGCGCTTGTTCTTTGCCTGCTTGCCCTTGCCCTTGTTGGCAAGGTCATTCCTCCACCAGTGCTAGAACCTACTTTGTTGGGATTATAGTGTCTACTGAAGGACAGCTGAAACATCAACCCTCGTGGAATGAACAACTACTGGAATCTTAGGTTAGTTAACAGTCATTGTGGGACAATATAGACCACAGCCTGTAAGCCAATCTAGTAAATCATACACACACAAATTCAGTTCTATTCCTCTAGGAAGTTCTGTGTAATACACTGTTACATACCTCAAGGGTGAATATGTTGGAGATACTGCAAGTGAAGTTGGAATGACTGCAATTCAGTACAGAAGGCCTTATCTGTGTAAAAAACAAACAAACAAAAAAAAAAACACACACCACTGGCAGTTGTTTAAGGAACTTGGGAACTCAGATTACATTATTTGAATATCAATAGTTTCAGAAAAATAATTTAGTGCAGTTCATATAACCCAACAAGCTGTTATCATGAAACAGAGTCTATACAAATGATGTAGACCTAAGTAATGTTAGTCACTGGAAAAGGGGAGGATGTTCTAAAATGGAAAATTCTGCTAAAGGGCTCAATTTGTGATTATGCCCTTTGACTTTGCCTGGTAAATTGTCTGACCAATTTCTTAGGTAGGAAAATATGGGTGTTTAAGTAGAACATCAAATCCTCTTGAACTTTATTTGTGTAGAGTTGTGACTCAGCCTCATACAAGCTACACATGACCTTACTTTGTAATTGTCCTTCTGTGGGAGTAGGCTTCTTTTCCTGGCACAGATTCAAGAGAAAGCAAATGACTAATATAGCTAGTGTTTGCTTCCAGAGCCAATAGTCTAGAATTTCAGTGAGATGCAGTCAAATTATATTACAGCTTATTGTACAGCTGGCTCATATTGCTAGGTCATCAAATGATTATGTGTTTAAAATTCAACAACTTTAATCAGTGTTTAGCTAGCATAACTCAGAGTTCATATGAAGTTTGTTGTAAAGACTCATTTTTCAACCCTACTTTAGAATTTCTCAGATGCAGATTAGTGTAAGAACAATTATGAGCTTCTTTTACATCCGTGGAAGAAGGAGGTATATATTTATAAATCACACACATAGAATTATTGCATACGACTATCTGCTTCATATTATGATAACACAGATATGAGAAGATACTTGATATAGCTCAGTTACTTCTATTACAGAAATAGAAGCAAAGCTGACAAATTATTGATATAAAATTATGTGTAGTATCCATTTGAGAGTTTTCTTTTAATAAATGTATCATGTCGATTTCAATAGATGCTGAAGATAAGAACAATTTGTGATTAACTCAGATGCTGGGACTGTTCAATCTGATGCCCCATACAGAAAACGTCTTCTCAGCAAAATGGCTTGAAGAGAAATCCCCTAAGGAGATATAGTTACTCACAATGTTAGATGTTAGTGAATCCATAATAAGCAGGAGCGAGCAATTCATCTCATCATCACAATGTCCTCTAGACCTATTCGTCATAAACACTGAATGTGGAGATCCTTTCTTGAATTGTAAATTTAAGATAGTTATCAAATTATTTACTAATTCACTATAAACACACACACATGAAACTATTTCTCCAAAATACAAGTACTGAAAGATGTTTTATAAAAATAAATAAGGGCAGGTTGATGGTGGTGCACAGCTTTAATCCCAGCACTTGGAAGGCAGAGGCAGGTGGATCTCTGTAAGTCTGAGGCCAGTCTAGCCTAGAAAGCTAGTTACAGGACAGCCAGGGCTATACAAATAAACTCTCTCTAAAAAAACATAAATACTCTCCCTGAGGAGCAGAAAGGGGATAGGATAGGGGGTCGGTGGGGCACAGAGGAGGGGAGAGGGAGAAGGAACTGGGATTGGCATGTAAAAGAAGCTTGTTTTTAATTTAAATTTTAAAATGGAAAAAAAACTATAAATAAGCAAACAAGTAAGTGAGGTTTTTAGATAGTCTTACATAAAAAATAATTATGCATGATCTGTTGATAAAATATTAAGTACCTAAAATTTGTGTTTAGTTTATAGACATTTCATCATCCAGAATGGTAGTTTTAAAGTAGTCTCAGATTCCCTCTGATTATCACTTTGGATCCAGGAAATGAGGGGGAGACACTGGATTCAAATATGCACAAAAGGAATATCATATGCCAGTCCTGATGTAAAATAATGTGCTATATTGGTGTTTATATAAAAATACTATTTGTGACACACTTCAGTCCATTTTTTAAATGGACTAAAAATGGATGAAAATCTTGGAAAATATTTCTGAAATTTTGTCTTGTTGGGGGACTGTTTTCTTATAGTGATACACTTTATCCAGCTCTTACAGTCTTCCTGCCCCATACTTAACTATTCCTTATGTTGTCAATTTATGTGTTATCTTTTGCTCACCACAACGAACACATGAGAAAGTGAATTCTCTTTCACTTTCTTTTCCTTCATTTTTCTTTTTTTCCTTTACCCATACCCTTCATCCACCCCTTCCACGTAGGTTGGTCTCTGACTCCCTCTGTACCTGAGGATGCCCTTTTTTTCTGATACTCTGGGTGCTTGCATTACCACAGTAGATTTATGCAGTGCTTTCTGCTCCAAGATGATCAACTTGTAAAGAGAAAACATTTACTTTGGCTCAGTTTAGAGATTCCAGTCTGTGATTGGTTGACTCTGTCATTTAGAGTATGTGGGTAGGCAGCAAATTGTGATGGGTATGTATGTTAGAGCAAAGCAGGTCACTCTCAGTGAAGATGCAGAGAAAAGGAAAAGGATGATTCTCATATTCTCAAGAAGAAGACCTTACACTGGGCTCAGCTTCTTAAGATTCCTATCATATACCAGTAGCGCCTCTCTAGGGACAGAAACGAGGGTCTTGGGAAACAATAAAGTTCAGTAGGTTTGAGAAGATGGTGCAGACAGGAAAGGACCTAACATTTGGGAAGTACTGAATTTCCTATCTCTACATAGAACCAGACATGCTTGTCAAGACTCAAGTTGTAGAAGCAGGAGGATTACAAGTTCAAGTTCTTCTTCACATACATTAGCAATTTAACTCCAGCCTATGATGTGTGAGTCAATCTCTCTCTATCTGAATGTATGTGTGTGTGTGTGTGTGTGTGTATGTGTCTGAGAGAGAGAGAGAGAGATAGAGAGAGAGTGAGAGAGAGACCCAAATTATATCAAGTAGTCAGCAGATAATAACTATCATAGTTTTCATTTCCTATTTATGGTCTTTCAGTGATTTATGTCATCTGACTATTTGTTGGGACTTGAATTTTCTTCTCGTAGTAATTCTCAAGTATATTCAGCAATCTAAGTGACACATTACATGTGTTAATGGGCTTCTTGCTGATATCACAAGCTGCTTGCCACAGTGGGATAAATGTTCAAGCCCACTTTGTATATGAAACAAATATGAAACTTGGCTGTTACTTACAGTCTACCCACAGAATAAATAAATGTTATTTTTTAATTTATAAAATAAGTTGGCTGTAAAAATAAGTAGATCACAAAATAGGAAAAAATCTTAATGTGGATTGATATTTTAAAAGATTTATATAACTAAATATTTTCATTCATTATGTGAGGAATACATTATAAACTAGCTATAATAACCACATTTGAAAGTGGTGAAGTGTACAACTCAGGATTAAACCTGATTATTTCTAGAAACATTGCTCATATTTCATTGATTCTTGTCCTCATACACCTTATATGCATTAATTTTATTGTTAATAGTCATAACAACTTTAAAAAGCATATTAAAACAATGCCGTACAGTTTTCAAAGAATTCCTGAGTACTCTATTAAGGAAGAGTAGTAAGTGTATTATAATAGCATAAAATGTCACTTAGTTTTTAGTAACATTGTTAGCCTTAGACAGGTAACACATCCTTCCTGCTGACTTATTATTCAAATATGAGTTAAGCATTCATTGTTTTCCCTAAAGAGCTCATTGTCATCTTATTTTCATATCATGAAAATTAATAATGACAGTCATTTAAGTTTTTACATATTGTGAAACCATGAACTTTTCAGACATTTTTATTCAAAGTAAACCATGGAGCAAGAGTGTTGATAATAAACAATTAACGGTATTCAATCAACATGAAAAAAATTAACAGTGCTCACTTTCACACGCTTCAGGAGTCCTGTTTGAGTACAAGATGAAAGTTTACAAAGGCATGCAGAATGCAAGGATGTAAGAAAGAAAGTAAAAGAAAGTTGTCTCTGACTAGCATTGGATTCAGTATTGTTTTTATTATATATACATATATATGCATATATATATATGTGTGTGTGTGTGTGTGTGTGTGTGTGTGAGTGAGTGAGTGAGAGTGTGGTGGCCAAGGACATGAGACTATCAATAGTTATATTAGTATTCTAGCTTGTGGGACTTGGGGATTCAATTCAGGTTATCGGGTTTAACTCGTGCACATTTACAGGATGTACTGTCTCACTAATCTGTTGCTTCATATCTTATTTTTTATCAGGCAATGTCTTATTTTCTTAGCACATTATTATTACCTTTACCCTGGCAGTTTAAATTTCAGAAATGGAACAATTGAAATATAACTCAGTGCTTAAAAATTGGTACTGCTCTTTCAGAGTATCCACTTTGATTCCTAGCACCTACATCTGATGGTTCACAACAACACGTGATAGCTCCAGGGATCCAATATCTTATGGTTTTCATGAGCACTTCAGACATATATGTGCATACTTAAGTTTATGCTTATAACCATATATAAATAAAAAATGAGAACAAAATTTAAAATTAAATAGATCATGAATTGAGAATGTAGGAAAAGCAGATTGATTATAGCCTCACTATATTAAGGGTTGGAACAGGGACTTTGTCTTTCTGGTCTACCACTTGAGAAATGGAGAATAGTTTTCTTTGGAAATGATATTCAATTCTATAAAGGAGATAATATCCATGGGTTTGAAACATCTCAAGCTAAACTTTTGTCCCACCCATATGCTAGTGCTAACATCAGGGTATAGATATTTTTGCTCTTTTGAGTTTAGGACACTTCTTGAGGAGGCCATTTATTGATTTTTGAGCATGTGCTCCTATTTTAGCTATCCATCCATAAATTTAAAGAAATAAGAAGAAAACAAGGTAATTGTGGAATCATGATGGAGCTGTATTAGTAATAAAAGAAATTACTCAATCTCTAATTTTAATGCTATGGGGACACCCAGATGTCTGTGTAAAGATTATTGAAAAGCAGTTTTGAAGAGAATGGTGGAGGAGAGTAGAGTGAACATTAGTCTAGTTTAGCTACTGAACACAGAATGATTTTCTCTAGCCAAATGAACATAGATATGAGAGATGGTACATTTGGGAAATGTCTGTTCTATGGGGGAGTATTAGCTCTAATGTAAATAAATGTCATCATGAAACCCTGGCCCATCCGTGCTGCATAAATATTGAAACAGTCACTAACTATGCAAGGCCATGGAGCATACATCTCTCCCCATGTTTTTTGTATGCATTTCCTTTCTTTAAACATTTATTTGAATTGACTATAGCCAACAAGTGAGAGATACAATGCCAACTTTTTAACAGCATTCAATTTGTTAGCAAAATTATAGGCTAATATCAATTAAAAGTTAAGTCTGAGCTAGGCCTGCTCTGTCCCTGTGAGTCAGAAGCAAGAGGATGGCAACTTTA
Source organism: Mesocricetus auratus (assembly GCF_017639785.1). Classification (NCBI taxonomy): domain Eukaryota; kingdom Metazoa; phylum Chordata; class Mammalia; order Rodentia; family Cricetidae; genus Mesocricetus; species Mesocricetus auratus. The sequence continues at coordinate 37,814,549 of NW_024429198.1, forward strand.
AAGCTGTCTAGGCAATTTAGAAAGACCTTACAAAAAGTGAAAACAGGGAGGCTGGCACATACCTCAGTGGTAGAATGCTTGTATAGCATGTTTAAAGCCTTTTTGGCTTCTGTCCTCATAAATGCAAACTAATTAAGTGTTGTGAGCTCAGCAGAAATGAGAGATACAAAAAGGATTTTGAAACTAGTGCAACTTTGGCTTGTTGATTTCAGCAATTATTGATTTCTCTTCAAAATTTCTGTATTGATGTTTGCTCAAATTCTAAGTAGTTTTGTTAATTAAACATATGTTCTATATTACCTGTGCAGTGATGTTCAGAAAATCTACCTCATATTATCCTTTGGAAGTTACTAATTATAAGCTATAAAAGTCTACTTCGGTATCAAGTGAATTAAAGTGCGTGAATGCTATTCAGTGATGGTGATTTTTGCACTCATTGTCAATTATATTTATTTTGTCATATATGACATAATAGTATTAAAAATTCATTTTAAAAATTATTCTGGGAGAACTTAGAATCACTCCTCTCCTCCGATTTTTCACTCTTTGATGCATTAGGATAACCACCTTCAGTGGTGCAGTTGGCTAGGAAGATTATTTCAGTTCTTCCATTGTTGGCTCCATGGTACAGTGGTTTGAGTAGGTTTTTATTCTGACTTCATTTTATAATGGTATTGATGCTGCAGCAACATGATTCATGTTTGTTGACTTTGTTTGCATCTGGTTTCCATAGCTTGTCAATGCCATAATATGAGAAAATGTGTTGTTATTTGTATTATTCTTATAGAAATATCCCTTTTCAACATAGTATTCAATGTGGCCTTACTCTAAGAAAAGCCATCTTTCTGGTAATGTAGCAATGTTCTTGCCTTTGTGTTCATAGTTTGGAAACTTTAGTAACATAGGTATGTAGTGTGGATATCTCAAAATGTAAGAATATAAATGGCCAATAATGATCACTATGCATTTACTTGGCCAGCACTAGGAAACTGGAGAACACACTCCCTTAAAAATTATTTTGATTAGGGATAGAAAGATGGTTCAGCTGCGAAAACACACATTGCTTTTATAGAATGCCAGAATTTATTTCTAAGCACCCACATTGGGCAGTTCACAGTTGTCTATAACTCTAGCTCCAGAAAATTCAACAGTACCTCCTGGCCTTCCTACACAATACATGAACATGCTTAACTACTTATCCCATACATTTAATTAAAATATAGAACAACCATGGAACCACAGGCATTTCACAATTATTTGGATCAAATAATTCTCCAATTTAAATTAAAAATTGAGTTGTGTCAATATCTTCTTTTAAATATCCGTGACTGGCAAATTTTTGTAAAGAAAGTGATATTTTAATAGCATGAATTTATTAGAAAAATTAATGTCTTTAGGATGTAATTAAAGAAAAAGATACAACTCTTAAATAAAGGTATTAACTGAAAGATCATAAATTTTTCTTTTTATGATTAATTTCTATTTATATTTTTATCTTAAACAATGTGAGGAGAGGAGGGAGGAGAAACTGGTCAGGATATTAAATAAATGAATAAATTTAATTAGTAAAAGATAAATTTGCATATATTTTGATTATATTTCTCCCTTACCACAAGTCCTTTCAGATTTTCAGCCCATCCCTCTCTGACCAACTTTAGGCTCTTTCTCAAAGATAAACAGGCTCTTTCTCAAAGACAAACAAAACCCAATATAACAACTTCCCCATACCAAGAAACCAAAATAAAACACAACTAAAAAATAACAACAACAAAAACAGTACAACAACAAAACCACCAAACTGTAACCACATAAAAGCAGACAGAAAAAAATTGTATATCCATTATATGCTGGTCAATTACTCCTGAAAATGAGGCCTGCCTTCGAGTGGTTTACATACTAATTGCCACGCCACTGGAAAAAAACTGCTTTTGCTATTCTCATCGGGTATAAATGTTAGTGCATTTGATCATCTTTATTGGCAATGATTTCATTCACTCACTCACTCATACATTTATTTAGGATTTAAGAACAGAGTAAAATAAAGTACAAAGTATCACACTGAAGTTGGACAGGACAAGCCAACAGAAAGAAGTAAATGAGTCCAAGAGAAGGTATAAGAACCAGAGACACAATTGTAAGCACACTCAGGAATCCCTTAAAAACACTGAACTGGAAGCCATGTTTACATGCAAAGGATCTGATGCAGACTACTGCAGGCCCTTTGTATGGTGCATGGTGCTTTAGTTATAAGTTCATATGAGCTTTGATCGCACTGAATTAGAGGGCCTTGTGTGTGTGTGTGTGTGTGTGTGTGTGTGTGTGTGTGTGTGTGATTGTTGTCTCAAGTTCTTATATGCTATCCATCTCCCATCTCTGCTTCCTTGGGGTTTCTTATATGCTGAGTGGCAGGACTTTATGGAGGCATCCCATTTAGGGTTGTATGTTCCAAGGTCTCTCTCTGAGTAGTACCTGGCTGTGGTCTCTGTCTTTGTTCCATCCTGCTGCAGGAGGAAGCTTCTCTGATGATGGCTGAACAAGGCCATCATCATGTATGAATATAGCAGAATGTCATTTGGAGTCATCTTGTCACCACATTTTTTTCTTTTTAGAGCAGGATTATTTGGTTTTACTCTAGGTCCAAGGGCTCTCTAGACCTCAAGTTCTTGGTCACACAACCAATGTTGAGTATGAGTTGCATCTCCTGGAATAGACCTAAAGTCAAACCAGTTATTGCTGGGTTACTCCCTCAAGCTTTGTGCCACCGTTGTCCCAGCATATCTTGCAGATAGAACACCATTGTAGATAAAGGGTTTGTGGCTGGGCTTGATGTTTATGTTTGTTTTTGAAAGCATAACAGAGTACCATCGTGTACCAAAGATCCTGGAAGGTAGGGGTGGAGGCTCTATATAGGTACAAGATTGACCTCTCTGCATTCAATAAGTTGTGTAGGTGTTGCCTTCAGCAATGGGGCCTTGATGTTAGTTTGTGGAGAACAAACTATAGGTGTACCTAATATCTCTCCCTACAATTCTTATTTTAGTCTAAAGAAAAGATTTAGACGTGAAACAAAACTAAATTGTGCCAAAATGCAAAATGTCTCAAAAATATATAAAGCATATATACATAGAAGATAATAAGCCTATTTATGCATCAAATATCATTAATAGAAATAAAACTTTACTCATTATGATAACTTACATAAACAAATTATAAATCACCAGAAGATATGATAATGTACCTATATCCCATCCTAAGTAAACCTATTCCATCTAAACCCTAAACTTATCAGAAAAAGATGCCCAACTCTGAATACCTCCTACCAATCCCAAACGTAAATAATTGAAAACTAAACCTAACAGGTGTAAATTATCCTATATATCAACAGTAGGGAAAGGGACCATGGTATTCTCAGAAGTACTTCCTGCTGAAATGGGATTACGGTTACCTCACAGTATCCTGTAGGAAGAAAATGTTAAAAGTAGACTAGCTACAACATTTGTACCCAGTCTCTGTTTGGCAGGAGATGCTTGATTGAAATTCTTGATTGAAGATCTTATCTTGATTGAAGTTCTTGTCTGAGGCTCCGGCCAGAGTGTAATAAGAAGGTGCACCATCTCAGTTAGCTAGTCTAGAGTTGTTATGAGCGATGTAGTCAGAAAATGGTTTCATGGTGGTAATTGTCAGTTCAGACACATCAAGATGTATCAGGTGGAATCGATGAAGTAGGGACCTATTTTCTTTCTGAAGTATCCAAAGATTGCTGTTAAGAAGTACTTTGTTCTGTGTGGAGGACTTAAATGTTAATGTCAACAAAGAAATCTCAACTTTTATAAGTATGCATACCAGGAAATGGAAAAAAAAGGAAGATAATAAATATGAGCGAAATTAGGCTTCCAGAAAAAGAACTGAGTATAGACAAATGACAGTCCCTAGATTTTGTTTTCTTCTGTCTTAAATCAATTGGCTTCTTGATATAATACAGAAACTCTGAATTTTATTTTAACAGCATGCATGGATTTAGAGGAGAGCCAGATCCAACTCCAAAGCCAGCATTGGTTTAAATGAATTGGGGCTAAAGGAGTACTAGAAAGTAAAGAGAAATAGATTTTGGCAAAGATAAATGTTAAGAGAATTAGACATTGATACCAAATACCAGATTCTTCTTTGTCTGATGGTTCTTTTTGGCTACCCATCCTCTCTTCTTTAGCTATCTACACATTCAGTATCTTCATGCTCTGCATCAAAATCCCTATGGGGTATTCTCTAGATTTTAGAATAACAAGAATACAGTCTAGTTTTGGATTCACATGGTCCACATGTGCTTCTAGTATTCTCTTTTCTACCCATTCTAATTATTTTTCAGCCTCAGCTCATAATATTTGTGGACTATTTAAGTACATGTCCCCAATTTGTAGATGTTTTACATCATGCCCTTCTACTCCAATAATTGTCTGCAGTTGAGAAATCTCTCCCAGTAGTTTTTGAAGATCATTAAGTGTCTGGTAATCATCTCCCTTGATCTGTACTTTTGTGGTCTAATATATTTGTAGATATATTTTATAATGATAAAATCTCCTTTTTGTATTTTTTCAGGGGCAATCTGTATTCCACAATTTCCTTTACTGCCTCAAACATCTTTTCCAATGTTCCTTCCTTTGAATCAGTCAACAATATATCATCTATATAATGGTAAATTATGGATTGTGGAAATTGCTTATGAATTATTGCCAAAGGTTTTTGTACAAAATATTGGTATACAGTAGGACTATTTAACATTCCCTCCATTGGTATCTCCAAACTGGTTGAGAATTGCTATAGGTAGGCATTGTGAAGGCGATTTTTCCCCTATCTTTTTCTTGTAAAGGTATAGTGAACAAGCAATGTTTTAGATCAATGACTATAAAAGGCCATCCTTTAGGTATCAGAGAAGGCAATGGCATCCCAGGCTGTAAAGAGCCCATTGGCTGAATTACTTTATCAATGGCTGTTGGGTCTATAAGTATCTTCCATTTACCAGATTTCTTTTGATAACAAATACAGGGTAATTGCCTAGACTGTTATACTATTCAGTATGTCCAGCATTTAGCTGTTCTTGAACCATCTTTTCTAAAGCCTCTAGCTTCTCAGAAGTCATAGCAATTGCCCTACCCAGAGAAGTTGATCTGTTTGCCATTTTAAGGGTAGGGCTTTTGGTTCCTCTGTAGGTTTGGCACTTGTATTCTCTTTATGTACAACCTGGATGGTTGGCATCTTTTTTCTGTAATGCCTTACAATATTTTTTTCTACCACCAAGAGCTTGTTCGTGATTCCTGTCTTATACAGGAGGAATGTTAATCTGGGTATTCCATTGCTGAAATAGATCACAACTACAGAGGTTTATAGTGATGTCTGTGACATATGGCATCGGTTCTCTTTGTCGCTTTTGCCCTCTACACTCAACCCACCCTGTTCTTTGTTTTACTAGAGATAGAGTTCCAATCCCTAAGAACTGAAAGTTTGTCTCTCATAGGGCCATCCTGGAGGCTGAGATTTTTGAGTCATGATGGTGACATCATTTCCAGGGTCTAAAAGGCCAACAATCAACTTGTTATTCACCTTAACTCCTGGTTTAGGTCTCTGATCCTATATAAAAGTTTGCCAAGTATACATTTTTTTTTGTTTCCATCAGTTGCATTTGATTTATCCTCTGTAGCTCTAATCTATCATCCAGAGTGGTATTATTCTTTACAATATACATTGGATCTTCTTACCATCCTGGTAGAGATTGTCCTCCACAGTGACTGGGAATGACTGCACCACTTTTGACATGGGGGCCTCAAAGAGGCCCCTTAAGGAGTATCCCAATTTTAAAGAGTTACCTTGTGTGGCTGTGATAGACCTTTATTGATTGATCCAGTGTCTGCCTCTGCCACATCTACCAAATAATATAGAGGCCTTCAGTATTAGTCACTCCTAGGAGGAGCATTATTTCTAGGAATGCTTTGCCTAAAATTTGTTCTTAGATGTCCTATTCTACCACATAAAACATCTGATATTTCAATGTCTTTTTAATCCTCTGGAGATTGCTTCTCCTACCCATGTTTCTATATCTTGATCTTTATAGTCAAAGGTAGCTGTGCAGAGAACCCATTCCTCCAGTGGTGCTGATCTGATCTTTAATGGCCAAAGATCCTGTTTGCATTGTGGATTCACATCCTTATAATCTAGAGATTCTATAAGTATTCTCCTAGAAACTGAATCAGTTACCTGTAATTCTACTGCTCTGGTTAATCTTTGTAAGATTCCAGTGAACTGTTCTCTTGGTTCCTGTACCACTTTGGTATAGTGTTCTGTTTTCTCTCCTGGTTCATGAACCTTATCCAAAGCAATCATGGCTGCTATACAGCATAAAGACCAGATATTTTCATCATATGCAGCTTGAGCCTGTGGGTCAGTATAAAGACCCTCACCAAGAATCTTACCTTGGGGAACTTCATAAGCTTTCTTTAAGCCTTGAAACTCTGAGGGCTTTATCTTCTTCCATCCATTGAGCTTCCACTGCATTTGAGATGAATTTGCAAGCACTGCTGAGTTCAACTGACTCCAGTCCTTAGGGGTTACCCTATTTGCACTTGCCCATGAATTCAGAAGCCCCCTGACATATGGTGAATGGAGACCATAAGAAAAATATCCTCCTTAATTCCCTTCAAGTCTTTCATCTGCACTGATAAAAAATTAAGCCATCTGGGTGTTTTTTCATTGCTGGATTTTCAGTTATAGATACCAGGAAAACCATAGGAGAGGCCATAACAACCTTAGCTGGCTTCTGAGAGATGTAGGTAAACCTCTTTCATGAACTGTTGCTTGCATCTCTGATTCTGATGTATCAGATTGGAGGTCATCTAAGCCCTGCAAACCTATTCACCATTGTTTCCCTGAGTGCTTGAACTTCTTGGGTCAAATAAATTTCTAAGGACTTCATAGAATCTGTCAGGTTTTTCTTTTTTGGATTCATCATTTATACATGATTCCAAACATTTAATATTCTCATCCTTAGATATTATCCGAATGGCATTTAAGTTGTCTTCTGAAAACAGTGTTCTATCTGCTAGCTGGTCAGTATCCTCAGACATGGGTTGAATATTTTCTGTAAATTTTCCAATCTGAATTTTCAGTCTTTGAGTTTTATTAATCGAGTCATCAGACATGAAATGAGTTGTTTCTACTAGCCTGGTAATGTCATCTAGAATTGATCCTATTTTGATCATTAAGGCAGTGGTCATTGAACAAATCCTGTCTACTAGGTGACCACATTCTTAAGTTCTAAGTTGTCCACTTTGTTGGTCATTTCCCCATTGTCCTCAAGATTCTGAATTCTTGTCTTTAATTTACCAGTAGTTTGCACAACTTCCTTGTCCTTTGCCTTATTATCAAACCCTCTCTTCCAGGATATTATAAAGATTGTGAAGCTAATCTTTGGCATGAGATATAGATATATTTTGGGCAGGTCATAACCTCTCCCAGAATGCCATCCATATAAGAAGCAAAAAGAACCCTGACGTTCTGCACTGTAAGATTATCCACCATTGGTATAGAGTAGTTAATCTTATTTTTTATTATTGTTTCAAAATACAAGGAATGGGATGCTTACCTTTAGTGATTTCTTAGTTTCGAGGTTGAGGAGTTTGTTTCTAACCTGTGCATCTCAACTTGCAGTAGCTATATTTGGCCAGCAGGTGGTGGAGGTGTAACCCACCCCCCAGTTGTATTCAGTCATGGATGGTTTTTCCTTTCAGATCTGAAAAACTCTAAGTGGCTTTCAAATAAAATTAGAACAGGCCTGTCTTTGGTGTCAGTGTCCAGAGTAAGGAGCATGAGAACCAGCGGCCTGCTGTGGAACACAGGGTGGAGGCCTTGATTTCTGGGTAGGCAGGTGTGCTGCCGGTCTCTGGGAATGCTCTTGGGAGGCTGGTTGACACATATCCGGGAAGACAAACAGCAAAGGAAGGGAGGCAGGACCTGAAGCAGTCAGAGAACAATGGAGCTGGCGCCAAGCTGGCCGAGCAGGAGAATGGAACTGAGGTGGGAAACCCCCAGTAACTCAGGAAGGACTCCGGTGCCATTTGAGTGGGCATTGCAGAGGCTGCAGCAGCAAGCAGCGGGCGGGAGCCAGTTATGCCAGTGGGGGGCTGGGACACAGCAACTCTGGGGTGGTGAGCCTGAGCCGGTTCTGACACCAGATATTGAGGAAGATTAACCTGCACAGGATAGGGATGTCTTATGGTGTTTTATTAGGGAGAAATCACTTACGTGAGAAACCGAGAACACAAGGTTAGTGCTCTGCTGCTCTCTGAGACGAACTGGAACTCCAAGAGAGAGCAAGTCCCCTTCCTCATAGCTCTTCATGCCCTGCATCTTCTATGTACCTGTGACCACGCCCAAGGCATGGTCAGCGTTACAGGTACTTAAGATCTCTCCCTACACTAGCTATTATGAATATACCAGCAATGAACATGGTTGAGGAAGTGTCTCTGTGATTGGATGAAGAATCCTTTGGCTATGTGTCCATATAACTGGATCTTGTAGTACATAAATTCCCATTGTATTGAGGAGCTACCACAGTTATGTTCGTAGTGGCTGTATGAGTTTGCATTCCCACAAGCAATGAGTGAGTGTTCCTCTTATTCCACATCCTTCTCATCATGAGCTGTCACTTGTTTTATTGATCTTAGCCATTCTGACAGCTATAAGATAAAATCTCAAAGTAATTTTGATTTGCATTTCCCTGATGGCTAAGGATCTTAAACATTTCCTTAAGTGTTTCTTTGCCATTTGAGTTTCACTGTTGTGAAATCTCTGTTTATATCTGTATCTCATTTTTAAATTGGGTTATGTTCTTGATACCCAGTTTTTTTTATTTTTTGTTTTGAGTTCTTTATATGTTTTGAATACTAGCCATAGATTGGATGTGTAATTGTAAAAACCTTTTGCTATTCTTTAGGCTGCAACTTTGTCCAAATGACAGTGTCCGTTGCCGTGCAGAAGCTTTATGTTCCATAATGTTTCATTGATTTACCTCTCTCTGCTTCCCAAGTGTTAGGTTTAAAGGCATGTGTCACCATGCTTGGACTGTAACTTAATTTTTTTCTTTCTGTGTTATCACTTCTCTTTAACAAATTTTGAATATGAGACTTCTCTTCATGCCCCAGTAGGGTGTCTGAAAAAAGCTGTACATTGTTATTTACTTTATTCATTCATTATTTCTGAGGTGACTATGGTTTCCCAGGGTTTTTGGCCATGTATGTGGAGTCAATTACTCATGTCCTTCAATTCACCCCTGTGCCTGTGCACAAAGATACATAGAGTATTAAAATATTCTATATATGAATTCTCTGTTATTTACTTGTAAATGACTTCTCTTAATCTATTTGACTTTTAAGTCTGTTTCCTTATACAACAATTTAAAATAGGAAGTAATAAACTGTATTGATATTTCCAGTTATGAATTTTAGGTTTGTGTTTTGTTTAAGAAATACTGTATAGTTTATATTTTAAACATGCCTATATTTTCTCCCTATAGTTTCATATGTTTTGATTTAGGATCCTTTAAATCTTTGTGTGAGGTTCTTACTGGGATACTGAGAATAACTTCATGTATCTACACAATAATAGACAACTGTATAAATTATCTTGCACTGACTTGAATGTACCAGCTGGGTACACAGTTTTAGGGTTCACCATTTCTCTTGTTCCTCTTCTATGAGTGTAAGAGTTTATACCTCTACTTATGCATCTACTTGGGTGTAATTTGACAATTTTTCCATGTTTATTCCAGAATATCATAAAAGATGTATAATCTGAATCTTTGGGAAAATTGTTCATAAAAATAGTTGTTAAGTGATAGTTTGTCAGCTTAAAGAGGGGAGGTTTTACTTAGAATTCATTTTTTCTTAAATCTATCTATTAATGTCTTTAATATCTGTAAGTTTCCAAGATTATCATTTATAATAACTTCTAAGGAAGCAAAAAGTGCAGTGGCAGGAGACATAAATTACATGGATTACAATTTGTTAAATATAGCCAGACATTTAGATTTTTGTTTTATATGGCAAGAACATTCTTTGTCATGAGGTAACATTTAAATGTATAATCTTTGAATTTGTGACTTTATTAGGAACTTAGAGTTTGAAGCATTATTAACGAATTATTTTGATATTAGAAACTGATATTCCATGGGAGGATTGATTTATGAGAGAATGGCTCTGAAGATCATGTAAAAACCTCAACAAAAACGTTCCATTATAGAGTGAATGAAATAACTCACAGTATTGTACCATGGTTATACTCATTTTCTATAATGCTTTAAGTAGTCACAAACAAAAGCACTTATATTTCTTCTGATAAATAACAAGCACAGGTATTTGCATTTGAATAACAGATACATTTATATTTTTGCTCATAAAACTTATTTAAAGTCCTATTATGGTGATCTCTTATATATTTAAGCATGAAAGGTTGAATTTTATGTGATAGTGTTTCATGATCTTGGTTTATATGACATTACAAAATATTAGTCATGAAGGAAACTTTTTCTAAGTAAAAAATCATATATATATACATATATGCATATATGTATATATATGTATATATATATATATTCCAAAGCACATTTCTAAGTCTGCCCAATATGGGCATGTGCACGCATGTACCTGTGCGCACACATACCTTCACAAACTCCCATACTACAAAATGTGAGTAAAACAAAAATGCCTCAGCACACAGAACTTTGAAATATATCAATTGCCAAGACCATGATCCTGTTTTCCATACTTGACAAGTAATTTACTTCAGTGAAATCTCAATTGCCATCAACAATATTTCACAGAAGTTTATTTAAATACTATACTCAAATTTTCATAAAAATAAAAGGACAAACATTGTTAAGTACACAATTAAGTCTGTAATATTCCATGAACAACAATCCTTGACTTTCAGTCTAGTTGCAGACTGTGCTTTGCTGAATATTAGTGTCTCTTTCTGGAAAATGCTGTGAGTATATGTTCGTGTGTCTGTAGGTGTGTGTGTGTGTGTGTGTGTGTGTGTGTGTGTGTGTGTGTGTACAGGTACGCATGTATTGAGTACGAGTCCTGTGAAGATCAACCTCGGGTATCACTCTTCAGATGTCATCAACTTTGTCTTTAAGCTAGGGCTTCCCATTGGTCTGAAACTGCTACCATTGGGGATCACATGCCTGTTCGAGCATGATTTTCTGGTGACTTCTTCAGTTATTCTCCATTTTATTTTTTCCGACAAGTTCTTTCATCCACACCAGATCTCACTGGTTTTATTTTACTGGCTGATCAGCAATCTCCCACAAATTCTTGTGTCTCCACTTTCCCAGTGCTGGATTTTTTTTAAGTGGCTGCTGCACTTTGAAGTTAGGTCTTCATATATTGTGCAGGAATACTTTATTGACTGAGCTATCTCATCAGTATGAATTTCTTGTAGTGTGTGTGTATGTGTGTGTGTGTGTGTGTGTGTGTGAGAGAGAGAGAGAGAGAGAGAGAGAGAGACAGAGAGAGAGAGAGAGAGAGAGAGAGAGAGAGAGAGAGAGAGAGAGAGAGAGAGAGAGAGAGAGGTCTTCTAGGCATTGAACTCAAGGCCTCAAGGCCCCACACATATTAGCCATGTAGTCTACCTCTGAGCTATATTCACATTCCCTTAAGGTTTGAGCACATTTAAAAAGATAAATGATGCTAGACCAAAATAGCCAGTGTTTTCCTGTTATAACAGTGGCCAACTAGGTTGAGTGTTTATTTCCCATACATTTAAGACCAAAGCATAAGCTCTTAGAAGAAAATGAAATTCTTTGGTATTTGTCAGATTATATACATTCTTGTCATCTGACTGAGAGATGACCTTTTTCTGTGTGTTCTTTCTGATCTTCAAGAGATATATGATTCTGATTAAACAGGGGAAGCACAAGGATCCTGTTGTATGCCCTTCTGAGGCCTCATATGGGTTCCTTTGACTTGTTTTCAAATATGTTATTCAAGCTGTTCAAATTAGTCAAATTGGTTTCTGATGTACCATGCAATCAAAGCTATGGAAGGAAACTTTCAAGTTCTCCTGAAGTTAACATTCTGGCCTTGCTAGAGAAAGGGGCAGATTGATACCTAGATACAGGTGACTTTGAACTTGTGTGTTTACCAGGTGAAGAGAGTAAGATAAAAGAATCCCAAAATTGAGTGGCTGATAGAGTAGTTATTAGTTATCTGTAGTAATTGTTTAAATTAATTAAATAAAAGCTTCTACTAATCAGTCACACCAACCACAATTTAAGTGTTCAATATTGCACATGTTCAGTATCTAATACAACAGAAAAGTAGATGAAGAACAGGTTTCACCTTGCATGAGGTTCTACATGAGTAATTGCCTTGAATAGAACTTTAAAGAACAACTCTAAATCATGGCCACAAGGTTAAAGATCAATGAGTGTGCACCATGCCAGGGACCAGGCTGAAAACTTTAATGGATTAAACTGATATTTGGATAGAGCATTTTCCTTTCAAAAACTCTTTGAAGTATTCACTATTGCCCTCCACAGTTTATATCTGTGGAAACTGAGAATTCCATAGTCTAAAGAATAGTTCATTCTAGGCGTGCTGATGCACAGCTTAGAGGCTCCCCACTCAGGCTGAGGCAGGGGGATTTTGAGTTTGAGTTTGAGGTCAGCCAGGATTATGTATCAAAGGGTCCTGAAAAGTGGAGGAGAAGGAAGAAGAAGCTGGAAGGGGAGACAAAAGGAAAAGACAAGCTATGGCTTTGGGACACTTATGGAGATATTATCTGGGAGAGTTATGCCTTATACATAATTTTTCTTCATCTTCCATCCTTTTCTTTTCCTTTCTTCTTCTCTTTATAGTCTTTTCTTGGAGTGAGTGAGAACAGGGTCTCATGCTAGCCATGAGCTTACTATGGATGATCTTGAATTTCTGATCCTTCTGTCCCCCACTTTGTTGGTGCTAGAAATAAAAGTATCTATCACTATACCTAGTGATGAGCTTTTTCCATTTATTAAGTTTATTATGCCATCTGTTATTATACAAGGTGATTGTAATGAAACAAAGACTTTAAAAATTCTGCTTTCACTTTCTAACCTGAAGGTGCAAAAATGCCATCTTCCCCAGTCATACTTGCTATCAACAAAAAACATACAGCAAATATCACCATAGAAAAAAGGGAAAGAAGGCCTTATACACACCTGATGTGAGAGTAGATTGATACAACCATGGCAGAAACTGAAAGAAGAACTTCCATATGGTTTTGGGAATATACTCAAAGGAACCAGTTTAGCATTCCCTAAAGTGTTTATTCTAAGTTTAGAAATTAGTGTTGCTGTCCATGAACACATGAATAGACAAATGAGGCTTCAGGTCAGCTATAAGGATTAACATTGTATAGAAAGTGGATTGAACTGAAGGTTACAATGTTTGTGGGCATTAAGGCATACCTAACAAGACAAATATAACATTTTCATTATATGTACTATCTATTTCTCTATATCATCTGTTGTCTCCATATGTCTGTCTATGTATCTATGTATCTTTCTAAGTATCTATCTATCTATCTATCTATCTATCATCTGTCCATCTGTATACATATGATCTATATATCCTCTATCCTTTCTACCCATCCATCTATGGTATATCTTCTTATAATCTTTTATTTTTCTCTCTAATATCATTTATCATCTATCTGTTTATTTATGGTATAAAGACAGAATGAGGAGTATTTAGGAAGAGAAAGGCGACCAGTAGTGCAAGAAAGAGAACAAGAGAAGGTAGTTTAAGAAACACACACACACACACACACACACACACACACGCCATATAGTTTTGTCAAGTCAGAGTTTCTCTGTGTAGGCTTTACTATCCTGAAACTTGCTTTGTAAATCAGGCTGGCCTTGAACTTCCAGAGATCCTCCTGCCTCTGCCTTTCAAGTGCTTGGATTAAAGGTGTGTGATACCACTTCTTAGATGATATACTCATATTAGAATTTCATAATGACTGGGTGGCGGTGGAGGCAGAGGCAGGTGTATCTCTGAAAGTTTGAGTCCAGCCTAGTCTGCAAAGCAAATTCCAGGACAGCCAAGGTTATACAGAGAAACCCTGTCTAACAAATCAAACAAACAAAGAAATATGCAAATTAAAAAGTCATAATGAAGCTCAAATTTCATACTATTAATATATGCTGATTAATTTTTTTTAAATTGCTATATTGAGTGTCTGGCCTGGGAGTCAAACTAGCTGTTTGGACATTAACATTAAAACAAAATCTAGTCATATGGATCTTAAGTCAGATTATTTTCTAAGTGTTATCAGCCCCTCTATCTCCCTCAAACATGGGGGCACATATTTGATATATACCTGATAAGCATGATCTTGAGAACCCTACTGTCAAGCATTTCCTCAGTTGGCAATCCAATCACAGCTCTGCATTTTTCCCTCCTAGCAGAAAAGGTAGTTTGATGAAGCATCATGCTGAGCTGGGACTCTGTGTTGTCTTGCTCTATCTTACATTATGTCAATAGTAACAAATGTTGAAGTATTTGGCTTACCCATGCTTTGACAGTGTTACAAATCTTCTAGTATCAATCATGCTAATGATAAAATTAAGACAATCAACACTGATTACTGGACTTCTGAAGGCAAACTTCTCTTTCCAAAGCAATAATAATTTTGTCACAAGACTATGATTTCCCTCTAGTTCTGCAATCTGCTCTTGATTGGCATATGCCAATCTATTTACTCTGCACACCTTTCCTGCGATTTTTAAGTGACATTTTGATGGTACATGTGACTCATGCAAAATTAATAATGCATTCGACATTCAGCTTAACTTGGTTAAATAACTTACATAAGTAGAAAATTAGTAGCATTTGTGTAAAAACAACTCTACAGAATTATGTTGCATCTAGAGAATTACTGCTTCAATGTGGGCTAAAAATGTCTCCATCTGATTATGTCTATCATTCTATCAATCATTTTTCTGTGATATTATTTTGAAGTGAGAGAAAAATGATGTTGTCACATAAAACACAGAACACTATTTACACTTCAATGAAACTGTGCACCAGTCATATGTTCCAGGGTTATCTAATCATAAAAGAGACATGCCATTTTTACTCATAGGAAAGAGTAACATATATTCAATAAACATTTCTTGATTGACTAATACATGTCAGTTTCATGCAAAATGCTACCCAGTGATGTTGTATTTACACATGCAAATGTCTGTAACAATATTCCTGTAATCATGCTGAGTTTCATGTTCATTTATTATCTTCACATACTTGTAGGTAATTTGAGAAGAAAATTTGACTTGCTTGATGACTTCATAGTAACTGAAATAGAATCAACTTTATTTTTGAAGTAATCCTATTAAGTATGCTTGACTTAAGTTTGATATTGTAAGTTAATCAGGGAATTTATACTTATGCCAATCTTTAGGCAAATAATTTATATGTGATTGCCTGCTATAGCAGGAGACAGGATGACTTACAAATTAGTGTGTGGAACATCTAATTTTGACATCAGAGATAGAAAATATGTGGACTATATCATGACCCAAAGTAAAACAGGGATGTAAATGTTTCTAAGGTGTAAATTACTAACAACAATGAAAGATTATATAAGTGAAAAATTGGTTATGAAGGGAGCCAACTTTAAATAGAATACAGTACGAGACACTGAGACACACAGCTACTTTGTGTTTACTGAGAAGTTTACAAGCTATTAATATGAATAAGTAGTTTCATCAAAGATGAGAGAAAGCAGTCTGGAGAAACTCCATTATCACAAGTCATTCATAGTCTGGAAAAGGAAACATTTCAATGGGTTCTGAAAATGAAGAGAAACCACAGTGTGGCAAAGACTAATGAATCCCATGAGCCTCTGGCTGCCTTAGCTTAGCATCTCTAATACAACATGGAAGTAATAAAGAGTCATCAGTTCTGGCAGTTAGAAGCGCAAGATAACAGTACCATAGGGTTGACTGTTCTTGAAGCTAATGTAGGTGACTGGGTTCCAATGACTTCCCTGTGTTTGGCTTTGTTGGTGACGTCACATTCTTTGCATTGTTCATGTATCCCTAAGTCTCAAATAACATTCTCTTTCTGTGTCCGAGTTTCAACTTTTCCACAAGAACATCCATCACCCATTGCCAAGACGAACTTACTCTAAATATCTTACCTGACTTCTCTTCAAAATCCTCCTGGATTCCAAATCATGTCATACTAAGAGAATAGTACTTTTAAGAGTGAATTTCTGGGAGACACAGTCCAAATGGTAGTACGGGAGGATGTATGGTTAAATACAGAAGACCAAAGAGTGTAGAATGACTTGGAGAGCCTCCTTAAGACTTTTGTCCTTCACTTTGGCACTGAACAGGCTGAAGCCACCTCTGATTCAACCACCTCATGAACATAGTACATGATAGCACATACCTCAGGCAAATGAAATGGAGGGGGCATTAATCTACTTCTACAACAAATAAGCACACATTCAGTGGTTTGAAAAAACCCATATTTACTGTCTTATAGTCCCTGGAGTCCACTGTCTTTTTCATTACTTTTTTAATTCTTTGCAATTGAACATGAAATTCAAGGGGAAATCTTAACATTCCCTTCGAACTAACTTCACAAACAAAATATTCAAAATTAACTTATTTTCTTAGACAACACATTAGATGTTTAAAATAATATGTACATCTTAAAATAATTAGGAAAGCAAGAGTTACTGCAAGACATATCTCCAGGAGCTGGCCTATAAACTCAGATATAATTCAAGAATGATGAAATTTAAAATCTGCAGAAAATTATATTTTCTGTTTTTGGTGTAAGATAATGTCTCTTGGGACAAACAGAGAACTTGATACCTAACCTGGGCCTTGAAAAACACTGAGAGGATTTGGATGCTAATCTTCAAACTAACTGAAAAAAACAATTAACCACTTATAATGACTAGAGACAAACAATTAGTATTTTAGTTGCTTAATCAATTTTTTTAATTAAGGTGTCATTCATTACAGTTTATTCCTTTAGGAAGTCTTGGGAGAAATCTGATTCTTTCCCCATCTCATCCCCAAGAGTTTGACCAGTGTTCTTAGCTGTGATGTCCTTTTCCAGCTTTAATGTCATAGACCACACAACTGTGACTTCTGCTTCTGCCTGCACTTCCTTTCATCTCACTTCCCTGTCCGTAATCTCATATAGAAACACTGATGCTTGCATGGTTAGATATGGACCTTCTGTGTGATGCAGAATAACATCCCTATGTCAAGGAGATGCCACAACTTACAACAAATGTTGATTTCCAATATGACAGTTCTCTCAACCACATGATGGATACTGCTAGTAGATATTACCAATATCTATAGTCTGTTTTCTCTTCAGAGAAGATGGGAAATGGCAATATTTTTAACAAAATTTAAACTGTTTATTATTTTCCCAATAAATTGTGCTTCCTTTAATTTCTCACAAAATAGCCATAAATAGTTAGAATTCACCAGAATTGGACACACTGATGTGTTAACCTCACTGAACTACTTAGAAAATTCCTTCCATGTTTCAGGAGATTAGTCTCACTGTTGAAGTCATGAGGTGACTGTGACTCAGGGAATATGCCTAAGAAAAGACACTTGTATAATCTGCAATGTGATAGTGATTCTATGTCAGGCCCCACACTTGTAAGATCCGGAGGTAGAAACTAACACAAGTCTTCCACTGTGATTTCGCCCGTAGTACTCGCTCATTTGAGAAGTACAGAGAGTCATGATGTTTGAGGAACACTAATTGTTGCCTGTGAGACTTGAGCTCTTTCCTCCTTTCCTCCTTCATGCACAGCCCCCTTCTACTCGCACTCTCCTCATAGCGTCAGTGGTGTCCAACAAACCCAGAATTTCTGCTATCACCCCCCGCTTGCTCTCAGCAACACGTTTATACTTGTATGCCTTCCCCTTACTGAATATCTTAGCCAGGTCTCACTTGCACCCTTCTCTCAGGGAAAAGAGGTAAAGAGACACAGAGAGAGGGCAGAAGAGAAGAGGGAGACAGGGAAAGTCCTGTCTGCCAGAGGGGAATAGCAGGAAAGAGAAGAGAAGAAAAGTCTTACTAACAAAAGATCTTTTTATTAAATTATATTTCTTTTATAATTTTTAAAACTAAGTCATAAATTACTATGTTCTTTTTTGCACTTCAAACTTTAAAGTCTTGATAAGAAAGGAAAGAAACAAAAAGAAAAAAAAAGCTGGGTGGTGGTGACGCAAGCCTTTAATCCCAGCACTTGGGAGGTAGAGGCAGACAGATTTCTGTGAATTTGAGACCAGCTTGGTCTACATGAGCTAGTTCCAGGACAAGCTCCAAAGCTACACAGGGAATACCTGTCTCAAAAAACAAACAAACAAATCAAGACAAAAAGGAAAGGAGATGTGAGAACTCATTTGTCATCCAGAAATTCTACTTTATGATTAATATGAAGGCTAGGAGAGGGAGAAGAAAGAGGGATGAGAAGGGAAGAAGAAAGGGAAGAGGAAGAAGGGGAGAGAGGAGGAGACATCAGCTTACACTGACTCAGGACCTCTTACCTCTTAATTGCTTCTAAAGTTTTCTCTCAGAACAGAATAGTGTTCCTCTAGTCTTTTTATGGCATAAATTAAAGAATATGAAACAATTCAGTATCTTATTCTGGCAAAGTTTTCATTACCTTTTATTATAAAAAATATGGAGAAATCACATTGGACTAATTTTTCATGAAAAAAGGATTCTGGAGTTTACAGTAAAGTAGGTAAAGTAATGGGTGCAAATCTCTCAAGACATACTTTTTTAAAGAGCATACCATATTTATAGACAGAAATGAAGTTCATAGCATACAGAATACTCTTGATTTTGATTGTTTCGTTTAGACTCAAAGGGCATGTTGGAACAAATGAGATTTTCTGTGCATATTTTGAAGCATTTACAATGATATGATGTGTAAATGGAGTTCTTAATTGGTCTAAGTAATAAAAACCTGGAATCAGATATAGAGGAAAATACTGAGAGATCAGAGAGAAGGAGTAAGCCACCATTACATCTTATATCCTTCATATCTCAGCAAACAAGAGGGTGAGTTCCTGTTTATTCCTGTTTATATCCTGTTTCTGCCCAGCTACCTCATTTTCTGTCAGTGTGTACAGACCTCCAGACTCTATGGGTAGCTAGTGGTAAACTCCATTCTCTGACATTCAGATAGCTTTTTTTTGTACAAACAAGATGTCACAACATAGATGATATGGTTTTTTTATTTTTTTGCTTCCAAATAGGAATAGGACAAAATTGTCACACTGCTCTATCTATGAGTCTGTTGAGTTGTATTTCTTTAAGAGTAAAATTTATCACTTACTCAGAGTTCTGGATACGGATCAGCAAATCATACTCAAGTCATTGTTTGTGCCAGTTGTGCTTTCACTGATGTATGAGGACTCAACATTATGATTAAGAAATTGTAGCAATGATGTAACCTATTATTAGACCAGTGAGAGTACCTGTATTTTAAACTTTATTTTATTTAAAACTTAAACTATATTGTATGTTTACATTTTAAATATTAGCATATGGATGGGAAATTAAGTTATTATGTAAAACAGTATAAAAATTTTGTAAATCTCTCCTCTCTCCTCTCTCTCTCTCCCTTTCCCCACCCTCTTCTCTCTGCCTATTTTCTTTCACCATCTCTCTTCCTCTAATCCTCTCTTCAGTTCTCTCTCTTTGTCTCTCATCCTCTCATTTTCAGTTTCTAGCTCCCCCTTCTTTTTCTATCTCCATGTCGATTTCTCCTTCATTCTGTATTGTTATGATTCATGTTACTTTAAATGTTATTACAAATTTCCAAATCCATGGGATCAGGTGCTCAGTGACTTTTTTCTAGTATCTTGTCTCATTGATGAGATTCAGTGAGTTTTGTATTCACCTAATGTTAGAGGAGACAATAGTGCCATATACATCTCAAGGGCTTGCCACATCCTGGAGCTCTGCTGTGTCATCTTAGGTGGTGACAAGAAGGATATCACTGCAAAAATCCATTGAATCTAAGTTGCAATTAAACATGTCTCACTAACCTTTCACATAATGCATTTGTCTCTTTGTAAAAAAAGTTATGCTATATTATATATAATTTAATTCTCAACAGACCTCATGTTTGACAAAGAAGTAGTTGACCCACATGCCATGGTATTGTTTGGACAGACCAGGAAAAAGGAGAGCTGCTGACCTTGAATAGTGTTAAACACAAGAAGTGGAACAAAATGAATTACACCTTTCACAGTTGTTAAAGCAGATGGGTTCATGTTTTGTCTCCACTACTAAGTATGGTGAATTTATGAAGACATTTCTGTCCTTTTCTAGAATGGTATTTTTGCTGAGAGCTCTTTTCCTGTATTATGAGTCTATTAACATAATTTGGCTATATGACATTCACTCTAAACCTGTTTTAAATGGTGTTTGGGTTGAAACACTGAATGGAATAGGATAACTCTCAGGAAACTGGTCACTCTACTGTCCTCTCTCTTAGAAGACACATGACATAATTAGATTAAAATGAGACCAGCATATCTTCTCTGTGCTGGCTCAAAACCCAGCATCAGTTGCCTGGACCCATTTGCCATTTGAATGAACCTAGAGAGAGATCAGTTGTTCAATACTTAATTTGTTAAGATAAATTCAAGACCTTCACATCAGAGCCATTTTAATAATGTAATACACAGCTGCACATGAATTCACATATCAAAGGAATATTAAATGCTCACGTAATGTAGCCACAATCTCTGAGAAGCTATTAAACCAGAGAAGAGAGTCAAGCAGGTTTTCTAATTACAAACATACATTACACACTGTATTGCTTCATTTTGAATCTTTTTATGTCCTCTCAACATTAGAGATCCCTGTCTGAGCTCTCAAAGATGTGCAAGAAAGGGGAGAGAAAGGTTACATGCACCTGCATTGACCCTGTCATTAACTGCCCTGTGCTGTGTGGCAATCCCCGTATTTTCCTGACAGCTTTAACTACACCCTTATTTTCCTTAAGCATTTAAGTGTGACTAACTGTCAAGCTCTTAAACTGAAGTCAGATACTATTTGGGATTTTATATTCTGTAAAATGAGAGGACTGCCATAGAAATGAAACCAAAAACTATAGAACAAGCGAGTATTGAGCACTTTCTGAAAAGGCAAAGGGAAATTAAAGTAGAGGAGCTGAAGGTAATGACAGCAGTGATGGAGGCTGTGGAGCTTACCAGGTTCTGGCAGGGGCTGGAACAGCAATGATTGAGGCTGCAGAGCTCACCAGACTCTGATAGGGAGATGGAGCACATCCCCACTGTCTTTCTCATTCTCCCCAGTGACTTGATGGGGTGGGATTATTTTAATATCACTCCAATATGAAGGAAACTGAGGAACTAGGAGGCTGAAAGATGGCTAAACAGCCATGTGTCCAGGAAAGAGACTCACTCTGATCTGGCGGTCTTCAGCTTGTGATACTGAGAAATGAGTGTGCATACAAGGCCTCAGTTCCTAAGAGCTTGCCAGACCAGAAAAACCAGATATTGCTGATGATTGAATTCCAAATTCAAAAGTTTGACTGTGTATCCCCAGGAAGAATATTCTGCTTCTGAGCCCCACAGCTGTTGTGTTTCATTGACATGAGAGACAATGACGATTTAGAGGAAGTTTGGAAAATCATTCCTTTGCATATATCTTCCCCAATTCTTGATTTATTAACCATCAGTAAATAGAAGTTCCTGTTTTCCTGAAGGAGAGATCCAAGGAATCTTATAACTTTCCAACAATAATCCTAAATGATTTCCATTATTTAGAGAAGTGAGGAATGTAACTGATGGAAAATGATAGGGATACAAGTGATTCCAAAGTTGTTTTACATAGTTTAGGAACAGATAGGATTAGAATTCTTTCTACTAAATTAAAATGATGCTAAAACATAAATTATGATTGTGTAAAATGAGTTTTATATATTCAGTATAGTCCATCATAAAATTAAACCAATATGTGTGTTCCAAATTTTAGTCTGCTGGGAGGAGTGGTAATATATTTCCTACTGATGGTTATCCTTAGCTAGGAATGCTGCAACTGGATACCATAGACCTAATGAGATGCAGAGGAACTTGTAAATACACAGGAACACATGTGAATAAAATAAAATATCCTGTTAAGAATATAAAAATATCACTAGGTTTCTGAGAGAGAAGATTGTATGTAGGCATATATTATAGTCAAGATGCTGCAATTGATTTTATGGTTTCAAATTCATATTAGATCAAATTGAAGAAGGAAAGCTATTACATTCTGTAACATTTTGTAGTGCATTTACAATTAGATTGATTTCTTTGTAATTGAACAAGTTATGATAAGTGCTATTTATATCTTATTTGCTCACTCGTGTCACTTAATGAGGGAAGAAATTGGTGAAGGAAATGACTAACTTTTGAAAAATACCTTAAGCTATGGTTAAAATTCTATGCCTCTAAAATGAATATCAGATTTCATCTACTAAATATATGAATAAAAATTTTAAAGCGTCATGTTGTCGGTGAGTTCCCGTATCTAACTCTTGAAAAAATTTCAGTAGTACTTCAAGGTCTGTGACAGGTCTGTCTATATCTCCACTATCAATCATCAACTTCCTTATGGAGCAATATCATAGGGTGTTCTTGTTCACAACCTCTGAAGTCAGGATCAAAACTCCTTTAACAGTGCTGCCATTAGCTAGTAATTGATCTTTTCTGAATTTAATTTTTCCCAGTAGTAAAATGGGTGAAACCATGTTATCTACTCAAAAAGTTTTGGGATATTTGATGACTATAAATATTTCAGAAAATTAGTGGCCCAAGAAAAGAATTTTGAAGTCCTATATAGTCCTAATTATTGTTATGATCTTACATAAATTTATCAAAACTGTATGAATTTACACTTCTGATTTTTAATATTAAGAATAAAGTCAATGTGGCTGTCATTGTTCGTTGTCACAAATCTTAGAGGCACTATAGACAGAATTATGACTCAGGGCATTTGATACAAATCCTTATGTTTTCTTCTTGAGCTATTCTCTAGCAGTTCTCCAGATGAATTCTTCTTGTTTTTAAGCCTTATGATGACGTATCACTTGATATTTTCAGTACTGATAAAGATACAATGAATTTAAAACTTACCTATAAATACTATTTTCCATTTTGCTGATATTTTAAGTGTAAGGTGGCCTTCAATTTGTGGGTTTTTTATTGCTTCACACTCTCAGAAACTAGGATTATAAATGTGAGTTTCCATACCTGGGGTTCCATGCATATTAAATTATTTCATCCAAATAAATCTAGAATTTACTGGATTTTGCTCTTGAGAGGCAGGGACAGGTGGATCTCTGTGAGTTTGAAGCCAGCCTTGCCTAACAGAGACACCCTGTCTCGAAAAACCAACTAACCAACCAACCAACTAAAAAACACAAACAGAAAAAAACTAGAGTTTTATCCAAAGAATGGCCACAGATTTAAATAACAAAATTCTTTCAGAGCCTGAAGCTGCAGCATTTGCTTCTTACCTTTTTTTCCACTGAAAAAGTATGTTTCAATTATGTACAAATTAAAATAATACCCACAGGTGTTTTTAGAGATGACATTGACAATATATTCAGCACACTTACACTCTTTTCCTGACAAAGGAACCGCTGTACAACTCTAAGACCATACCCTACACTTCAAGAAAGCAGTACTCATCTCAAAACATATATACTGACCTAACTACACTGCAATCACATTAAAATTTTCTGTTTCTTTTAGTTGACAATGGTATGTTTGCTTTGTAAAACAGAGTTAGTCTTAGACTCAAAAGTTGTAAGCACAAAAACATTTACACTCTGATATGAAAAATGGAGATTATGTTTATTCAGGGCAATCTAGAATAAAATCTTACTCCTGACATTGTACACAGAGGGATAAGGACTTAGTCTTGTTCCAGACAAATCTATACTCATGTTTTGCAATATAGAAGTACTAAATAATAATAATCTTGTTGGGAGTTTTAAATGCTGTGTTTAAGAGACTTTTATCAAGAAGCCACAGGCCGACATTGTAAACTCTGAGTAGGTGTCTATACCAAACTGCAGCAAGAAAGGAAATGAGTATCAGGAAATTCTCAAAGTAAGAGAAAATGTGAAAGAACCAGAACACAGAGATTTATAACTATGTATGCTAAATCTTCTTTATGAGAACCATTTTTCAAAGGTTATACAGAAATGTGATTATGATAAAATAAGATCACTAATGTGCATGTCCTTATGCCATTAACCTATATAGACATATTAAATGTGATCTTTCCCAAATAAGATGCTAATTTTTGTTTTTCAAAAAGTGTCATCTACGTGTTTCATTGTGAAAAGAAAAAATAAATAACATGTATGTGGATGATTCTGAAAATTCATTAACTGATAAACCCAGAAGAAGGTTCAGTTTTATAAGAGTTTTATAAGAGGGATAGTACATTGAAAATTTGACTACTTCATATAAAACTAAGAGTAAACATCACTAAACAACTTTAAAAACACTAAAATCAGTCATTAGCCCTAGTTTTATGAGGCACTAAAATATCTGAATTGAGCTCTACATGATTCATGGAGACAAATATCAGTATAAACCTAAATTACTGCAATTTTCCTTTGAAACAACAGCATGAAACATGTCACTTAACAGTCTTCTTTCAGCACAGTGTCTCAGAACAAAGAGATTAGGGTACAGTTTATGATAATACATTACTGTTTCCTTTGTTCTTGTTATTTTTATAAGTAATGCATTTAATCAAAGCATAGGTACTGCACTTTTCTCCTTCCCTTTCCTTTCTTCAGCCCCCATTCTCAAAGAAATAGGCTCTTTTTCTTTTATTTTATCATTATATATATTTTTTTTTACTGATATGTTTGTGTGAGCGAATGTGTATGGGTATGTATGTCTATGAATTCACTTGCATATAACACACACACACACACACACACACACACACGTTTGTCCACTTGGACTTGTCTGTCATGGTCTCCATGTGCCTACCATAAGGAGAAACAATTGGTTAGGGGTGATAGCTGAACTTTTTCTTGTGTGATAAGATTAAAATGTATCTGGAATTGTGCTGGCCTGGCAAAGTGGTAGAAATAATTTTTTTCCCCTTTCATGACATTACTATCATGAAAGTATAGTAGAGTATAGTTTTCCCCAACAGCAGCTTTGGTCTTTTCCCTGCCATTGGCCTGGGTCCTGCCATGCTGTCTGAACCCCGTAATAACACACAGGACACTATATTAATTATAAAGCTGTTGACCGTTTGCTTGGTTTCTTACTGGCTATCTCTGACTTAAGTATTTAACCCATAATTGTTAATCTAGGTATTTCTCTTACTGGAGAAAAGTGTCCGGACCTCTTACTCCTTTGGTGCCTACATGGTGTCTACTTGTGTCTCTCTTTCCCAGAATCCAACTCGACTCCTAATCTCACCTATCTTGCTTCCCTATTGGCCAACAGTGCTTTATTCAATGACCAATAAGAGAACTATTTACAGAATTACATCCCTGGAAAGTTGCCTGGATTTTTACTACCAGGTATAATTTCCCTTCTGCTGAGTGGACCTTAAGTTCTATTAACAGCATGTGGTTACCACCAACTTGTGACCAACACTGCACCTTTAAAATTCCTTCCAACCTGCCAATTGTTTTGCTTTATAGGTGTTGATATTAATTGCTTCCATCCCCAAGAAACTTGTACTTTTTCATGCCATATAAGCTAGAATACAAGAAGGACGCTTTCAGGTTAGATACAACTAGAATCATATGAGTCACATGAACGAAGTATACAGTGTCTTTAATAATGGATACTTTCCCTTAACCTCTGAGAGGCAACTAAGGGCTACAACATTGGTGTATGTTATTTTAGGAATCATGTGGACTGATTGACCATTCCACAGCAGATAATTTTATGCCTAGTATTGGGTTTTGTTTGGTAGTTTATGGTACATGTAGGCAACATTGTCATCCCAAGTGGCTTAATTTTATTTCTGACATATGTGTGCATATATGTATTGTTTTAATTAAATATAAGATAAAGTTTTGATAATTTATTATACATTCTTGTTGTTACTTGTCCTGCATCCCAAGTTTATGAATCTGTAACTTTAATACTGTGAAGATCATCATCATACTGAAAGCCATCTGCAGATCCATTGCAATCCCAATAAAATGTACCCACATATTCTTTGCACAAATAGAAAAATCCTGATTTCATGGGGAACCATAATAGACCCTATGTAGTCAAAGAAATCCTTAGCAAAGAGAATAATACTGACAGAATTGCCATTCCATATTTTAAGGTACTTTGTAGATCTATGTAATAAAGCAAATAGGCACATAGGCCAATGGAATAAAGGAGACGATGCAAACAAGGTACCTCCTTTCATTTGATACTCTGACAAAGAGGTAAAGAATGAACACTGGAGAAAAGGTAGCATTTTCAACAAATGGTTTTGGGAAAACTGGTGTTTACATGCAGAAGAGTGAGACAAAATACCTTACTATCCCTCTGTAATGGTCTGTATGTGCTATAAAGAAGAGCTTCCCTGATTATGGCTGGTGACTAAATGAGATAATAGAAAGAAAAATAAGCCAAATGTGTATGGACTATAGCCTAGGTGTATAGAAATCTCTTAAATAATAAAGTACTTCCCCCATATCAACAAGAAGGCTCAATGTTATGAAAGTGATAATACATTCAAAATTTGGTTATTTCATATAAAACTAACATAAACTTCACTAAATACATTAAAACACATTGAATCAAGCAATTGTCCTTTGTTTTATGTGACACTAAAATGAGTTCCAAGTGAATCAAAGACTTCAATTTGAAATCTGAAACCAAAATATTAAAACTACTAGAAGAAAATATAGGCAGTACCTTTATATATATATATATATATATATATATATATATATATATATATATAGGAAAGGACTTTCTGAACAGAATTACATTAGCAAAGAAATCAAGGCCAACAATCAAGGCCTCATAAAACTTAAAATGTCTGTGTAGTAAAGAAAATATTCAAGTGAGGAAGAAATACACAGAATGGGCAAGACTGTACCACATATACATCTGACAGATGATCAATATCCAGATATACAAAGAACTCAAAGGCAAAGAGTCAAAGAAGCAAACAAGCTAATCAGAAATGGAGTCTAATCAGAGAGTTTTCAGTAAAATAATGGTTAAGAAATAAATCACAAATTGTTAATCATCATTAGCAGTTATGAAGCTGGAAAATAGGGAATAGCTTACATCAGTAAAAACAAATGTCAACAAATGTTGACAATGTTGTGTGGAAAGGAGAATACACACTCCCTTTTGTGTGAATTCAATTTATTGCAGCCAACTGAAAATAAGTATGGAACATCTTTGAAAAACTAAAAATAAATCTACCATATGATTCAGCTATATTGCTTCTTGCCATATGTCAAAAGATTAAACATCTTACTCCACAGATATTTGCTCAGCTATGTTTATTACTGCTATATTTCATAGCACAGAAATGGAAATAACCTAAATATCTTTCAACATATGAGTGGATAATGAAAGTCCAGTACATATATACTATGTAATTTATTCAGATTTCACAAAATCATGAAATTTTCAGGTAATTGGATGGACTTAGAAAGGCTAGAAGGCTAGACTGAGTGAAGTAACCAAGACCCAGAAACACAGACACTACTTTTTCTCTATTATCTGCAGTTCCTAATTCCAAATCTATCAATGAAAACTTCCCTGATTGGTCAATTCTTTTTGACTCCTCCTGCATGCCTGTGAGATGTGACAGACTT
This sequence comes from Mesocricetus auratus, assembly GCF_017639785.1. Taxonomy (NCBI): domain Eukaryota; kingdom Metazoa; phylum Chordata; class Mammalia; order Rodentia; family Cricetidae; genus Mesocricetus; species Mesocricetus auratus. The sequence continues at coordinate 37,842,479 of NW_024429198.1, forward strand.
TTATGATCCCCCCATGGAAGACCTCACAATCCTTGGGGAGGGGGTGGGGGTGGTTTGGGGGTTTGATAGGGAACATGGGAGGATGGAAGGGAGAAAGAATGGGGGAATTGATTTGTAAAATGAGAATAAAATTCTAAATAAAAAAGAAGCCCTTCTGCACATCTCACCTCCACTGAATCTTCCTTCTATATGCATGTTGTTTTCTTCTCTCCAATAGTACTGTTACCTGTGCCATGATCACCTGGATTATTGCCCTTTCAGTTCATGCCAATGATTCAATCTCACCACCTGAGAAAAGGACGTTCAGTAACATTTTACTGCTGCTTAAATGAACTTACACAAATAGTGCAGCTTCCGTAACACTCATTGTTCATTTCAGTGTTCTGTGGGTCAGAATATCTGAATTCTGATGGACTCGGCTGGTTGTGGCATTTGCCATCTCACGGGCAATTGGAGGAGCTCATGGGGCCAAGTTTCTGGTCAATTCATCACCAGCTTCCAGAGGAAAATTTATCTCTAATTTGGGCTGCAGACAAGGTGATTCCTTGCTTGTATAGTTTATTAAATGCTTGTTTTACCGCCTTCTTTAAGGTAGTTTCCACATCAGACTGTACCCCTGTTGAGCATGTCATCCTCTCCATCAGATGCTCTTTGCTTTTCTGATTTCCCATTCTGTGTATAAGGCTCTTGTAACACTTGGCCAATCTGAACAAATCTTAGGATCAACTAGTTACTGATTTTGGTCACATGAGCCATACAAGGAAAACTAGTCAAATCCTATGGATGAGATAGTGCCTCCATTCCTTTGGTATCTCTCATTTATGAGATTTCTATTGTTCTCATCGAGTAATCCAGGACCATGCCACCCATGTCCCAATGTACCTACTCATGGTGAGTCTGGGCTATGCCATAGTTTCAGAAAATACTTTAAAAAACAACTAACAAACCGACAAAACAAAACAAACAAAAACGTCACCTGTTCTGAAGAGGTAAATTAAAGATTCCCACTCAGAGTAGCTATGTTGGATCATCATTTGTGTTCAAGGCCCTAGAGTGACTAGTCAATTGTTTTCATAGATGAATGACAATAGCTGGGAGCAACAGTGTTCTTGGGAATCTCAAATCCCTGCATGTTGTGTGAAAACTTACCCTTCAAGTTAAATCAGTTCTACTTAATACAAAAAAGGAACAAAAATCTGAATGCTTTCCACTAGAAGAAAGAGAAAGAAGAACAATGTAACATCATATAATCACATCACTCCATTTCTTACATGTCTGAGGAACAAACATGCTTCTAAATGATCACTGTTGGCCTGTTCACTCACAAAGATTTATTTAAAAAACGAAATTGCCATCCATCTGGTGGTTTAGAACGTAAAACATCACCCTTCAAGTTGAAAGAGACAACACATTGATCATGTTTTTATCATGCAGAGGATTTGAATGATTTCTGTGCCATCAGGGGCACAGTGAACAACAGGAATGGCAGCAGCTGATGGTGTGAACCACGGGACCTGGCGTCTCCAACCTGTGTAGATTTGGAGCACACTGCTTTCTTTACTCAGGTGGATGAATGCTAATGAAAAACCATCTAACTTTACAATAGATACACCAAATGATCATGAAATGATATCCCAAGGGCAAGCACTGCCTTGTAACACATATGGTCCAGTGTATGCTTAAAACTTCCAACCCCAGGATGAATGCAGGATGCAATTTCTAGGTCGAATGAGTAAATACACTGGAGACAAGACAGTAACAGAGGATATAAAATGCCTTAAGAAACATAATCTTGTTTGTCTCAATATTGCTCAGTAGAAAGTTGAAATTGGTTTGCTTTTATAAAATTAAAATCTACTTTGAAACTGGAGATTTTGCATCATCTACAATCCAGTAAGAAGTACTGTGCTGCTTACTTGGTTATTCTAACCAATAATTTGGAAGATGCTTTGTGTGACTAAAGTAAGAATGATTATGACGCCAGATGGAGGAAATAAGAAAATATGCATTGTGTGCTTCATGTTTCTTTTAAATGTGTCATTTCCAGGCAGAATATAACAATTTTACTTGATCATACTGCAAGGCTGGGAAGTGATTTTGTAGCAAAACTAGAATTTGGGGCAACCCATAGTGGTCAGCCCCTTTATCACACAGTTTTGTTTCTACCCAGTGTTCTAAAGCATAAAAACTTTAAAGCAAAGACATATACCCATACACATGGGCTCCTCATAGAGCATTTCTTGGGATGTGTATGGAAAAATGTTACAAAACCCCAGAGAAAAGGTGTGGACAAGCCAGAGAGATATAAGGATGCTTTGGAGGATATGGGTAGCAGTTGTGAGGATGCATCTACCAGATGCTGCAGAGTTCTGGCTGCCAGATGCCTCCAGATCTCTCCAACCACTTGCCAGGCATCCAGCAGCTATTTTTATTGCTGCTTCTGGCATATTGCTCATGTCTACTGTAGCCTCCTTCTTCCCTGATTTCTGTGATTCTGGGCTGCCTGGAACTCTTCCTAACTTCCTCACATACGTATCTGTCCTTATAAAAGAATACATTTAGTGCTCTGTGGAGATACTGGCCTCCCTTTGCCATCCTGTTTTATTCTTCTCTTCAATTTTCAGTCCATTCATACGTAATTATAAGTACCTAACATGTTGTCTATGTCTAAATAGGTAGTTATTCTGTGCCTCCTTCTTTCTCTCCTGACCCAAACTTGCCTTTCCTTTGCTGTCTCTCTGAATATAGAGAGCCTTATCAGATACTCACTTTCTTAAATCACAAACTGAACATCATCTTGGATTCTTCCTGTCTTGCCACATCAGAATCTGTCATCATAAAGTTCTGCTTCTACGTGTTTCCAAGTTCAGTTTTTCTTTGTCAAAGTTAATGCTTTTGACTAAACTCAGATCTTTTTCTACTAGAATTTTCTCTGTGTCTTATTTATGGTTTATATTGTTATTAAGAGACACCATGGCCACAGCAACTCTTACAAAGGTAAGCATTTAATTGGAGCTAGCTTAGAGTTCAGAGGTTTAATCCATTGCCATCATAACAGGAAGCATGGTAGCATATAGGCAGACAAGGTGCTGGGAAAGGAGCCAAGCATGGTACAAATAGACCAGTAGGAAGCAGGAAGAAAGATAGCCTGGGTTAAGGATTGGAAAGCTCAAAGTCCATCTCCAGTGGCACACTTCCTCCAATAAGGCCACATCTATTCCAACAAGGTCACATGTCCTAATTCTTTCAAATAATTACATTTCATATGAGCCTATGGTAGTCATTTTCATTCAAATCACCACATTATTTGACAGCCCTGCCTGTAATAATACCACATATACATACTCATTACCATGTCAGTGATTTGTTAGGCCAATTCTCATTGCTCTTTTCTGGATATCGTTACCATAGCCCATTACTTTTCAGACAAATTATACTGTCTTTCAGTGTGACCTATCCAAGTTCTTTATCATCTTCTCCTATTAAAATATTACATATTCAACATGAACAGATGAAAACAGGAAACATCGTTTATGCCCTGACTGAGATAATTCAGGCAATTCTACACCAGAGGCCACTGGGTCAATGTCTTCCATGCCATGTAATAAGCTTGTACACTAGCCATAGTAACCTTAAATTTTCAGTTTTCCTGGTTTGAGGCAGACAGCATGACCTGCAAGACAGACATCAAACCAGTTTCTTGCCACTGTAGCTTCATTAGAGCTAACCAGAAAGTGGGAATTTGTGTTCCTGAAAATTAAGACTCAGGGTAAGTGAGAAAGAACAAAACACATGTCCCCATGATTTTGCATCTTGATCTCATCACATCACTTTCCTCACATCCTCTTTGTTAAAAGACTATCACCAGGATCAGGCATAGAAAAGAGAATGTCTAGAACAGTGTCCAGTGTCAATGGAAACATCGCTGGGTGTGTGTTTAGATAGCTTACCATACCCATAGACTTCCAGACTCTATTTAACTCATACATTCCCTTGTTCTATGTGGATTCTTGAACATAATCTTTCATGTTTAGTGAATCTGATTTTGGGACACTGTTTCTACTTTTTGAGGCACTTTTCTATCCATAGTCAAACTGAATATTTATATCTGCATTTCAAATTCATTTCAGGCATAAGCACATCTGTAAGAATTTCACTTAGATTTATTATTATGTTGTAGGGAGAGATCTTACATACCTGGAGTGCTGAACATGCCCGTTTGGATGTGGTCACAGGTACATAGAATGTACGGGTATAAAAAGAGCTGGGAGAAAGGGGATGCTGTCTTTGGGTTCCGGTTGTGTCCTGGAGAGCAGCATGTGGACCTTTGGTTCTTGGCTTTCTTGGATTCTCAAGTAAGTGATTTCTCCCTCAATAAAGTATCATAGGACATCCATATTTTATGTAGCTTAATATTTCCGAATTATTATTTGGCTTGTGTTTCTCTGTATTTACCACTGGTATTTTTTCTGGTTTTTCAAGACAGGGTTTCTCTGTGGCTTTGGAGGCTGTCCTGGAACTAGCTCTTGTAGACCACTGGTTTCAAACTCACGGAGATTCCCCTGCCTCTGCCTCCCGAGTGCTGGGATTAAAGGCGTGCTGAACCCATCAATGTGTGAATTTTTCTATTAGAATAAAGTTGTTTATTATTTTTATTTTATTTTTTGTGCTGGAACTGAAGCCAAAACCTAGCGCAAGCAGTTTAACACTGAGTTATATTCCTAACCTGATAATTTTCCAGGAGAATGTAAGTTCCTTGGAAGTATGGACTCACTTACATTAATTGTTCATAGAATAAACATCAATCAACATTTTTGACTGGTTAAGCTCATAATAATACTGTCTTTTTGATTAATTGCATTCAATTTAGGTTGTATCACTAGGCTAATACTCTTGTTTGTATGACTGTAAGATTTTACAAGTGGAAGGATAGATTCAGCCACTTGTTACTATCTAATATTCAGCTAGCATGATGTAAATTGTAGGACAATGATACTGGGTAAGTTGTAGGTTCCTTTGAGAAGATTATATCTCAAGGGTGGTGTCATATGCTGCAAAGGGACAAGGCTGGTTGTAGCCATCAGCTTTTTATCTTCAGTTATGTTTGTGATAAGGCCCATATTTAACTTCATGCAGTAGATTAGTTCTTAATCTGATATTTCAGTTATAGGATCACTGTGCTGTGGGAGTGACTTTTAGAATTTGAAGTATTATGTTTTCTTATGTCATTTAAAATATATATTTGATTATGTTTTCGTCTTCTTTTTCTTCCTCCCCTGAGGATCTCCCCTTTATCCCTGCCTTCTTCTTGGTTTGCTTCCTACCTTTACCAAATTGTCCTCTTCCTGATTTTGTGTACATGTATTCAATTACTATCTTTTCATACCCCATATAAAGATCAATGCCTCCTTCCCTCTTAAAGAGAGAGACGGGGTGAGAGAGAAAGAGAGACAGACTTTTAAATCTAGATTTTTATATGAGTAAAAACATTTAATACTTGTCTCAGAATCTGTGTTTTTTTCCTAGCATAATGATTTCCAGTTCCATCCATTTTTCTGCAAGTCATGATTTTATCTTTTTTAAGTTAAATGACATATATATTCAATCATTATTTAAATTGAAGACTATTAAAATGAGTGAGGATGACTAGTTAATTAATGCCTCCTTCATACTTGGATGTCTGCTAATGATAAAGTCAGAGAATTTCATACCCCAGCATAGCCATTTAGAGATGTGCTTAAAATTGTGTAAATCATGCTTAAATGATATTTCAACATACTTTTAAATGAAGGAAATGTCACAGTATCAGTCAATAGATGTATCTGATTCACATTCCCTTTTTAGACATTTTTATATCTCAGCATATTATTTTGATTTTCAGTTGTGGTTTTATTCCAGTATAATTTCTCTCATTTTAGCACTAAAGCATTGAAGAAAAAAAGAAAACCAACGGTTGTGAGAATTTGCTGAGGTCATGTAAGAGAATATCAACTATTTTCTAAAATTAGAAACGCTTAACCAAGGTATTTATATTTTCAAGGTTAAAGAGCTAAACGTCAAAATCAAATGCCAGCAGACACTTAAGGCTGAGTAAAGAAGTTAAATGCCATTAGCAATGACATTATTTTATAAAAAAATACTACAGTTCCAAAGCCAACTAATGTCAATGTTGATGATAGTGATGTAAGGTTGATGATGTCTCGTGGCATAGCTATCAATGCTATATTAAATTTTCTCTGTATGGTTTATGCAAGTAAATTCAAAATTCCTATTAAGAAGCTGATTCTGAGATGGAAAATATGCCAAAGTTTAATTTACTAGCAAGTTGGTGACACATTCCTGAGACCAGCAGAGGTGTTTCCAAACTACTAATAGATGAGATAATTATGGAGGAGTGAAGTAGACAAGAGTAGTGAGTGTCAGGAAAATGGGAAGGCATGAACCTTCTTAGGGTAGCTCTTTCATTGAAGAAATCTGTCCCCTGTGAAGGCAAATAGAACTGAAGTGAATTGGAGAACAGTTCTAGGGATGGTCAAGCCGAATGAAGGAGTGTAGACTGTGAGTTGTCTGCCTTAGGTAAGAGGCAAGCTTCTGGGAAAAGACACAAAAGGTGTCACTTGGAATAGTGTCCTCATTTCCTTTCTGTTACTATGATAGAATGTCCTTCAGCAAAAGCAGCCTAGGGGAGGACAGGGTTAATTACATCATACTTCCAAGTTACTGATAATCATAGAAGAAAGTCAGAGTAGGAACTCAAAGAGGAACCTGAAGTGAAAATCATGGTAGAATGATACTTGTTGGCTTGTGCACAGGTACATAGTCATTTAGCTTTCTCTTACAGTCTGGGAACTGGTCACCCAGAGTGGTCCCAGCTTCCTATGTAAATAAACAGTGAAGATGCTTCCCCACTTGCATGCGCACATGCCAGTCTCATCTGGAAAATGCCTCAACTGAGATTCCTTTCCAAGGTGACTGTAGGCTATATCAAGAGGGTAGTTAAACGATGACCAGCAGAAAATGTTTAGAATTAAATAATTGTAATAAAGGTTGTTCTGAAATAAGACTGTGTGAGATTATCAGAGGCCAGACATTCTGAAAGTGCCTTACCATAATTTTGACAATACAGTACATTCAACCAAGTATCTGAACTCTCCACCAAGGAACTGGAATAATTTGTTGTTGCTCAATAGAAAAATAGTATTGATGATTGTTATGAATAGCTACCATAATTATTCACCTAATCAAAACTATTAAAAAGAGAGTAGAAAATGAATGATCCTGTTTCATTAGCAAATTAGAATATCCAAATAGAAATAAGAATCTTATGAACATAGTTGAGCAAGTATCCTTGTGGTATAATTGAGCATCCTTTGGGTATTCCAAAGTAAATGTAAAAATTTGCACTCCAACCAGCCATAGAGGAGTGTTCTCCTTGCTCCACATCCTTGCCAGCATAAGCTGTTATTTGTATTTCTGGTCTTAGCTATTCTGACTGGTATAAGATGTAATCTCAGCATCGTTTTGATTTGCATTTCCCTGATAGTTAACGTGTTGAACATTTCTTTAAGTGTTTTTTTTTGCCATTTGAAATTCTTCTATTGAGAGTTCTCTGTCTATGTCTGTCCCCAATTTTTAAAATTGGATTATTTTGTTTTTTTATGTCTAGTTCCTTGAGTTCTCAATATATATTTTGGAGATGAGTCCTCTGTCATATGTGGTGTTGGTAAAGATCAGTTAGGAGGCCTGGACAATCTATGGTGCCTCTGGTAGTGGATCAGTATTTATCCCTAGTACATGAATGGACTTGGGAGCCCATTCCACACAGAGGGATACTCTCTCAGCCTAGACGCATGGGGGAGGGCCTAGACCCTGCTCCAAATGATATGATAGACTTTAAAGATCCCCCATAGAAGGCCTCACCCTCCCTGCAGAGAAGAAAAGGGATGAGATAGGGGGTTGATGGGGGACATGGGAGGTGGGGAGAGAGAGAGAACTGGATTTGAAATGTAAAACAAGATTGTTTCTAGTTTAATTAAAAAAGAACAAAGGCAAGAAGATCTTTTCCCATTTTGTAACCTGCCATTTTTCCTATTGACCATGCCCTGTGCCTTACAGAAGTTTTTCAGTTTCATTAGGTCCCATTTATTAATTGTTGAGCGTAGTATCTGTGCTACTGGTGTTCTACTCAAGTAGTTGTCTTCTGTGCCAATGCAGTCAAGACTATTTCCCACTTTCTTTTCTATGAGGTTCAGTATAATTAGGTTTAGCTTGAGGTGTTTGATCCACTTGGACTTGAGTTTGTGCAGGGTAATAGGTATAGATCTACTTGAATTTCGCTAATGCCAAAATCCAGTTATGCCAGTACCATTTTTTTCCGTTGTATATTTTTGGCTTCTTTGTCAAAAATCTGGTGTCCATAGCTGTGTGATTTATGTCTGAGCCTTTGATTTGTAGACCATCCTGGCCTCAAACTCACAGAGATCTTCCTGCCTCTGATTGCTGAATACTGGGAATTTTAGGCATGAAAAACCACTGCCCAGCAGAAAGACTCTGAAGGCAAGAAAAAAAAACAGAACATGGCAATAGTGAAATATATAGTTAAATCATGTAAATCATTAGTTTTCAGCCTCCTAATGCTCAGGCCTTTTTATATAGTTCCACATGTAACCAAATCATAAAATTATTTTCATTGCTACTTCATAACTGTATTTTTGCTACTATTATGAATTCTATATTATCTTAATGTCTTAAGTGACCCCTTGAAAGGGTTGTTTTACCCCCAAAGTGGTCATGACCCACAGGTTGAAAATCACTGAATTAATGAATGCTACTCTATATAAAATATATTTTTGGATTCATTCATTTTAAAATTAAGTGGGAAAACATTTCAAAGTGAAAAATATTAATAAAGAAAATTTATAGAAAAAGATCAACTTATAAATGACAAAATAGCAATTGTGTGATATGTCATTTGTCTTCTGGCAAAATAAAGCTTGCTTGGAATCAGAGGAACTAGCCACTTGTTAACAATAGAGATCTGGAGGACTGACTGTACAGAAAAGAAACAGGTAGTGATAAGGCAGAGGCAGAATCTTGGCCCTTTTGGGCTGAGAAACAAGAGAGGAAAGAAGCAACTGACAACTACTCCTGGTTCTCCCATCTTCCAGGTTTTTACCCTAATACCTGATTCCTGAGTTATTATCGATTGAGAGTAATTAGATTAATAGCTTCAAGCACTATACTTTCTTGAACTGCCTGTATCCACATGAGGTGTGTCTTACTTTCTGTGACTGTTCTCTGAGAAGCTGATCGACAAGGTCTCAGGTGTGTCTTACTTTCTTCTGCATGCTGCTGTTTTTTTATGAACCCTTATATCTAAGTCCATATTAAAATTTCTTGGGCTGGAGAGATTGCTCAGTTATCAAGAATATGTACTGCTCTTGCAGACGACCATGGTTTACTTTCTAGCGCATATTCTGGGTGGCCAACAACCACCAGTACCACCAGCTCCAGGGTATCAGAGAACTTCTTTTTGCTGTCATGGCTACTTGTACTCATATGCACACACATACACATAAAAATGCATATTATTAAAAGTAAAATTTAAAAAATAAAGTTCAGTGAAACAAAGAGCTTATTCTTTGAGAATATCTACAAGATCAATAAGCCTTTAATTAAGTTAAACAAAAGATGGAGAAGGAAGATCAAAATTAGTAAAAGTAGAAATGAAAACTAAGACATCTATCCTAACAATCTCAGTGTTGCGGGTTTTACATTTAGGTCTCCGATCCACTTTTGGTTAGCTTTGGGGCAAGGTGATGTGTTGCGGGATTCTGCCTGGGTTCTGTCGCCACTTTAGCCCCCAAATAACACACAAGACACTATATTAATTATGAAGCTATTAGCTGTGTGCTATGCTTTCTTAATGGCTATTTCTGATTTAATTATTATTTTGTTTTTGCTTTTGTTTTTATGAGACAGGGTTTCTCTATATTGCTTTGGAGGCTGTTGATCCAGCCTGGCCCGAACTCACAGAGATCCACCTGCCTCTGCCTCCTGAGTGCTGGAATTAAAGGCATGCCCCACCACCACCTGGCCTGACTTAATTATTACCCCATAATTACTAAGACATATTTTTATATGGGCTTATCTTTCCTATGACGCCAGACTTATGCCCTTTCCTCCCGGGATCACATGATGACCCTCTACTCTTGACTACATTTTCCAAAATCCTCCTTGACTCCTAGTCCCACCTGTTTTGCTTCCCTATTGGCCAACAGTGCTTTATTATCAACCAATCAGACAGACATACACAGAAGGACTTCCCCCATCAGTGATGAATATTGATCTAATGTCATTCTTCTACATGTGTTCATGTTGCTAAATGTAACACGAATAATAAAATTCCAGAGACATATATTGGGGTTCAAGCTGAAGACCACAAAAGCAAAGAAGTCAACCACTAGCTATTACCTCTGCCTTGAGCCAAAAGGGGTGATCTGATCTCCATGAATCCTCAGAGTGTAATTGTAACTGCACTGTTCTTCACCAAGCCTCAGACTGCTAGACTGATCCCAACTTTACTGCTTCTCAGATTAACTCAGACTGCTATGCTCTCCCGAACATGGCTGGAGACTAATTGCTTAAGACAGACTTTGCTTCTTCCTTATATACCTCTCTAGTTTTGGGCTTAAAGATGCGAGCTCTGTTTCTCTTTTATACTGATTCACTCTTGTGTAGACTTGGGTGGCTTTGAACTCACAGAGGTCCATTTGCCTGTCTCCTGAGTCCTGGAATTAAAAATGTGTACCATCACAGTCTGGCCTTTATGGCTTCTGGCTAGCTTTGCATTATGAACACTCAGGCAAACTTTATTAAATCATTAGCAATATATCACCACAGCTGGAAGCTACTTTGCATGCTACTGTTGGAGAAAGTAATCAGAAACCAAAACTGTAACCTACAACAGAGATCTGCCCACAAGACATACTGGTGCAATTATGGCACAAATATTATAGAAGGAAGCAACTACTTTTTGATTGGATTTGATTTCATTGAGCTAGAACCAATATATAATACTGACCAGGAATCTGGGACTAGATCATTGACCTATGATAAAACCTACTACTATTATTCTGCTAAAGGAACACAGCAGGTAAAGAACTCCTAATGGCATATTGCTATGCCCATAGATCAGATAATTGCTCAGTCCTTATCAGAGTACCTTTTTCTTGTAGCACATGGGAATTAAAGAGATACACACAGGACAATATAGTGAAAGATGATGGATTTTCTCCTTTCCAAAAGGAATAAACTTCAAGTAGTTTCTTGGTTAAGAATGGGGTTTATACTTCCCCTTTTCTGTCCTGAGATTTTGTTTGGCTTGAACCTGTTCATATCTTGTGCATTCTGTCTTTTTCTGTGAGTTCATATGTATATCAGTCCTGTGGACAATAGTGAAAGATGTTGGAATACTCAGTACGAAATGGGAATGTCTTATTAAACCCCAACTGTAGGCTTCAACGGACGCTGTAACGATACGCGACACACAATTACTGAAAGTAAAGCTAAGTATTTAATGTAGAAAATTACTCACATGATACCAAACCCAGAGGAGCAGTTTTCAGTGGCCAAACCGGAAGCCGAACTCCAGGAAAAGAGACCGAGACTTCCTGTGTGCTGTCTTTTATGCCTTCCCCCCGTAACGCCCCTAGCCATGCCCAAAAGTGGGCCTGGCTAGTGACGTAGTTCCGCCTACGTACGTATACGTCTTTACGTCCAGCCGTATACGTCTTTAGTCCTGCCTAAAGTGGGTGTGGTTAGCGGTGTGGTAAACCGCCCTTTTATTACCTCATCTGTATGCGCCTCTAATAAGTCACATGTTTAATGGCGGCATCAGACTTCCTCCTACACCCTTCCATTAAGACTCAATAATTTGTGGAGAAGAAGAGGTGGAAAGGTGGTAAGAGCTAGAGGTCATAGATGACTCAAATAAAACAGTGTCTTCCATACTGTCAGGACTGATACTGAGTACGTGAAGATTGCTACCCTGGTATTGAGTATGTGAAGAGTGTGCAGGAAAAATTCAAGTTCCCATCAGAGCGTGTATTTAACAGTGCTTATTTCTCATGCTTTATGCTTAGAAGAGCTTGTTTCTAGAACATTAAGAAATTACATAAAGTAAAAGTTGATTGTTTTAAAGGAATCTGACATTAAAAATTAAGAACAGCTGGGTGGTGAGGACACACTCCTTTAATATCAAGAGGCTGAGTCAGCCAGATCTCTGTGAGTCTGAGGCCAGGTTAGTCTATAGAGTGAGTTCCAGGACAGCTAGGGCTACCCAGAGAAACCCTAAATAAACAATAGTTAAGTTTACCTACAACTCAGCTCAAAGTGATAAATATTTCTTATTAAATTACATTTTATAATCATTTCAAAACTTCTAGGCTTATAAAAATTATGGTCTACCATATACATTTATTAATGACATAGCTTCAGAAGAAAATATGAATAGTTATTATCAATAAATTGTAAAAGGGAAATGCTGGGTAGATATTAATGTTGTGAATCATGGTATTTTCACCTTATATGACTGATATGATCATAAAAAATAATGACTAAAATAGAAACAGCATAGAAGGTTAAGAATCAATCTTTAAAAATAGGTTTGAAATCTGATTACACTACTTTCTCTCCTCCTTTCCATCCCTACAGCTCCTTTCCATCCCTACAGCTCCTTTCCATCCCTACAGTTCCATACAACCCCTCCTACTCTCAAGTAGATAACATCCTAGACAGTCTCCTAAGTCTAGTAAGGTAATCACCTTAGAAAACAGTAAAAATACTTATACAAACAACAGATGAAGTAGAGCTAAATCATCTCAACTATACTGAGAAAGGGTGGAGTGAAATGACTTAAGAGGCCAAATGTTTGCCTTTCAAGGAGGACTGTTAGCAGTTACAATATAAAACTAACATGCAGTAGACCCATAGGATCAGTTAAAGTCATGTCACTTGCAATCCAGAATCACCCAATGTTGAAGCCATAAATACCCATAGTCCCCTAGACAGACTTATGGAAGTGATCACAGTGGTTATACTCATTTCAGATCTTTTTGTTTTAACTGTATGTTTTAACAAACAAATAGAATAATTCATTGCTCTCCTTGACATCTAATGTGACCCAATATCTTTCACTTTATCGAGGCTAGAAAATATTTCTCTAATTTATTGGCTAATTAAAATCTTGTGATCATTTTGGATATGTTTCTTTGCCTTATAATGTCAGTTAAGAAATAAAATAATTGACCCAGAAAGAGATCATTTGTCCTACTGAATAATGTGGTAGAGTGGCTGGAGTACATATCTGAAAACAAATTCTGGACCATGGTATTTGCATGTTATTACTTTCTTATAAGTTCCTTAGCCTTTGTGAAGCTTGTTTAAGTTATGTAAGTTGGGATTAATATCTCCCTGGAAGGATACTGTGAAGTCTAATTGTGATAATTTGAACATTGCTCTTAAACAGCTACTATCTTCAACCTTTCCTTTTGTTCTGATCATTTCTTTCTTCACTGTTGGCTGTGACAAGGTGAGTATGTGAGTGGTAGGATTTAGTGAAGGCAACTCTACTGGTTGTAGCTATCACAGAATATCACTATTAAGACTCTGCATATTTTTCTTGTCATTTACATAAAATTATCTCAAAATTTGATACTAAGTTTCAACTAACATATTTTCACTTTGAATTGTCTTAACTTTTTCTGTCCTGTTTAAATTTGGTGTTAATGAATGCTTTTACTGATCTGTCTTTCTGCAAGGGCATTAATATGTCAGTCATCATGAATGAGAAGAATAGCTTTTCTAAAGCTTGTATGAAATCTTACCTCTTTACTATAAGACCATTTTTAGTTCTTACTCTTTAAAAAACTATTTATTTGCTATGTCTGCATGTGTATGTCTGTGTATGTGATGTATTTGTCTGTGTTTTCATGTGCGTGTGTATGCACATGTATGTGTATTGTTTGTGTGTGTGCATGTGTCTGCATGTGTGTTACGGTGTATGTGTGTGTATTTGTATGAGTGCACATGCGTGTGTGATTGTGTTTGATTGTATGGGTGAATGTGTCTGCATGTGTGTGTATTCATGTGCATGTGTGCATGTGTGTATTTGTGTGAATGTGAATGCGAATGCATGATCACATGTTATTACATGCTTATGAAGGTCAGAGCACAACATTCAGGTACCAGTTCTCTTTCTGTCATTACCATTTGAGGATCAAACACTGTAGCATCAAGCATTTTTACCCACTGGGTCATTATCATGGTTCAGTAGTCACTTTTTAGAATTTTTCCTAATGCATATTAATTATTAATTTGTGTGCATTTTTTGCTACCTAATGGAGCTCAACAAATTATACTCCACATATCTCCTTTCATTTTGTTATATAATTTTCTTCATTGTCATGTTGCCACTAAGTTTTATCTATATTTACACATTTTTAAAACATTATCATTAATATCTGCTTTGTTGGTGTCTAAGTTAAAACACTTCTATCTGAAATTAAAGAAACACAAAATGCTCATTATTTTAAGATGGATGACAGATGTGCCATTCATAAGACTCAGTTACAGAGAGGAGAATGTACAAAGTGTGGTGAGGAGAGCTGTCAATGGAAAGGAATATTGTTACAGAGTTTATCAAATGTATTTTATATGTGTACAAGTTTCAGGGTTGAAACAATACCACAGTTGTTTGGCTTCTCACATTTGTAGGATCCATTAAATATAATCAGCGACTAATAAAAATGAAATTGGACTTAATATTTAGATGGCATTTGACATTCCTGTGTTACAGAATGAACAATATATTCTTGAGTTCTTTTTAAAATGTGCCATTTAAGTGATATATTGAGTTTGGGCCTGATTCTTGAATTAGAGTGGTTGTTAAAGGAGTCTTACCAGAGTTTCATATTTGAAAGAATCTTCACTTATTCACTCAGCCTCCAGTACTTACAGGTAGGCTGCTGAAGAGAGAATGCTGAACAAAAGAAATATTCATCATATTTTTAATTTTATATTCTTATGTGAGATTGATCAAATACCCATACAGCTCATGTATAATGATAGTTTTACACAGCAAAGAGAAAATAGATTTTTACAAGAGGGTACTTACAAAGAAATTTACATAGAATTGAAGTCAGGAAGAACATTTCTAAAGTGACACTTCAGCTAAGATTACAGGAAGTCATGCCAGGCAATGGCGGTGTCATTAAAAAGAAAGATGCCATGGCAGGCATGTCGTATGGCACATGTGCCTTTCCTTTCTCATTTGATGTTAATAGCTTCCTGAAAGTGAAACGTGAGAATGATGGGCTGATTGTTTAAATATTTTGCTAATGAAGTGTGGAAAGTAAGGTGACCAATATTGTCAACTTGACCAGATTTCCGTTAGTCATTGTGTGGGATCTTTTCTATACCATGTTAATTTACGTGAGAAGGCACATCCTGAATGTAGGCAGCATCATTTCATGGGCTGAGTGTCTCTGCCAAATAAAGGGGTGAAAGCAAATCGAGCACCAAAGTTTACCTGTCTATGCTTTCTGATTATAAATTCACTGTGACTGGATGCCTCATTCTGTGGCTTCCAGGACTTTTTTACTTTAGACTTTATCTCTGGGTTAGGAACCAAGATGAATTCTTCCCCAAGTTGCATCTGCCAGGTATTTTGTTATAGCAGTGAAAAGGTACAAATAGCATAAGAAGGATTCAATGCTGAACCACTCTTGACCCAAGTACAAGAGAGAGCAGTACAAAGAAAAGGAGAAGGCCAAACCCTCATCAACAATAGGAAACACATTTTCATTATGTTTTATCCAAAGATCAGTGTGAATTTATCAAACACAGTCTTCCAAATATCAATTTGGACAAATTATTCCATCATTGTAGCTTAGTCAGCTGATTTTAAGTTGGTGCTTTATAAAAGAATCTATAAAATTTATGAGTTGTATTGAGTTTTATTTGTTCTATGTTGGCGGGTAATGAGAGAAAGAGATGGAGAGACAGAGCAGAGAGATTCAGACAGACAGACAGAGAAGAGGGAGGAGGGAGAATGGGATGGAAGAGCAGTTAGAATCTGACTGCCTCACAGTAACATCATGTGATTCTCCGTTGAAAAGTCGCTTTTGATGAGGTTGAAACTGATGAAATCAGTCAAAATGAGTTCACTTGATGAAACCATTAAAACCCACATAGAAAAATAGTACAAGCGCTTCTTCTTTGGCTAGCAAAATATGTGGCCACCACCTTTCCAGAGTTTATGAACTTGAAATCATACTGGCTCCTTTCCTTATATATGATTATCTCCAGTCCTGAGGCTGTCACACTGATTATGAAATCAGAAAACCTCTCACCAACCAGAGAACATGTTCTTTATCTTCACACACTCCCAGTGGGATTCCTACCACTCTCTTACGTTTATGCATTCTCTCTCACGCATGAATAACAGGCACAACTGAATTGTTCTCCTCATAGTCCCCGAGATATTTGCATTCCATATCTATGCAGGTCATGTTTTACAGAAGTGCTTTTTTGCATGGAAGGCATTAGATCCTGCTATTTCTTGTTGATAAAAATAAAATTTAAACGCAAGTTTTGCTGTCTTGTGGAAACAGTGTAGATAGATGTGGATTATTTGTGTCCATATAGGAAGTTTTAGAGGAAAGAGACTGCTATAAGAACTCATCTCTGAGTTCTTTTATTATAGTTTAACAGAAAAGTATTTAGAAATGCTCCATTATTAGGTTATTGTGTTAAACTTTTAAATTATGTTTTATTTAAAAAGTTGAAGTTTATCTCTGTTTTTAATAAAATCTATCATTAAGACAGAAATGTTATTACAAAAATATGTATATTTGTATATACAATATATAATACAATGGCTTTTAATGTATTTTTAGCATGTTAACCCATGTTGATAAATTAGATATCAAACTTATGCTCCTAGTTTCTGTCTTTTTTATTTTACATGTATATATGTTAAAATTAATCATCCTCCAAAATCCTTAAGGGTCAATTTCATTCTCTTTTTCTGTCTCACCCTATACATATGTTGGTACATTCATTTATATTTTATGGTAAATATGAAAAGATATGTATATATAGTTTATTCATAAAATATTTTTCAAGAATGGTAATGGAATGTTTTCTTCTGTTTTTGCTGAAGTTTATTTCCTCAGGTTACAATCATCATCCGAATATTCTGAAGATAATAAAGCAGGACAATTTTCTCATCTTTATGGCTTTCTGATCAGCATTTTCTATTGTGTTATCACATTGTCTTTTTATTTCTAGTCCATCATTTGATTTATTAGATATTACTATATCCTCATTATCTGTGCCATAAGACTTTGATGGAAATCCAACTTTTATTTTGCTTCCCTTTCCCTAGGAATACATATTAGAGTCAGTACGCACATGTTCCCTGGACATCCATATACATGCTTTTGGCTCATCTCCCTTTCACTATATAAACCCTGCAGTGTTTGCAGTGGGTATACGCAATTATGTTGTCTCAGATTCTCATTGTGTCTATCCATGCAGTATAAGGTGAACTCCCTTTCTGATATTTGATATTTTACTTATGAGTATGCTTCCTCCCAGAGTGCTCATTTCTTCAATTTTTTCAGCCATAAAACCTTAACTACTTGAAAGTTGAGGGACACATAGATGGACTTTAAGGTGATAATGCCTTGTACTTGTTTTCCTTAATTACTAGGAAAAATATAAGCTATTGTAGAGTCTAGGAGACCAGATCCAGCCCCTACCCAGGGTTCCAAAGTTGAAATGCTTCACAGGAGTGAAGAAGGGGTAAAAAGATTTCTATAGTGACTTCACACACAATCTGAGGGTCGTGCTCTTTATTTCATGTGCTCTTTATTGTTCTGTTTGTACTCTCAGAATCCTGTCCTACTTCCAACTCCTCCGTGCTGCTGCTTCTTCTATTCTAAAAACTCTTCTCCTTCAGGAGTCTTGGAATGATGAACAAGTTTCTCTCATCAGTCAAAAGCACATTCCTATATCAAGAGATAAGGAGCTGAGCCATTGACCATGGCAATACGTGGGTCCAAGGTCATAGGAGCAAAACTGTGATCAGACAGTGAGGGCACAGTGCTCTGATCTTGTACAGAGCTGTAAGGTTTCAAACCTATGATGCATTTACAAAAGGCCTTTCATCAAGTTTTAACTTGCTCTGAAGTGAAAGTGAGCTAATTGTGTGCAGTTAGCCTGAGCTAAACAGGAGGCAGGATGTTAAGTGCTCACAGTCCTTGTGGGGCAAATAGATCTGGTCATGAGGCATGTCTGTCAGTAGAGATTCTGTATATCAAATTTATATAACTAAATGAAAAGTCATCTTCTAGACCATCCACAGATATCTGTGTCCAGCAGATGGAATATTTTCATGAAATAAACACAAGCAGTGGGAAATATGCAAAGCTGTTCTTAGGGAAGAAAAGATGTTCTTAGGGAAGAATGAAGTGACTCATGAGAGAAATTACAGACAGGAGCAACTGGTTTCCACAGCTGGAGACCTCCCAGCCTTGTCAAGTGGGGCATACACATAGATGGACACACACACACACACACACAGACTGAGAGAGAGAGAAAGAGACAGAGACAGAGACAGAGAGACAGAGACAGAAAGATTTAGTAATGTAATGGATTTTTAAAAACACATGAAATTCTGTTTTGTTTTAATCACATTACAAAAAACCCTCCCATTATAATTTAATTTTCTATGACGAGACTTCCGTTTCTGGGGGACTAAAAGGCAACACTAAATCTCAGGCCCATCATTTACATAATTTCAAGGAAATTTCAATTTTAGTTCTGTCCTAAAACACAATTTTTACCAAATTCACTTTTCTGTACTTGTGACCTGTGATAACAATTCAGCAGGTTTGCCTGTGTTTTTCCAGCTCATAATTAATGCAGGTGTCTAATTATCTGCTCTGGTGAAGTGGCAAAGTCTTGGTATTATGCATCTGTTTTTGGAAAGTATCTAGCTTTGTCTTAGCTACTCCTGTTTGTTTTGTAAAAACTACACAAAGTATCCTTGGGGAAGGAATTAGGCTTGGCTTTTGTCCTTTCAAGAGTCTTTTCAAGGTGGTGGTTGTCCTATAGACTTATCTTGTATATTATGCAGTTTCTTTCACAGCTAATGAGATTATCTTTAAATGTTATCATCTTAGGAAAATTAGAGAAGTATTATATTGAAGGGTTAATTTAGTCTACTTTATGTTGCTATGGCAAAGGGCCTCCTATTACGTTTTTTATAAGAAAATAGATTTATTTCAGCTCATGATTTTGGAGATATAATTCTAGGATTTAATGCTTATATTGCTAGAGCTAGGCATGAATTTCAGAATTTCCAGCAGTTCCTGTGTAAGAGGTCAAATTGTCTCCTTGTTTTACAGTAACCAACATGTACACTGATCAATAGAGCCCTGGGAGATAGGATCACATAGTTCAGACTCTCATGATGGACATTCATTTCTTCCAAGGGTTGGGGCCCCAGGACATTCTCATCTGGAGGCCCATGGCATTGCCTCTCTACTGTGGTCATTTACCTTATAGACTATATTATAAGCCGCACCTCACTAGAGAGGAAGCTTCCAGCTCATGAACTGCCAAGAGAAAACATTATCCTAGTGAAAACAGCTGCTTTATTCTTTCACTGTTATAACTCATCTACAACTTGAGGATTGTTTATTTTACTTTTTAAAAATATTTTGTTTACATTGTTTTGCAGTCTGTAAGTTGATGACTTCTTTTTCTTTAATAATTATTGTTGAATATACATATATAAGTGGATGCATATTTAATCCAACCTTCTGTGTCTATTTAGTGCTGCTTGTATGTGCATGATCTCAGGGCTGAACATTTGGTATTAGATAACCAACTCAGGGTCTTACCACTGGGGAAGACTATTCTGCCCTCCTCAGTCATTAGTTAGTTACCTATAGTTCTTTGTTAAGGGATAGAGCTTTGTGAGTTTTCCACCCCCGACTTAACACTGATAGCACTGTTGTATTTGTTTAGGCAGCCATGTTTAGGTAGCCACGTTTAGGTAGTCATGTTTAGGCAGCCAATTCTTGAGCTTTCATATCTGAAAGTCCCCTGTCCTTTCTAGGAGATACAACCTCACAGTAGATTTCCTGGTCTTCTGGTTCTCACAGTGTTTCTATTCTTTTTTTAATGTTCCCTGGACCTTATGTGCTATGCTGAAGTTTTGTTTTAGATATATCCACTGTGGCTGGGCACTCCAACATTGTCTAAAATACAGATTCTGATACAGCTAAAAATTTAATTTTATCACGTTAAATAATCTCTTATTAAATCAACACCAAGAAGCACACTTGAAAGGTCATGGTATACCTTTTTTATTTCAGGACTTTATTAATAATTTATAATTTTACATAATAATATGAAAAAATCATGTTTCTTAAAAATTACATGTTACATATTATATGTTAGTTTCTTAAATTGTTTTTGAGCTTACCATTTTCATCTTTCTAAACTTGATTCATTTTTAAAAGGCTGCATTTCAAAGTCATGTATAAATGTAAATTGCCTGTATAAAGATTCAAAAAATGAAGCAAAAATATCTAAATTAGCCAGATGGTGGTAGTGTACAACTTTAATCCCAGCATTCAGGAGGCAGAGGTAGGCAGATCTCTGTGAGTTTGAGATCAGCATGGTCTACATGAGCTAGTTCCAGGAAAGCCTCCAAAGCCACAGAGAAACCCTGTCTCAAAAAAAAAATCTAAATTATGTTACCATTTAGTTCATGTTCAAATTTAGTAGAAATTTAATGATAGTAAATCTTTAATTATGTGGGTTAGCATTAGGTATTTTTAAGGTAATAGGTTGAGGGTACAAATCTTGGGAGTCCCCTGATCATATCAAAATTGCTTCTTCAAATACTAATTTTCAATTTTTGATTTTTCTTTTCATAAATTGGTTGAAACACATGAGGGGAATTGATTCTAAGTGTTAAAAGCTCCTCTGCATTTTCTGCTTGTATTTCAGCCCCGAACTTTGTATCACACTACCCTGTCTCTCATGCTATAGGAGTCCTGTAAAATGTATTCTTACTCACATCTGGTGACTTCACTAATGCAGAAATATTAAACTACACAAAATAGGGATGACCTATGATATTTTATTGAGACAGAAGTCACTTACATGAGAAGCCAAGGAAGCTGAGAACCAAAAGTCTACACTCTAATCTCCAGGTTGCAACTGGAACCCAAAGAGAAAGAGTCTCCTCCTCCTAGCTCTTTTTATCCCCTGTATGTTCTATGTATCTGTGAACACACCCACACAGGTGTGGTCACCACTACAGGTATGTAAGATCTCACCCTACACTTCACTAAGTTGCTTCATTCAAATTATTGTAATGAGACCTCCTCACTGAGTTCTGGAAGTCATGTAGTCCAAGAGGGTTAAATTAGCAGACTGGTACACTAAAAGCAGGATACCAGTCATCACACAAAGTAGGTTGGTAGAGCAGATCTTTGTAGATAATAGCAATAATGACTACAGTGGAAGAAAACAGCAATTGTAGTATCCATTGAGCATCTGCTTTGTACTGTGCATCATTCTTAGAGATTCTTAGGAAGCTTCTGTACTAACAGCAACAGTAAGGGCAGTCAAAAAAGGACTTAGAGCCTACCCTGAAGAACTCATAAGAAGAAAAGATGGGTGGCAAACAAGGGTTGAGAGCAATGGATGATACAAATCTTGGAAGGTATGTATAGGTGGATGGTGCACAGAATGGAATGAATTAGAAAGTCTTGGAGTAGAACATGCTCAGGATAATATTCATTACCGTGGAGTGATTTCCTTATCATTCAAAACAGAACATTTAGTCCTGATTACCAAGTTCTATTTTAATGAAATGTAGTGGGTATGTCACAGATAAAATCATAATTTTTGTTGAGTGTGACAGTGTCATTTGCTATAATCATCACTATATATTTGGTGTCTGGGGATAGAATGATACTATCTGAGGCGAGGGATGGCACATATTGATTTCTCTGTAGAGGGGAGTGGATGTTTGGGAGTGCAGAGTGGTAGTCAATCATTTTTGTTTTTTTTGAATGTCATACAAGTTTGAAAAACTAAATCTCAAATAGTGACTATAATCTTTCTCTATGTCTGTCTATCTGCCATGCTTTTACACACACACACACACACCCACACACACACACGTGAGGTCATAAAATCAAAAGTTTTGTGTAATCTCTGAACTAATCACAATATTGTTTTGGTTTGTTTCTGGAATATGCCCCATAGTTTCACATTGGAAACTTTAGTACTAAATTGCGCTATCTTGAAGGTTATGGATACTGTAGGAGGTGGAAATAGCCTGGCAGAAATATGACATTAGAAGTGCAATATATTCTTAGAGATGACATTTTGAAATCTTTCCCCTTTAACAATTTCGTCTGTGAGTGCCATATTTCCATCATTTCCATACTTTGTTCTCCCAATTCTAACTCTTCCAGTGCCTCTCTACTTCAGCCCAAACCCATGACTTCCTTGTCATTATTATATATCTGTATATACACAAGTGTGTATATATAAACACAGCCTGCTGAGTAGATTTAGTGTTGCTCATATGTACATGTGTCTAGGGATGACCACTTGGGATTGGGTATTCTATCAGGGGACTCATCCCTGGAGCAGACAGATCCACCTTCTCTTGTGGTTCCTGGCCACGTGAACAACCCTCTGTAAACTCTTGTCACCATGTCTTCTAGGCCATGTTAGACTGAAATCTCTTTAAATGTTGAGAAACATAATTACTTCCCCTTAAGTTGATTCTGTTTGTACTATTAGTTTTATTTCTATTGCTGTGATAAAGCATCAAACAAACCAAACCAACCAAAAAAAAAAAAAAAAACAAAAACCTTTGATCAAAACAACCTACCCAAGGAAGGACTTGTTAGGTTCAAGGTACCAGAGAATTGGAGCCCATGATGACAGGCCTAAGTCCAAGATGAAGTGAAAACAGCTGAGAACTCACATTTGGAATTGCCAGAAGGACACAGAGAGCACTTGGAATGGAATGAGGCTTTGATCTTATAAAGCACACCCCAGTGACACTCCTTCTCCAAAAAGACTACTCTTCCTAATCCTTTTTAAACAGTTCCACCGACTGTAGATCATAATGTGGATCCTGAAACATATGAACATATGGAGCCATTACCATTCAAACCACCATGTCAGATGTCATGGTCTTGATGAGAAACTCATAGGAACAGAGCATCAGTCTACACTGTCTTAGCTAAAGAAGTTATAATGGTGTGTTGGTGTATGCAAAAACAGGTCTTTGTGACAGTGTTTGTTTTAGATGCAGGGTATATTTCATTTTTTAAAAAATGCTTTTACATTTTGCAGTCAGTCCTCTCTTCCTACCATGCGAGCTCGAAGGCTTGAACTTAGTTATACTCCAAGCCATCTCACTGACCTACGATTGATATGATTTTAAAGAGAAGGAAAAGAAAAAGGCAAAAGTAAAGTTTCAGGTTAAAAAACCCCTCACTCGGTAGGTTTCTCTACCTTGACTCCTGACCTACTGAGAGCACACGGATCCCAGTTGTAAGGCTGGGGAGCCAGCATTGGACTAAACCAAACCCTCGGAATTTGGGTACCAGTTAGGAGGCCTGGGCAGAATATGGGACTTGTAACAGTGGAACCAGTATTTATCCCTAGTGCACAAATGGACTTCAGGAGCCCTACAGAAGTATACTGTTTCAGCCCTCTCCTAGATAATGTGACAGATTTTGATGATTGCCCATGGAAGGTCTCACAGTCCTTGGGAAGTAGGTGAGGGGCAGGTTGGGGGGGTTGTTAGGGGGTATGAGAGGATGGGAGGGAGATGGAATGGGGGATTGATATGTAAAATGATTGTTTCTGAATTAAAAATAGAAAAAATGCCCCTCACACTAGAACATTTCTTAAAAATTATGTTTTCTAATTGAGTCAATGTGACAAATATGTCCAGTGACTAGTGTGCCCAGCTCTTATCATGCTGACAGTCAATGGAAATGGACAGAAACAGAACTATTTTTATTATTTCTTTTATTTTGAAATAATACTATAATTGCTTCATTTCCTTTGCTCTTTCCTGCCTTTAAACCAGTGGTTCTCAGCTTCCTAATGCTGCTACCCTTTAATACAATTCCTCAGGTTTTAATGATCTCCCAAATCATAAAATTATTTTAGCTCCTACTCCCTAACTGTAATGGAGTATTGTTATGATCATAATGTAAGCATCTGTGTTTTCCTATAGTCTTTGGTTGAGACTCACTGGTTGAGAATCATTGTTTTAAATCCTCCTGTATTCTCTTTCAAATTGACAGACTCTTTTTTGAAATTGTTGTTATGCATATATGTATATATAGAGAGAGCCTTCTCAATGATGTTGCTTGTGTGTATGTTTTCAGGACTGACCACTGGTATTGAATAACCACTTGGTGTGCTTTTCCTAGATGTGACTGTTCTTCTTGCTCTGAGCACGCATGATCAGCCTGTCATTCTTGGTGTAGGTTTGAGGTCTCTTGGGCTTGTCGCCATCGACTGTCGCATGGCTACTGTTGTCCTTGCTCATCGCAGGCTGAGGCAAACATGGTGGTAGCACTTTGTGGGTGAAACTTCTGATGTTACTAGGAGAGAATCTGCTTCTGCTGACTGAAATCTGCCAGTTATTACAGATGCTTTTGTCAGAGAAATGAGGTTTCTGAATGTAAGTAGGGAGCTCTCAGAAGAGGTAGGAAAACAGTTCAAATGGCTACACATTGATGCCATTTCAGGGAAACTTAGGAATCTGATACTCATGCAAACCAATCACACTCCAATGTTGCGTGCCTCTAATCCTCTAAGGAGGTAAGTTGAGTGGTTTGTGTGTGTGTGAGTGTGTGTGTAAGTGTGAGTGTGTATGAGAATGTGTAGATGGAAGTTTCTGTCTTGCCTGGTCCTGCAGCTGTTTAGCCCTAAATAAACATATAGGGGCTTATATTGATTATAAACTGTTAGGCTAATGGCTTAAGCTTCTTATTGGCTAGATCTCTATTAGTTACTAACCCATTTCTATTAATCAGTGTATCTTCATCTTCATGTTGTCTTGGCTTACCTGTGATGCCCACACCCCTGTCTTCCTCAGCAGCTACATGGCCTGTGTGTGTGTGTGTGTGTGTGTGTGTGTGTAGGATAAAAGGAAATTCACTGCCTGATTGTCTGACAAGGGGTTTAGTTCAATATCACTAGGTCTAAATTAGAAAAAAAGTAACAGAAATTAAACTTGCAGACTATAGAGAAATACAACTGATTAATGCTGACATTCATAGGTTTTACTCTAACTCTTGGATCCACAAAGATTTGCTAGAGTTTGTAAGTTTGTTTAAGGCAGTTCTTTATTTCCTGATTCAAAGGACTGGAATGAAAATTGTCAGCTATGCAATATCTTATGTATGTGATTTATTGCTAAATGTTTCATATATTCTTGATGTGTTCCTTCCAAAGAAACTGAAAATGGGAGAGAGAGAGACAGGCAGAGGGAGAGAGAGAGAGAGAGAGAGAGAGAGAGAGAGAGGAGACAATTTTTCTCAATGTTGTGCTATCTTTGACTGTAAATACGCTTATCTATGGCCAAACAATCAAAGCTTATGAATTGCAGGGTTTCTCAATAGAATTAGAGATTAATCAAACAGCTAATATTTTATGCTCATCTACTGAGCTGAATTCTGAGGAGCAGCTTAGTATCCATGGCAACTATCATAGCATAACAGTTTGTTTTTCTCAGACCACTTTTTTTGTTTGTTTTGTTTTAGAGAAAGGAGAATTCCCTAGGCTTATTGTTAATATTTTGTGCTAGTGAACTACTCAACCATGAAAAGAATCTTGTGAGCAACTGTGCTTGAGATTAACTTCTCAGAAATTAATTTACTAAAGACAAGAGTAAAAGCCAAATGCTTGCTGCAAATGTAACAATTAAATATCTGAAATTTATAGAGTCGTTTAAAAGGTCAAATAAAGAGTCACCAGCTGTGAATATAATTGGGAAACAAGGGCACTGATTTCTTCATTTTTTTAAAAGTGATTAGATATATAAAAGCACAGGTTAGACAGGGGCCCAATTGGTGCTATCTCTTTACAGCCACTGAATGTATTTATAGAAAATATATACAGAGGATTATTGTTGATATTTAATATTTATGTATGCTTTTGCTTATTTGAACGAGTTTCCCAAATGAGGAAAAGTTGTGATTAAAAAAAACAAAATATTTTTAAAACACCGAGTTAATTTCCAGCTCATATTTTTGTGTCTTTACAGAGTTGTATTTGATGTGACAACTATGCTGTGATAATACACATTTCTCTAGGATTGGAAAACTGAACTCAGGGGGATGATGTTGAAAAGTGTTGGAAATGGAGCCTCATAGGAAACTGCCAAGTAATTGTAGGACCTTCTCATGGAATGCATAGATACTGTTCTCACAGAATGAGTTAGTTCTCATGAGAATGAGTGACTCAGAATGGTAGGATCATCTCCAATCTGCTTTTGTTACTGCCACAGGAAGCTGCCTGCTGTGAGGGGCTCACCAGAGACAGGAAGAAGCTGCTACTCTTTTCTGGGTCATCTGGTGTAGCAAGTTGACTGTACTTCCTTTTTAAAAACAAATTACCCAGCCTCGGTTGTTGTGATGACTTGAATAAAAATGCCCTCATAGGCCCATAGGAGTGGCACTATTAGAAGATAGAACCTTGTTGGAGTGGGCGTGGCCCTGTTGGAGGAAGTATGTCACTGGCAGTGGGCTTTGAGGTTTCAGAAGCTCAAGCCAGGATTACTGGCTCACTCTTTCTTTCTTCCTCTGCCTTTGGATCTGGATGTAGTTGTCTCGCACCATGTTTGCCAGCATGCCAACATGCTTCCCACCATGATGACAATGGACTAAAATCTCTGAATTGTAAGCCATCTTCCAATTAAACACTTTCCTTATTAAGCGTTTCCATGGTCATGGTGTCCCTTCATAGCAATAGACACCCTAAGACAGTTACAGAAATATTCAAAGGAATATAGGATGAAATTAGTACTTTTTATGCAGGACTGACATCTATTCTTCCCTTTATTTCAAAAAGCCTATTAGGAATTGATTTTAAAAAAAAAGATGCAAGGTCATCACACACATCAGAGAAGAGAAATGCATTTTCTTTGAGCTCAAATAAAATACCTTAGACCAGGTGTCAGAACTCACTCTGTATTAGAAACACAAAAATGCTTAAAAATCCCAGATTGCTGTTTCTTAGCCAGCACTCTAAGTCTCCATTTTAGTAGGTATTAGGTAAAGCCTGGCCATCTACATTTCTAGAATGCTGTCAGCATATGCTGCTGTTGTGGCTTAGGACCAGCCTTTAATAACCAGCTCCTTAGAACATTACTCACTTATTCTGCCTTCTATTCATATTAGAATTAAATGCAGATAATACATCTCTATTATTCATCCCTGTGTTAGTTTGCCCTTATTTCCTAATGTAGCTTAACTTGTAATTATTAAATCTTCATCATATTAACCTAAAATATCTCTCTGTAATTTTCTTTCAAGTTAATGCTCTGCTCCTGAAGTCTCAATTATTACATTATCAGTGGGTTATTCTTAAATCTCCACATTGGATTCTTTTCAGTTTTTATCACACAGTTCAAAATTAGTTTCCCATTTATATGACATCATTCCTAATTTGTCTACTTCTCACAAATTTAAATGATATAAAATACTTAACGCAGAACCTTGAAATATAAGTTTCTTTACCTACTGGTATTCCTATAAAAATGGATTTTTTTTCTTTTGAGGTTTATGGTTTGCAATTATATTTATCTTGTTTCTCAGTATTTCTTTCTTTTGGTTTTCTTACTGCAGTGACTTGACCATGTAGCAGCATAAAGTCTGTTAGTCCCTTATTTAACAGTATTTAAAGAATTTGAAATCCATTTATAATGCTGAGTGCATACAGTTTTAGAGTTGGCATTTTGCTTCCAGTGAAACTGAAGGATAATTTATCACAAGCTAGGCACATGCTTGCATTAGGGAGGCTTGAGACCACAACACTGAAACACATAAACCACATCATAGAGACATTTATATCACCCTTTCAGAAGTATCTCTTAGAGTAGACTATGGCAGCAAGCCTTATTGGGACCTTCAAGGAAGGGAGTCACTGCAATTCCTTGCCTGCAATTTCTGTGTCTGTATGGCAGGAAAACACTCAGTTTCCCTAAAAGGCAGCCCAGTTCTGTCTGTGTTCAGACCATATAGAAATGAAATGGACATGCAGGTCCAGAGCAGTCAGTTTTTCACAGACCTGAAATACAGTGTTTATAACCTTTCTTTCATGTTGGTAGCAATCAAGTCCTGTGCAGGAGCACATTTGGCTCTTTGGGTCGCACTTTAAACTTGTTTAGGGATTTTTTTTCAGACTTTCACGTAAGAAATCATCTTGGGAGGTGAAGCGAATATCTTTCTCCAAGGCTCAAGTGAGGCAGTCTACAATGTGAGATCTATTTGCCCCTAGCAAATATAGCTCAGTGGGGGATTAGGACGCAGGTTCACAATGAATTCTTACATAGCAGATATCTTCTTTCTTTGAGTTATGCTTTATTCATCTCTGATTCAGAACATTCATATTATTTTGAAACATTGGTAACATCACAGGAGGCTGACTTCTCAGACTGAAGTGATGCTTCAGACACTCTTTAGACACTGTGGGCACTGCTAAGAATAGTGACATTAGAACGGAGCACAGCCAGCTGTGTAATGGGGATTGTTAGATGCCCATGGGAACCATTTGGAAATACGGTGACACAAGTCTAACAGTCAAGAATGGAAATCCACTGTGTTGACATTAGGAGAAATATAATTGCTACAGTCATCACTGATGAGGATTAAAGACTGTTGTCCAAAGTGTTGTGGGATGCTTTCCCTCCCTTGAGTGGGAATGTTTCCTGCTTTGTCTGGTGACTAGGCTCAGTTCACTGGTATGTGGTAATGGGGACCTTGATATCTCCTGAGCAGACAGGATATTCAATTTTTTTTTTCAGGCAACCATTCCAGAGATGTACATTCACTACCATCATGAGATGGGTGAAGTTCATGAGGGCAGTGGGCAGGAGCCAGAGAAAGCAGAACATTTGCTGGCTTCTGTGTGGGATGACAGGAAAATTTTTTTAACTAGTTTTACAGGAAGTATAGGGAAGCTAACTACTTTATAGGTTAGTAGCTCCTGTAGTCTACCCTGGCAACTTGGACTCATTGAGAGATAACAGTAAAAGCTCTCAGAAAAAATTTAATGCTTCCTGGCTGATTTAATGAGGCTGGGTAGACCTCATTCCTGGGAGTAATTACACACACACACACACACACACACACACACACACACACACACACACACACACACTTTAATGGTAGCACTCAGGCATTGTCTTTTGAGTATCTCTGCCTTCCTCTGGTATTATATTATTAATGACAGTGATGCTAAGGATAATTTCTGGAAAATGAAGCCAAAGAAATGTCCATATATTCTCTGTGTATATTTTTGTCCAGAAATATCCCCTAGGTCTTATGTTGAAATTGGATAGAAACCTGTGTGTTATGGAAATGGATGAGAAAGGTTAACATAAAATGGACTCCTAGGAAATGGAGTTTTGTCCAAGATGTACTGAGCTAAAGTCCAGTTCCATGGTTCTTACCAGATGGGCATGGGACTTCTCAGTGCTAGGCTCCCTGAGTGAAGGCCCAGATATCAGCAGTTAGGGCCTTACTGAAAAGAACTTCTTATGCCTATGTGTGGAGAAACAGTAGTTGGTACGTACTAATTGTAGGTTTGCCCTGGCGATCTCCTGCTCCCTTTCCATCTACTATGACTTAGTTTCTCTGGAAGAAAGAGGCCAGAATGTGGCATAGGCCACCTCTACCTACTACTGTAGGACAGCCGTCATATCTCTGTAGGCATGCAGGGACCCTTTGAGGTCCTTTGACTTTCTCATGTCTTCTGCGGTAACTGGGCCTTGGAGAACTGGAACAGAAAATGCTTACTGTGTAGTGTTCAAGACTGAATTGTAGCCTCCCCAAATTTTGCCACAAAGCTCCACTTTCCTATCTACTGCAGCTGAGATGGGGTAGCTAAGCAGGAGAAATTATTGCTATGAACTCTATTGAAATATATTTTGAGTTCTTTTAAGAAAGCTTTTTAGATACAGGTTGGAGAAAGGCTACGTGAAGGCAGAGAGAACACAGACATCTGTATGCTGTAGAAGTAAGATTTAGGAAAACTAATCAGGACAGTAAGAAAATAAATTCTTGTTGTTTCAGCCACCCAGTAAATAACAGCTTGCTAGGCATCCCTAGCAAAGCCATGCATCTAGACAGTCTATAACAGAGTCTGTAGTTTCTGACCCAAGAATCTTGTGACTTAGTTGTTGATTTGTTGTTTGTTTATTTGGTTGCCTCTGCTTCTAGAATTTGTTCAGGCTCACTTGTTTGCTTGTAACTAATGCACACACAGAATATTTTCAGTTCTAGGGAAAGCAAATCTGGATAATATGGTCTCTAGCTGGGTTGCCATACACACACACACACACACACACACACACACACATGTATATATGGAATGGTGGTAGAAGGGTTAGTGTTGTATTTGGAAAAGAGTGATTATTAAAATAAGAGGTGTGTCAATTAAAAATAAAAATATATAATAAATGTTCTAGCTGGATATGAAGATTCATATCTATAACTCCAAAACTTGGGATGCTGAGGCAGGAATTCTGTGTTTGATGTTAGTCTGGGCTACATACTGAAAGAGAGCTAGCCCAGACTACAGAGTGAAACATTGTCTTAAAAGAAAAAAATACAAATCTTAAAGCAAGTATACAGCCAATATATAGTCAACATGATACTCTTAGTTTGTTTTTAAGCCACTCTTTTCGTTTGTTTGTTGTTTTGGGGGGTTTGTTTGTTTGTTTATTTGTTTGTCTTTCGAGACAGTTTCTCTCTATTACTTTGGAACGCATCCTGGAACTCTCTTTGCAGACCAAGCTGGCCTGGAATTCACAGAGATCCTCATGTCTTTGTCTCCCAAGTGCTGAGATTAAAGGTGTGCACGACCAACGCCCGGCTCAAGCCACTCTTAAATGGTTACTTTCATTACTAATTTTTAAAAGTGTGGTGCTAGAGGACATTGACATAACACATCTTAAAATAATAGCTACCATCACACACACACACACACACACACACACACACACACACACACACACACAATGGTCAACAAACACAGAATTCCTGCCTCAGCATCCCAAGTTTTGGAGTTATAGATACAGATTCCTGGGCCTGGTGTCATATGCCCTTACCAACTGAACCTTCTCACAGGTATGCATCTTGTTTGTAATGTTTAGATTGGTTTCTCCTTTAATATTTTTCAAGATATCTGTTCTAACTGTTTACTATCACAAGGGCAGAGAAGATTATGGTGGTTTTCTAACTGACAAATATTCAAATTTGGGGCTTCTTACACAGTTCTAGATAGAAATCTGTATTCAATCCCTCCCACAAACACTAGTTCCTCTGAAATTGACATATTGACATCCTACAATTATACTTTATAAAATTATGTAATTCTATTCCAAGTAGTCATTTTGTGATTTAGTATGATGTCTCCAAATTAACTGACTCCACTAAATGTTATGGCAGTAAAAATTTTGAAAGGATAGAACTGATTTACACACACATACACACACACACACACACACACACTAAATAAACATGAAATGAATAGGTACCTTCTGGCTTTTGACATACATGAAGAAGGGAATTAGGGAACAAAAGGTATTCAAAAATACATTTAAGTTCGGACTTGACAAAGGAATGGAAACCAGACTTTTACTAATTTTTTTTGAGTGTGTTCAAGTATCCTGCTCTGGGCTTTCTCATTCCTTCTCTGACACTCACGTCACCCGTCTTTCTACCATGGGTCTGCTTGCTGTAGATTCCAACTTTCTTGAGCCCTAAATCACAAAGACCCATCATTCTTTCTTCCTCCTCTCCATTACCTTCCTCCCTGCAGCTACTGTTAATCCTGGGATTCACCAGAGAAAAACCAATTCCACAATTTTGAGCCAAATTTGAAGCAAGATTTAATTAAATACTGACCAGGATGGACTTTGGTCAGGACCACACCCTTGAATTCCTAGCCAAGTGGCAACCAGTGTTGTACAAGCTATTTAAGGACAAACTCATAGGGCTGCCATATTTTTCCTTGTGTCTTGATTGTTATCCTCCTCAAACTACAACTCCTAACATCCCAGGAAGTTACGTGGTCTGTGGGCAGGTGAGGCTCACAGGTTAACTTTAGTCTTGGGACTTATTTTACAAAGATTTATTATTGACTGTTCTGTTGGTTTTTCCTTCCCTATAATAAAATAGTATTCGAGTTTCTTTCTAAGTTCATTTAGAAAATTCTCTTATCAAAGAGACTAAGAGCCCAAAAGAGAACCCTAGTTTCCCCAGTAATGAGATGCTCAGGATGTATCACACCCCAATGTTCAGTGTGATCATGTAAGGATGGTTTCTTTGCAGGAGCAGACAGTAGAAACTGTGTGCATATTAGAGACAAGTGAATGTAGTTGGTGTGGTCATTACAGATAATGTCCCCAAGAACCAGCAATACTGATGCTCAGAAACCTGCTTCCTCCCCTAGCCCACACACTCTCCTCCTTCCTTTCCACCAGCAACATTCCATCTTTTTCCTCTGTCTGTTAAATATCCAGTTTGAAAAACAGCCATGGTCTCTACTCATCTGTCATATAAAAGCATGTTTCTGGATCAGAGGAAGTCTTATCTTAAAGCCATGCCTTAATTGCAATTAGACAGAGTGAGTAATTTAGTGAGTCTTCATAACGTAATGCTCGCATCACTTTACAGTGAAGGTCTGTTTTACTGAAGAATAGGATTCGATTGCTGCAAATTTTCCCTTTTATGCTTCTATGGCAATCAGTAGCTACATGATTACTTTCTTAAAACAGAGATTCCCAATGTAGTGGCACTTAAAAGCTTATGCAAGTAGTCATAAAATTATTGATAAGGGGTTTTCCTCTAACCTGCAATTTATATGTCTTTTCAAATATCTTTCCTGACCTAGTGCTTCACAGCAAGCAAAAATAAATGTAATCCTTCTCCCCAGCTTTTTGCAGCTGCATTGTTAGGGAGTCTGGCTATGATCATCTTCCCACAGAGAGGTCTTTATGAAACCCAACAAAGGGCTTGAGACATTAAAATGACAATTTTCTCAAGCTCCCATTTGAGCATCAATATTCAGCTATCTCCCACACTTCATGTTAGAACCTGTTATTCAATATTTGTGTGAAAAACCTTCCTGGCTCTGCTATTGCTTTGCAGTTGTCTGAGCTTGACTGATTGCCTTCTGTGTAACTATATGAAATCCAAATAACCAAGCAATACATTGCATATTAAAATACTTACAGATATGAAAACAGTTACAGACCTTATTTTAAATTTATCCATGTGTTCAGAAACATATGTGTATGATTTAGTCCTTGATTAGCACCTACAGGGAAATTACACTGAGTTTAGCACTGTTCAAGTTATTTAAATATTCCATTCATTTAAACTTTTGAATTGAACTTCAAAGGCTCAGTATCAATTCTGTAATGTTAGATATTATACATGATGCTGAATGAAAGGTAACAGCAAAATTATTTTATTGATTATCTGCTATTCAGTATTTATGTTAAGGTTTGTTCTTTGTGAACAGTGTAATAGACTAATAAATATGATTTTAAATAACCTAGTGAAGATAGCAGAAATTCATAGTTTAATACTTTTACTCTCTTTGAGCAGTAGATTAGTTGTCTTGAGGTGCCTTGACTTAAGGAATGCATGTCTCACTGCAATCTGATAGAAGAGGTCAAGACAAAGTTGCCAGGGCATTTGTTTCTTAAGTAAGAGTTTCTTTTTTGCTAGTATATAAACTGTGTCATTATATGGAAGAGAGAGAGAGGAAGAGAGTAGAGAGAAGGGGTGTAAGACCAAAGAGGGGAGAAGATAGAAAAAAAGGGAGAGAAGAAGCAATGTGGGGAAGAATAAAGGGATACATACACAGAAGATGGAGGGGAGGTATATCAAAGCTCTCTTTGGTATACAAAATGACTCAGTCTTAGAAGTGAATATTTAAGTGATCCCTTGGTCCTTACTTGCATCTCATATAACTCTGCATCCATAAATTTATGTTAGCAAAAGCCAATAATGTTCTAAAATACTTTCAGTGGGGAAAAATTCTTTTTCTTGCTTGAATTCATCCTTTAGGTATATTTTGAAGTGATATATGCCACAGAATTATTTCAGTTATTCATTATTCATCCTTTTAAATTTCTTGCCTTGGAAGTGTCATCTACCTCTCTAACTTCCACCAAGGGCCACACCCACACACATGTTTTGTCACCATCTTTTCCCTTGTCTTAGTACCAGATTTCTGTTACTTATCTTTATTGACCATTCCCTAAATTTTAATGTTGTTAACCGTTGATTCTTTCTTTCACAGCTGTTTATTATTTTCCTCACTAAGTTGAAATCCCACAATTGATCATTATAACAGTATCTTGAAAATCCTTCAAAGCCTCTTCCTATTCTCATATGTGCTCTTGAGGCAAAGCTCCCTTCTGGCTATGCTCTGTTTTTTTCTCTGTAGGAGTATGGTAGGCAGAATAACATATCTTCCCTAAGGTCTGCATCCCAAGTTCTGGAGCCTGAAAATATTTATGTTTACCTAGTAAAGTAAAATTAACATTGTAAGTGGAATATATGTTGCTAATAAGTAAGCCTTACAGTAGAGATCAGTCAGGTTCAACCAATATTATTATAGGCTGTTAAATATTAAGATTGTTAAAAATAAAATTGAAAAGCCGGGTGTGGTGAATCCTAGAGCTCTGGTGGCAAAGACGGCTGTTATAGAGATCAAAGATAGTCTGAACTACATACCCAGTGCATTCAAAGCCATTCTATACCATGTGAGTTTCCCCATCTAAAAGTATAGAAGAAAGAGGAGGAGTTGGAGAAGAAAGAAGAAAAGAAGAAGAAGAAGAAGAAGAAGAAGAAGAAGAAGAAGAAGAAGAAGAAGAAGAAGAAGAAGAGGAAGAGGAAGAGGAAGAGGAAGAGGAAGAGGAAGAGGAAGAGAAGGAAAGCCACAAAGATAAGATTTCAAAAGATGCAGGATGTGGTAAATAAAGCATGCTGCTACTGGCATTGCACAGGGTTGAGAAAGGCAAAGAAACTAGAAGCCATAAGAGTGTGGGGGGAGAGGGAAATCTTCTCTGGAGCTCCAGACATAACATGACAATGATGACTAATTTTGTACTTTTCATCTCCAGAAGCATAGGACAATTCCTCTTTGTGGTTTTACATCACTAAGTATGATCCTGCTTGCTATAGGAACAACAGAGATTATGTCCCTTAAATATGGGACCAGGAAAGCAAAAAGACCTGAAGCAAAAATCTTTGCATTGAACTTGTACCCATTAACTGAAGCTAGAGCCTCCTTGTGTGTTTTGTCTTCCATCCATTTTGTAGTTCATTTCATTTCCACTATCATGTTTCCAGATTTTGTTGTCTTAGATTCCCATCCTGTTTTTTGTTTTTTGTTTTTTTATTTGTTTGTTTGTTTTGGGTTTTTTGTTTGTTTGTTTGTTTTTTGAGACAGGGTTTCTCTGTGGCTTTGGAGTTTGTCATGGAACTAGCTCTTGTACACCAGGCTGGTCTGAAACTCACAGAGATCCACCCAACTCTGCCTCCCAAGTGCTGGGATTAAAGGCATGCACCACCAATGCCTAGTCCCCCATCCTGGTTTTTTGTTCAGGCATTTAAGACAGAAAACAGAAGCTGCCAAATGAGCATGCTTCAGTCTTTCTCCTCCATATCCCTCATGCTAGTAAACATTATTACTCCCTCTTTTCCAATAGTACTGTAGAATTACATTGTCTCATGGCCAAGGCCAATTTCTATACTTACACAATAGATTAATATATTTAGAATGCTTATATGAAAGCTAATTGCCTAAAGGTGGCCATGTTAAGATAGGTAATTTTGATATTTGCCTATCACCATTTTTGTGATGTTCTTGACATGATATTTTCCTTGGCTTTCAGAACTACAGGCTACTCCATTTTCCTTTCTTTAATGCTTATTGCCTTTCTTAGTTTTTGCTTTAAACATTAATCATAGTCTTTGTTTACAGCCAGTCTTTCAAATTGTTGATGGCTGTTAAAGCTCTTGAACATAAAACTAAAATACTTTTAAGTGGAAGAGTTCCTGTGGTCAATGTTTTTTTTTCCCCCTCAGTAAATAAAATTCTATTTGGCTCAGTTAAAAACCCTTAGACCTAATTTGGAATCCCCCTTTACTGAATAATCAATGAGTATGCTGAATCCAAATAATGTCTATGACCTCTCTTAAACCACAAATTGGGCTATAGGTAGGTGAGCTATGTTAGTTCTAAATTTGGAAGGCTAAAGAGCTTCAAAAACAAACAGCTGAGGTTAAGGAATCATTCCAGAATTTGGGATGGGAATGTTAGGAGAGCCAGGAAAACAGAGTTGTGAGATTGTGTTCCTCTACTAGAAATGTAGTAGAGGAATTGTAATCTGAATTGGTCATCCTTTGTAGCCAGGCAAGGCTTCCAGCAATGGGATTGGGTTATATTCAGTTGAGTTGCTGACCTTGGAAGTCCTGTAGATAAATCTAAAGAACCTAGGCTTTAGTGGAGAGGGTGCTTGAACTGGCCTTATCCTGTTATCAGATTGATAACTACCCTAATTGTCATCGTAGAATCATCATCCAGTAACTGATAGAAGCAGATGCAGAGATCTACAGCCAAGCACTGGGTCGAGCTCCTAGAGTCCAGTTGTAAAGAGGGAGGAGTGAGTTATCATGACCAAAGGGGCCAAGACCATGATGGCAAAACCCACAAAACAGTGGATATTAGCTTTTTTCTCTTGATTTTTTAATTTAAATTAGAATCAAACTTGTTAGTTTTTAAAGTTGAGATATTTGTGTTTAATTTAGAATATACACAGAGGTTATCCAGCTACTAAGGGACTTGGGGGAGGAGGCGATCTTCCAAAGAGTACTAAATAGAATGTAATGGGGAATTGAAAGAAAATGTAGAGAAGAGACTGTACGGGAAGTATAAGGAAATCTAAAACCTTCTGAAAATCAATATGGGAATCTTTTAGTATAGAAGCTTTCTAAAGGATGTGTACATACAAAAGGAATTTGAATAGAGTTACTGTATAATTGGGGATGGAGACAGTGTCCACAAATAGACAGTTTATGTTACCAAAAAATCCAGTAATTGGAATGGGTTTCATTTCTTAAATCATTGACCAAAGACTTCCTAACATAATATAAGTTATTGACAAGGCTATTGGTTATCCTCTACAACCTGATGGTAAGACACTTATTTCTAAAGACACCACATGTCACTGAGCATGGAGAAATGCTCCAGTAGAACCTTCACCCCTACTGACTAGCAATCATGTTATTGGAGCATGCCATACATGCTACCATGGGAGAAAATTAGCCATGAATGTTTAGAATTAATGTCTTTCGTTTTGCTTCAACTGCAAGTTGGTCTTCCTGATCTAGACATCCTGTTACCATAGGGCATATTATATTCACTTATTGGACTTTTGTCCAGGCATATTCATCTTCTATTGGTTCTAATATATATATATGTATATGTATATATATATATATATATATATATATATATATATATATATTAGAATTTTCCACTGCAAGGCCTTGGTGTTTTCCTGCATATTTTTCTAATAGGTATTCCACTGTTGGCTGGCTTACATTTGTTTGCATCAAATGTCCCCTCACTATTGGGGTCCCTTTTGATCTTTGGAAATCTAAAGCTGCAAAGACTTCCTCCCCACCCCAAATGTTTCTATCCTGTGTCCAAGATTTCATTTCTTCCTCTTGTTTATCTGTTTAATCTACAATCAGGGCAGGACTTTTATGTTTGTTCATTGTTGTTCCTCTATCGGTCAAGAGTATTTAGTACTTCTTAAACCCTGAGGCAATTTTAAAAGAATAAATGCAAAGCAGAATCTTCCTATTTCTTTCAATATGCATTTATCAAGTGCTGTCAGTTGTTTTAGCCCATATAAGCACTTATATTTTAGTCAGTTTTCTATTCCTGTGACAAACACAAAGGAGTTAGAAGAAGGCAAATCTATGCTGGACCGTAGTTTTAGAGATCTAATTCCAAGATTGACTGCTCCATTGCTTTGGGTCTCAGGGGAGCTAGACCATCGTGGCCATGGGGACATGTGACAGTAGATGGTGTTCCTAAAGTAGACAGGAAACAGAGGGATTAAAAGGAATGTTTGGGACTAAGAGAAACTCTTAGAAGTTGTGCCCCATAGTAACCCATTTTCACCAACTTCCACAGTTCTACTATTTCTTAATAGTCTTCAAACTTTGAGTATTTCAATGGAAAACAAGAGATGAATCCAGAACTTTTATGACCTACTTGTTACTTGATACACCTTCACAAATACAGCCGGAGATATACCTCAATAATGTCTTCACATCTATTTATTTCAGCAAGTAGATAGGCAAAATTAATTGTCAAAAATCTGACTCAGTGGAAACCCAAACCTTTAACTGGAGTTAGGATGTATGATGGAGCCAAGACAAAGGGCATGCTGAAACCTGTCTTGGCAAATGGTGTTGGTTCTAAATTAAGAACTTCACAAGGGAGAGATAGGGAAATACTTTTATGTGTGCTTTCTTTTGTGGAAAATATGGAAAAAGTTGCATAATTAAATTCAAATTCTCACTAATGTATTTCCCAGCTGTACAAGAGTAACTGGTTTGACTATAGAATCTATTTATATTCCTAGCTTACAGACCATGCACCTGTTTATTTGTTCACCTACAAATCCATCCATCTGAAATAAAAGTGTCACAGTGGATCTTCTTTAAGCAAAGACATTGGGCCACAGTGTAGAAAAACAACGTGAAAAAATGGAATTTGAATTTTTATCATGATCCCCATCCCTAAATAATACTTCCCATTTAATACTGTTCTTATAATTTAAATAAGGTCTCCACCTCAATTTCCAATATCCATAATGCATAAACTCTTCCATTCCATTATTAATGAGAGAATAAATAGAACATATTTTTTAAATTCTAGTTTTTAAACAGAATAATTTTCACAAGATTTGGCATTTACTTCCATATGACTTGAATAAGCTGCTGTATTTAGCCATGTTGCCTCATCCTACTCTAAGCAGCCCCACTTGTCAAGGCGGGTGCTGGAGATTTGGGGAATATGGATGGTTTTCATCTCCGAGTAGGGCAGTCATTCTATTTTTATTCTGGGACCAATCTAAACAACACATATTTCATACTTAGAGCTAATACTAGGCTGAGTTGACTTCAAACTAGTGACCTAGAAGTGAAGGGATTCATTTTTCTTTATACCAGACTGCTAAAATATCAATTCCTTGATACTTTCAGAAAATAATCTGACCTAAATCCATTTTGTACTTTCCTTAGTTTCATACACATAACATACACACATACACACAAACACACAACATACACAGACACACACACATACAAACACAGCACATACACACACTACAGAGAAAGAGACGGAGAGACACTCATATACAAATAACATTTGAGTTCTGTGATTCCAAATATAATTCAGATATACCACTCCTGAATGTATATTTGGTGGAATATATTGGTGTAACACAAAAATACTTGCATATCTGTTTTTCATTTTACTTTTTGAGGTTATAATATGATTGTATCATCTCTTCTTTCCTTTCTTCCTTCTAATCCTTCACACATGCTCCTTGTTCTCTTTCAAATTCATGACCTCTTTTTCATAATTGTTGTTACATACGTGTAGGTATATGTTTCTATATGCTTAAATACAGCCTTCTTTGTATAATGTTAATTGTATGTATGCTTTCAGGGCTGACTATTGGTATTGGACAACCTATTGTTAATCTTCTCTGAGGAAACTATTTTTCCTCTCTCAGCATTCCTTAGATGTTCTTTATATAGAGATGTTCTTTATATAGAGTTGAGGTTTGTTGGGCTTTCCAATCTATGTTAGTATGCCTGTTATTGTACATGTTCAGTTCATGTTTGTGCAATCATGTTGGTCAAATTTGATAGGTATAACTTTTACTAGAATGAGTAATACCATAGCAAAATTCCTAATCCTTTATCTGATAAACTGTCTGCCTTTCCTCAGTGATTACTGAACCTTAGCTGTGGATGTACCATAGGTATTGAGCTTCAAAACCGCATTTTCATTGGGTGTGATTGTCTGTGACAGTCCCTTTCTGTCACCAAGAGGAGCTTCCTTGATGAGAGTGTTGCAGCATGGTCCACAATAGTTGGAATTTGGAATCAGCCTAGATGGTTACCAATATGTTAATGGCTAAAAATGTGCTGTTTTCATACATGCTATATTAATTTACAATCTCACCAAGATAGTTTCAGAGTTCTTTCCTTCAGCTTACTTGCCAACTTTATTAATTTCTTCTTGTTGATAGCAATTCTGATTGGGAGAAGATGTAACATACAATGCAATTTAATTTTTATTTCCTTGATGGATAAGGGTAACATTTTCACACACACACACACACACACACACACACACACACACACACATATATATATATATATATATAGGTCATTTGTATTTTTCTTTTGACAGTTTTCAAATCCAATGGCTCATCTATTAATTGGATTATTTGAGTTTTTCCTCTGTATTCTTCTCTCATATAATACATCCTGACAACAGCCTCTTCCCCCTTCCTTTCTTCCAGTATCCAAAATCCTCTCTCCCATTGATATACTCCTCCTCCATTTGTCTTCAGAAATGACAAGGCTTCCCAAAGATATCAACCAAACACAGGATAAAAAGATGCAATGAGATTAGGCATAAACTCTCATATGGAGGGTGAATAAGACAACCCAGGAAGAAAGGGGTTCCATGAGCAGGCAAAAGAGTTAGAGACACCCCCTTCCACACTCTTAGGAGTCCCTCAAAAACCCCAAACTAGACAACTACAACATGTATGTAGAGGACCTAGAGCAGAACCATGCCAGATTCATGGTTGCTCCTG
This sequence comes from Mesocricetus auratus, assembly GCF_017639785.1. Taxonomy (NCBI): domain Eukaryota; kingdom Metazoa; phylum Chordata; class Mammalia; order Rodentia; family Cricetidae; genus Mesocricetus; species Mesocricetus auratus. Next base: position 37,883,775 of record NW_024429198.1, read on the forward strand.
TACTCTCTGTAGCTCCTGTGAGTCCTGCTTAGTTGATTCTGTGGACTGTGTTCTCCTGATGTACTTGAACCCTCTACAATCATTCCTCTCCCTCTTCTGTGGTGCTCCTTGAGGTCTGCCCATTTTTATTGTTTACTATTTAAATTACTTTATATAATTTTAAATAGCAATTTAATGTAAGATACATAGGGAAGTTTTTTCTCCATCTTATACCCTATCTATACTTTATGTTGTGTTGACTTGCTTGGTAGATGTACTTCAATTCAAGTCCTTCCTACTTGGGAAGATTTCAAAGTTCTTAATGTTGTAGTATATTGAATTAGTCTAACTATCGATTAATGGGTGACTTGGTGTTGAAATACTTTGTATATAATCAATGGAACACTATTTTTCCAAAAAGGGAGATCCTATCATTCACAGAGTCTCAGTTAAGTCTGGTGGACATTTTGGTACTTAAATGATGAAGAAAGGCAAATATTATATGATCTTTCTTTCATGAAATATCAAAATGTTGATCTTATAGAAGTGGAGAGTTGAGTTCATCTTCCTGGAGGCTAGAAACTTGAGGGTGTTTTGAAAAGGTTTTAGTCACATGCCATATTATTATAGTTAGACAGAAGTAGTAAGTCACAAGGGCTGTTGTAGATTAAGGTGACTACACTTGATGAATATATATTATGTTCTTAAAATATGCAAAGAGTAGATGTTGATATTTATCACAAGGAAAGAAACTCATTTTATACAGCCAATTTCACCCTTATATTAAAAATAGAAAAGGACATACCAAAAAAGTTATGGAAATTTCTCTGATAAATTTAGAAAAAATTCATAACACACTTACAAATTACATTCAGGAATATCTTAAGATACAAACCTGGCTTCATAGCCGATATACAAATTTATTTAACAAGGTTAGCTTAAATCATAAATACGCCAGGCGGTGGTGGCACACACTTTTAATCCCAGCACTCAGGAGGCAGAGGCAGACGGATCTCTGTGAGTTCGAGGCTGGGCTGGACTGACAGCCTCCAAAACAATACAGAGAAATCCTGTCTTGTAAAAACCAAAAAAAATCATAAATACAATATAGCATATAAATATACTTGATGGTAATAACATGATAACCTTCTTAGACCCAGGAAAGGTCTTTGTCATTATTTCATGAAAAAACTTTGAAAAAATCAGAGCAGAAGGGATGTAGCTCTACATAATCAAGACTGTGTATGTCAAAAAAAAGACTGTATATGTCATACCTATAGCAATTATTGCACTAAATGTAGAAAAACTGAAAACATTTCTGATAAATTCAGAAATAAGTCAAGTGTGCCCACCTTCATCAATGTTGTCTGATACAGTGTATAAATTATCAATTAAAATACAATTATTTTATAGGAAGCTCAAGTAATACTGCTTCATAAGGAAGAAAGATATTAGGTGGTTTAGTGGGAAGAGACCCCTGGCACTGGGTCTGATGACCTGAGTTTAATCCCCATAACACACATTGTAGAAGGAGAAAACAAACTCATGCAACTTCCTTTGATCGCCATATGGATACTCTCCTACACGTGAACACATAAACCCATGCATACACACATATAAACGCACATACATACATTCTTGCACATGTGTGTACATGTGCATATATATAAAGATATATATTCAAACTAAATAAATGTAATTTAAACTAAATCAAGCAATAGGAATCTCATTATAAAATCTGATAGTGTGCCTGACATTTTTTTATGCTTCTTGAGCTCAATAATTTTGTATTGTAATAACGTGTTGCATGGGACTCATTCTAAGAAGTTTGCTTGGACACCAGCCTTGCTGATAATTTAATTAAAGGAATCTGCAAAGCAGCCTCTTGTATGCAGTAGTCACATTTTTGATGCCTAGAAGACAGATGAAGGTAGCTACTATGCTACATAGTATGTATCTTAGACTATTTTTATCATTTTGAAAATCTTTTAATAGTTATGAATTTACTGATCTGCCTCTGTGATTGTATTCTTCAGTAATTTATGCTGTTCTTCTTATTATGACATTCACAAATATTGTATTATATTTTGAAAACAAAAGAGAGATACGGTTTCAATTCTTTCCACAATTATTCAAAGCAATACTCATTGAATCAGTTGATGTCTGCTGTCATCTTTAGACATGAACTGCCCGCAAGATGACAGTAGAGGAAAAGCTGTATTTAATTATGAGTCAGTTTTTCACTTGCTGTGGTTTATCATTCCTTGAAGAATAAGAAAAAAAACAACACATTTTTCTTATTTGCTACATAGAAAAGTCATTTTCTTTGAGAAATGTTTCTGCATTTTCCTATTCTATTAATCAGTATTATATTTTACAAGAAAAGGAGTAAATTTAGATCATTTTATTGCAAAATATATAAATGAGTGGGTAATAAAACCTTAACAGTGAGAAGCATTGACATTTGGGAATCTTAATGTGATTTTTCAAAGTTACAGACTTTCTTTTAATCCCTTTGCTCTCAAACTGCATTTGTTGTCAGATGATGCTTGTATTACAGTGGTAGTCCATTATACCAAGATGTATTAGCAAGTCTGAGAAGACATCCAGATTCTCCTTTCTTTCTTCACTACTCTTACAGGTTAAAGAATGTTATAACTGCTTTCATTCAACACCTGGTCACATTATAAACCCATATTATTTATGGGTAGGTTTCTTGATAGCTTTTGGTGAGAATGGTTCAATATTTAATTATTGGATGATGCAGATTCAGTGAGTCACCTAAATATATTTATTTTGTTACTGGTAAAATTCAACATTTTGGCTTAGATTTATATTAAAATTCAGAAATTAAAACATTATTATATATTTGGTTGCAAACACTTGAATTTTCCTCTCCCAAAAGGGCAAACACAGTTTAAGAGACATCATGTGACTCATATATATTCACAAAACCTGTCAACTGTAGAGCTTGTTCAGAAATTCTTCTTTTCAAATTTTCTCATTAAAGTACTCTCTACAGAGCACCTTTGTTTATCCCTATCACGTGGGTCAGAAGCACCAGAGTATCTACTGCCAATTGTTTATGTAATCCATCTCCTAGCCAAGTGTTAAATTTTGGTCAATTATCAAATATTAGCCATGGAACAGTAATTAATCAAGTATCATGGTACAGAATATAGATATATATTATATAGGATATAATATAGATATATATAGTTTAGAATATAGTTTTACACCAACTTGACACAGACAAGATTGATTTGTAAAGAGGGACACTCAATTGAGAATATGTCTCTACCCCATTGACTTGTGAGCAAGCCTGTGGTGCACTTTCTTTAGTCATGATTGATATCTTAGGGTCCAGTTCACTGGGGGTAGTGCCATCTGAGTTGGAGGCCCTATGATCTATAGAAGAGCAGATTTAGTAAATCTATGAGGAGCAATCCTGTAATCGGCATTCCTCCATGGCCTCTAACTCAGTTCTTGCTTCCAGGCTCTGGCCTTGTGTGCTGCCCTGGGAATTGAAAACAGAAATAAATCATTTCTTCCCCAAGTTATCTGAATCTCTCTCTCTCTCTCTCTCTCTCTCTCTCTCTCTCTCTCTCTCTCTCTCTCTCTCTTTCTGTGTGTGTGTGTGTGCATTCATGTGTGCATGTGTGTATATGTGTATGTCCATGAATATATGTAAATGCATCATGAGCATGCTGTGTTTGTAAAGGTCAGAAAATTCTACCAGATCTAGCAGTTCTGGAATTACAAGATTCTACAACTACTGGGGACATAATCTGGGTGCTCCACTAGAACAGGAAGTTCTCTTAACCACTGCTTTAACATTCTCTCTAACATCATAGACAACTGGCATGGCCTTTTTCCTACCTTGTGGCACGTGGCGTGAGACCCATGTTTCCAGTCTGGTTATGTTAGGAGACAGAGCTAGCCCTTTTCAAGACCTTAGCAACAATATTGTTGGATACTAATTCACAGAATTCCCTATACATTTTCTTTCTTCTCTTTCCTTTACTCTTCCTTCTTTTGTGTCTTTTCTTACTTCCCCTCCCTCTTCCTCCCTCCATTCTCCTATATTTCCCTCCCTCCTTCCTCCTCTACCTTCCTCCCTTCCTTCCTTTAGTTTTTCAAGGTTATGTAGGCAAGATATGTGTTTAGAAACTTGTTGTGTATAGCCAAAGATGTCATGGAACATCTGTTTCTTCTGTCTTTACATTTTAAGCCATGCTATTACAAATATATGCCCAGTCTTACATAGCGGTGGGGTCTTCTGTGCAAGTTTGTACATCCGACTTGAGTGCTGTGCCAATAGAGCTACATCCCTGGACCTGGATTTCAATCTTAACTATAATTTGTAAGTCTAATCTCACTTAGCCTCACTCTGTATTTTCCCTTTCCACAAACATGGTATTATTCAGTGACATTTTAATAAAGTTCATATATGAAATAGTAAAGCTTGCTTCCAAGAAGATACTAAGTCTTCCTAATATATATTAATTAGTTGTACTGATGATTCTGGATCTGTAAATGAATTTAGGCCACAACACTAATTTTATACTCAAAGACTTATTCTACAAGACTTGTTGTACATGAATGAATGGCATACTCTCAATAATTTGACTACTAAGTTATTTGAAAATAGTGCCCAATAATTCAAATATTCAAGGTATCACAAATAATAGACACTCAGTAACAGCTGAGAAAAAAGATTAAAAACAAGGAGATTGATTTATACTTCTGTCTTTCTTTTGTACTTAGTTGTCAAAATGATCAAATTTATACAAAAGTTTCAGAGGCATTTCTGACTTCACTTAATAACATATAACTGAAATGATGAAACCATTCCTAGAATTGAGATAATTAGGATCTTCATGAATCACTGGAAATTTCTAGTACCAATTGAAATCAGAATAACTCAGAATACATGTCAATGAGTGATGACTGCAACACCCTTCATGACCCATGATGCAGAAACTTGGCAAAGGTCAGGTCTGGTGAGGGACTTCACTGCAGGACAGCAGCAAGGATGATAGTGAATGCTAGCACAGGGCTTAGTTACCGTCACTGCCTGTGAGTCATGGGCAGCTTGCTGTCACAAGTGTTCATCATAAGTCAGCTGTGCAGTGTCACAGATTCCTGTAACTCTGTCTTGATAGTTAGATTATCGAATTCTTTCTTCCTTTTTTGGTGAAGAATAAACTATACATTTGTAATTTGAGCAATATTTGAAGCATAGTTGAAAGGTTGGCTTTGGAGCTATTTGATCTGTGGTTATTTTAAAGGGTTACATCTGACTGGCAGGTTTTCATAACTCAGAAACTTGGTCAATTCTGCTGAAATTAGTTTGTTGTAAGGAAACAGCACACTCATTTCCTTATCCTACTAGCCCCTCAGTTGTATGACTGAGGAAAAAGAAACTGAGGGGGCAGGGTCTTAGAGTTTTTAATTCTGAATGTCTCTGTTCATCTGACAGTTTCTCTTTATGTTATCGTGAAACATCTCTGCTTCCTGTCTTCCTTAAATACAGCTTTCTTTTCATTATAGTAACTTCACTAATTATGGGGATTTACTATGCTCCTTTTATGATTATAAATAAAACTTCTCTGCAGACATTGGCTGTGCCTTTATATTATCTGTAGCTCAGTCTCAACATAGTCACTTAAATCTTGGATATAGTACCATGGAGCACTGTGACAAAGCACTTTTTAGGAATGTGGCATGTATTTTATTGAGGTATCAGAACAGAATTAATATCCATCGAATTAATCTGTCTAAATAATGGCAAGCATTGCTTCAGCTTGCTGAGCTGAGATAGAAACTCTCAGCTCTAGACTACAATATATATGAGGCAGTGACATTAGTAAACACATCAGAGCAGCTATCTCCCCTTCAGATTCCCACCTTCACAGAAAGACTGGGCACTCAAGAAAACTCTCCTGGATCAACTGTCTGCATTATGGAAAATACACAAAATATGTTTACTACTTGTAGAAATACTAAATCTCACATGTGACTCCTGCTTTCTTTCCACCATTCTAATAGATGCATTACAGATTTCATTACAATTGCCTCCTTAGTGTTGTCTAAACTTTCACCTGTGTTCCATTCTACTCTACTCTTCCATTTTTAATGGCTTCTTTTAGTTTTTGATACTATAATGGAATCATAACATTTCTCCATTCCATTTTCCCTGAAAATTATCCCATACACCAGTCCTTGCTTCCTTTAATATTTGTGGTCTCTTTAGTCATTAATTGTTGAGATATATTGGTATTAGATAACCAACTGGTATGTTATTCCCTGGGGAAGACATTTTCCCAACCTCAGAATTCTTTATTTGCTGGTTGCTTTTTGTGTAAGGGTGAAACCTCTTTGGATATGAAGTTTATATCATAGAATACCTACAGATATCAAGAAAGTAAAAGGCAACCTTGACCAGATTAAGAAAAAGGATGGTAAATTAACAGTAAAAATAAACACATGATGATCCATGCCATTAACTATCTACATGAAAAATCTATAAAACACATAAATCTGTATATAAACAAAATGTATAGTTTTAATGAAATGTTCTCATTTGAACTGACTATGCTCTCGCCAAGAGTCACACTCTAATAAATCTCAAGAATCAGGAATAAGACATGTTGGTCAAGGCTGAGTGAGAGAGATTCCTAAAACATTATAGGTTACCATTATTGCCGTTGGTTGACCCCAACAGATGCAAGGTAAGTTCCTGTTGCTGAAGACACCATGCATTTCAGAGGCAGGGCCCAAGGTCTCCTGAGTTAGAACAGTCCTGAAAACCTCCATCCTGGAGACTAGTTTTCATTGTACCAGAAAGTGCCATGCAAGCTTCCAAAAAAGCTAAGCACCTAACAGTCCTACCAGATATGACCACTATGAACCACAACTAGTGGCAAACACACATACTTTGTCAATAACCAACAGTTCTCTAATTAGACTTAAAAAAATTCCACAATAGAAAACTCATCCCTGATAATGGAAATATAGCCCAGTACCCAGGTCTAGTAATGTCATGGATCTTGAAGAAGCACTTACAACTGTTGCATCATAACTATAGGTATATTCTAAGTATTTGTTCTTATACTCACAGATAAGCATAGTCCACATCTTATCAAAGAAACTTTTCTCTGCAGATAATGGGGTGGGCCTTTTCAGAAAACCACAAACAATCAGAGTACAGAATTGTGGAATCCAGTTTCTCAATGACTATATCTATAATACAACTCCTCATATAAGGCTCAAGGAACAGTGTAATAGATGCAATGGAAATATAAGAAGCAGGGGAATAGTAGGTTTGTTGTGAGGCTATATCATTAATAACATTGGAAGAAATATCCATAAAGTCTTACCCACATGACTGCCTGATACGTTAAAATATAAATGGTAAAGCATCTACTCAATTTTTTATGTAGCAGCCAGAGAACAAACCATTCTTGTACAATTTCTCATGCAACTGAGACACCTATGCAGCATTATCACCATAATGCACCCCTATAAATTGACACATTGATGTTGGATTTCATGACTCATTTTGTTGTTCTTCACTTTTTGCTTTCATTGAAAGTAATTTCATTTTTCTCAAATAAGAAACCCACACAAAATAAATTATAGTTTGTTCTCCCTCTACTCCTTGAGGTCCTCTCAAATTTCACCTCCACTCAGATCTACACTCTTTTGTCTCTAATTAGAAACCAAACAGACTTCCAAGGATGAATAAAAAAATAAAATAATAATAAAATAAATGAAAATATAACACAAAAATTAATATATTAGAACAACAGCAGAACAAAGCATCCAGTATTAGCCTCCATTTCTTTTTCGCTCTTCCATCCTCCAGTAGAGAGGATAGGATAGATCCTTGAACCCATACCCACCAGGGGAAGGAGAGACCCCTCTTATGCCTACTGGAAGAGATGGGAAGACAATAGCATAAGAACACATGCAAAGACACCACCAGAGTATAGGAATTGTACACCAAAAAGACCTGAACATTCCAACACAGATGAAGCAGAAGAGAATGACCTTAAAAACAATTTCATGAAAATGACAGAGGCCTCAAAGAGGATATGAGAAAAAACCCTTAAAGAAATGGAAGAAAAACAATTCAAAAAATGCAAGAAATCAACAAATATCTTAAAGAAAGCTAGGGAAGGCAAAGCAAAACAATCAAACAGATAAAGGAAACAATTCAAACAGTTGAATTCCTGAAAACTGAAATAGTGACAATAAAAAAACACAAACTGAGGGAATGCTAGAAATAGAAAAGCTGGGTAAAAGATCAGGAACTACAGATACAGGTATAACCAACAGAATACAAGTGATAGGAGAGAGAATCTCAGGCATCAAAGATAAAATAGAGGAAACAGATTCATTGCCCAAAGAAAATGTTAAATAAGCAAATCCTTGACACAAAATATCCAAGAAATATGGTATATCATGAAAAGACCAAACCTAAGTATAATATGTATAGAAGAAGGCAAAGAAGCCCACCTCAAAGGTACAGAAATATATTCAACAAAATCATAGGAGAAAACTTTCCCAACCTAAAGAAGGATATGCCTATGAAAGTACAAGAAACTTACTAAGCACAAAATAGACTGGACAAAATAAAAAGTCCCCTCGCCACAAAATAATCAAAACAACAAACATACAGAATAAAGAAAGAATACTATGAGCTAAGAGCAGCAAAAAAAAGGGCCAACACAAAGGCAGACCTATAAGAATTACACCTGACTTCTCCATGGAAACCCTGAAAGCCAGAAGGTCCTGGATAGATATTCTACAAACACTAAGAGACCATGGATGCCAGACCAGAAGGCTATACCCCGCAAAACTCTCCATCATTATACACGGAGAAAACAAGATATTCCATGACAAAATCAGATTTGCACAAAACTTATCCACAAATCCAGCCCTACAGAAAATTCTGGAAGAAAAACTACAACCTAAGGAAGTTAACTACACTCAAAAAAAAAACAGCAATTGATAATCCCATCTTACAAAAAGTCAAAAATGGGGAAAAATTCACACACAATACCTCCACCAAAACCAAATCCAAAACATACAAGAATCAACAATGAATGGTAATTAATATCCCTCAATATCAATGGTCTTAACTCACCTATAAAAAGACACAGGCTAACATGCAAGAATAGAGAGTCCATCCTTTTGCTGCATATAAGAAACACACCTCGACTTCAAGCACAAACATTACCTCAAGAGGTAAAGGTTGGGAAAAGATTTTCCAATAAAAGAGCCCTAAGAAGCAAGTTGGTGTAGCTATCCTAATATCTAACATATTAAACTTCAAATTAAAATTAGTCAAAAGAGATGAAGAAGGTCATTTCATAATCATCACAGAAAAAATCCTTCAAGATGAAGTCTCAATTATGAACAACTATGCACTAAATACAAAAGTACCCACATTTGTAAAAGAAATATCACTAAAACTCATTAAACCCCATACACTTATAGTGGGAGACTTCAACACTCCACACTCACCACTGGATAGGACTACAAGACAGAAACTTAACAAAGAAACAAAGGAACTGACAGAAGTTATGACCCAATTGGGTTTAACAGACATCTATAGAACATTCCATCCAAACACAAAAGAATATACCTTCTTCTCAACGCCATATTGAACCTTCTCTAAAATCAGCCATATACTTGGCAATAAAGCAAACCTCAGTAGATATAAAAAAAATGGAATAACCCCCTGTATCTTATTAAACCATCATGGCTTAAAATTAGAATTCAGCAACAATACAAATTGCAGAAACTTTACAAACTCATGGAAATTGAACAATGCTTTACTGCACGACTCATGGGTAAAGGAAGAAATAAAAAAAGAAATAAAAAACTTCCTACAATTCAATGAAAATGAAGACACAACATACCCAGACCTATGGGACACTCTGGAAGCAGTGTGAAGAGGAAAGCTCATAACGCTAAGTGTCCACATAAGTTAACTAGAGAATAGCCATACAAGAGAAAAAACAGAATACCTTAAAGCTCTATAACAAAAGAAACAAACTCACCCAGGCATGGTAGAGGCCAAGAAATAATCAAAATGAGGGCTGAAATCAATAAAGTAGAAGCAAAGAATCAATGTAACAAAGAGTTGTTTCTTTGAGAAAATCAACAAGATAGACAAATCTTCATCCAACCTAACTAAAAGGCAGAGAAAGAACATGCAAATTAACAAAATCAGAAATGAAAGGGGACATAACAACAGACACTGAGGAAATTCAGAGATTATCAGATCATTCTTTGAAATCCTGTGCGCTACAAAATTTGAAAATTTAAAGGAAATGAAGAATTTTATGGAGAGACATCACTTACCAAAATTAAATCAAGAACAGATAAGCAATTTAAACAGACCTATAACCCCTAATGAAACAGAAACAGTCATTAAGTTTCTCCCAATCAAAAAATAGCCCAGGACCAGATGGCTTCAGTGCAGAGTTCTACCAGAAATTCAAAGAAGACCAAATACCAATACTCCTCAAATTGTTCCACACAATAGAAACTGAAGGATCATGGTCAAACTTTTTACAAGGCTATAATTACCTTGGTACACGAACCACTGAAAGACACAACTAAGAGAACTACAGAGCAGTCTCCCTCATGAACATTGTTGTAAAAATGCTCAATAAAATACTGGCAGTCAAAAGACAAAATGGCAGCCCCAAGTGAAAAACCTCAATACACCCCCCCCCCTTTTGAGACTAAGAAGGTCACCTCAGTGGAAAATTACCCAATGTCCCTTCCCCTAGACAGGGAACAAGGTCGAATTAAAAAGAATACCTGGTCCAGAGTGCTGACAAAGGAAACTGGCAGTCTGTAGAGATAAGTATAATTCTGACCTTGTGGTTTCTCCAGAAAGGATGAGTTATGCCCACGTTCTAACAATACCCCTATTGCTGCCCCGATCTGCACCTGCAGTAGCTCCACTTCTTACAATACCCCTATTGCTTTACTTGCCAAAATTATGTATATAAAAAGAAAACTGTCCTAAAGCCCATCGTGTTCAGTTAGCTAAGGCTGCTGAATCGCCCACAGATGCCTGTGTAAACAATAACTCTTGCGGTTTGCATCCAACTGTCTGGTTATTGAGCTCGGGATGTCACCAGGGTATTCAGCCTAAAGCCTGATAACCTCAGGTCTTTCAAAAGAATGAAAAGGGATTCACCAACCCCACTTCTGACAGAGGGCTGAATTCCAAATGTACATAGAACTCAAGCATCTAGTCAACAAAACACCAAATAATTAAATTAAAAAATGGGGTACAGAACTAAACAGAGGATTCTCAATAACTCCATGTCTAGGAGTGGGGTTGTGTATTTTCCTTTCCAACCATGTTGAGATTTGTTGTGCTTTGTGTTTGACAGACTTTGTATGTGCCATCATCATCTCTGTGATTTTATATGTATATCTTTTCTGATGTGTCCCAAAGACACTGTTTTCTTTGGTTGTGCAGCTATCCGGAAAATACTCAGAGAGGCTGTTTTGTGGTTGTTATCCACTGCCCCTGGCTGTTTCACTCCTTCAGCAAAGAACCCCGAGACTTGGGAGGTGGGTATAGTTTGTCAGTCCCTTTCAGGCCTAAGAAGTTTGAAGTCTCATGTTATTTGTAGGCTGTCTAGTTGTGGGTCTCTGTGTCAATTTACAAACACAAGCTTCTCAGAAGATGGTTGCAAGATGCAGTCATCTATAGAAATGAGGATAAGTCATCTGGTGTTGGTTTAATACTATGTCTATTTAGCAAAATAATAACAGTAATTTTCCTCTAAAGTATATGACCCATTTACCATAGTTCCTTGACCTTGTAATGATGCCTATTATATATTTCATCTTAAATCCAGGCATAAAGTGATTGTTACTTCCATGATGTTTTTGCCACTGTGATATCATCAGTGAGCATATATTGTAAAATTAATCATTGTCGTAGCTTGTAGGGTTCATAGGTGGGTACAACTGATGATTGCTTTTCTCCTTCGGTACATTTCATTGTACCTTCCAACACTATGAAAACCAGCCAGGAAGAGTGACAATTCCATGTCTAAACTATTTTTGTATCTTCACGTTCTGTGACTTAAGTATATGGAGCCTTCAGCATTAGAGTGTTACCATCAGTCAAATTATGGAAAGTAACCTAGATAAATGGAAATAGACTGTAATTTTAGGAGTGTCTGGGAGAGCTCACTGACCAACACCAAAAGAAAGAATCCTGTCAATTCCTGAGATTTTTATTTGGTAGCCTCTGATTTCTAGTAGGGACATGGTTTCTCTCTTATAAGGTACTTCTTTTAAGTCTCCATTTGTGCATTCGTGTGTGCATGTATGTGTATGTGTGTATATGTGTGTTTGTGTGTATGTTTGTGAAAGCTTCCATATGTCTTTTTCAAAGGGGCTCTGGTGTTACTTATTCCTCCCTATACTCCCTTATCTACTCCACCTTCTGTTCTTCTACCCCAGGTTAATCCTTCCTATCCCATTATATCTATCTGTATTATCCATTGAATAGCTCAAGGAAGTCACTAGAGTTTCTGTGTCTGTCTCTAAAATGCATTATACAAAATACACTAGACATTGACTAGGTGTTTATAAATGGATGCACATACAAACACTTTTAATAATAATTGTGTGTGTGTGTGTGTGTGTGTGTGTGTGTGTGTGTCTAAGACCATAGCAAATCCTTCCCTAGGCCCTTAAGCTTTGCTCAGGGTGTGTACAGGTAGCCTACCTCTAGAAGCTATATTCTTGAAAGAAATGACATATACTCTGAGTTGAGTTTCTATATAATTATTCTTCCTTGTGCACCAGAGATTCTATTATATCACAAAACTTCCCCCAAAATTCTACTGTTTTTTAACATGCTAGCAACAAACTGACTGGCATCAGAGTCTCTCTAAGTTTGATCTAGTTTGATGAAGTTAAACTGAACTGAATTTCATTCTCACCTCTTAACAGTTCATTTCCCTGCCTTTCATGACTTCTGTAGGGACCCATTCAGAATTAGAAATGTAAAAATTTGGAACTTCTTACATTAGGAAAAAACAAGTATGGTGGATATTTGGCTCTGATTTTAGGGCCAAAGTGTGTTTCTTTCACTGGTCCTTTTTAGCCTTTTGGCTTTAGTTTTAGGGCCAGGGTGTATTTCTTTCACTGGCTCTGATTCCAGGGACAAAGTGTGTTTCTTTGGCAATAGTTTTAGGGTCAGGGTGCATTTTTTTTGATTCTGGTTGCAGGGCCAAAGTGTGTATTCTTGTGCCTCTGCTCAGGGTGTGTTTCTTTAGCTGGTCAGTTTTCTCTGCAATACTTACTATATATTTTTTATATTTTTATATTCACTATGCTCTCACACATCCTATTTATGTCTAGAAACTAAATGACTAGGGATTATAGTCCATCTGCAAGATTAACATTTTTTGAAGTGTATCAGTATACATTTGGGTTGTCTATTATGATTCTAAATTAAATACTCATTGCGCTTCAATGAGTCTTTTAAAAATAATGCTTTTATAGAATTTAAAGTGATTTTGAATCATTTATTCTCTTTAGAGAATTTTTGATAATCATAAGTTTCTAATTCATTGCATACATTTTATGTACATGAGCATTGTATTTTACTTCTAATTTCACTGTAATTCAAATGACTTCCCAACACACACACACACACAGGTACACAGCACACACACATGCACACATGGATATATGAATGCATACCCACATATGTAAGCTTTCATTAAGCAATACTTAATCAGATTTTACAAATATATTTACTTTTATTTTATATGTATGTGTGCATATAAATATATGTGCAGCACCTGTGTGCACATAGAGGCGGAAAAAGGGCATCAGATTCCATAGAGCTGAAGTTGCGAGCAGTCCTGATCTTCTCACCATGGGTCCTGGGCACTGAAATTTGGGTCCTCTGGAAGAGCTGTGATTGCTTCCCACCAAGCCATCTCTCCAGTCCATCTTAATTAACTGTTAATAAAGATAAATTATTCACCTGCGGTACGCTATTATTCTTATGCAAATAAAGTTGAGAATTTGCAATACACTGGGCATAGTGAGGCACACCTTTAATCTGAGTACTTGGGAGGTAGCTGAATCTCTATGTAAATTCAAGGTCTGCCTTCTTCCAGTCCAGTCAGAGTTACACAGTAAGATCCTATCACACAGAGAAAAAAATTTAGATATCAACATCTTTTTTAAATTTTCTTTTTGAGTTCTCAAAATCCTTCATTAAACTGATAATGCAGCATTTAAAACTTTAAAAATTGGCCAAGGTGCAGAGAATAAGAGACTGTGGAAGTTCAGACCTAGTGTCTAGACCACAGAACCTCCTCTTAGGACTTTGGAATCATTGTGAAAGACCTGAGACAATAAGTGTCTATCACCAGATATCAAGGATATTTGATGCTATAAGGAAAACAATATATTTATTTACCAAAGAGAGAGAGAGAGTCACACAAACCAGGAGTTAGAAGCATGGCTGGCTTCCAGGACAAAAGGGAGGTTCCATTTCCTTTCACTTCCTTTTTATATCTACCTGTGTCAGTTTACATGTCCCCGCCCTCATGGACGGATAGCTTTGTGGGGTTCACACCTACAAGTGTCAGATCCAGATGTGGTGGATGTTCCACAAACAAAAGGGCAGCTGCACATATTAATTCACAGTGAGTGTGACAGCATGACAAGACCTGTGGAAGCTCAATTCAAACAAAATCTTAGCATGGTAAGGCGCCCCACACTTAGCCAAGTAGCTATTGGTATGAGTATGATTAAAAAAAAACGCTATGGAATTTTGAAATGACGGACAATATATTTAAAAAAACGAGTAAATATCTAGAACAAAAAGTTAAAATAAACACACACACACACAAACTTATGACTACTCACAACGCATAAAATTTCTGGCTTTTTGCCAGGCATTGGTGGAACATGCCTTTAATCCCAGTACTCAGGAGGCAGAGTCAGGCAGTTATCTGTGAGTTAGAGGCCAGCCTGGTCTACAGAGTGAGTTCTAGGACAACTTTAAAAAAATACAGAAAAAACAAAAAAAAATTCTGGCTTTTGTGGTGATATCCTGTTTGTACAAATAAAGCATGTCTGAAGATCAGAGGGTAGAGTTTGCTACTAGCTAACAGACAGACAGGAAGTAAGATGTCTGGGCAGAAACAGGAAGTGAGATGACTGGGCAAAGAAAGAATAGGTAGGAGGAAACAGGAACTAGTTCTCTTCTGCACTGGGAAGTTGGCAAGGTAAGGTATGGTTTCTGCTTGCTCCTTCATCTCTGTGATTTCTCAGCCTTTGCCCCTGTATCTGACTGTTGACTCTTATTATTAAGACCTATTAGAACTCACATTACAGTCTTTAAAATTATAGTTCATGGGAAATTTGTAAAATATAAGTAGACATAGCATTCTGTTTAGAAATAATGTATTGGTCAACTTTCTATTTTTGTGGTAAACTATATAAAAGAAGTCAACATCATAGACTGTAATATGCATTCTTCCTACCAGCCTGGTCCCAGAGCTGAGTCAGTCCCAAATTAACACTTGGGATGCTATATTAATTATGAAGAAGTTGGCTATGGTTTCTTAGTGGCTAGCTCTGACTTAATTATTAACCCATACTTACTAATATATATTTTTATACTTATCTTTCTGAGGACTCCAGACTTGTGCCTTTTCCTCCCAGAATCACACGGTGAATCTCCACTCTTGACTACATTTTCCAGAATCTTCCTCAACTCAAGGTCCTACCTGTCTTGCTTCCCTATTGACCAACAGTGCTTTATTCATCAACCAATAAGAAAGACATATTTACAGAGTGACATCTCCCATCAATAGAGGAAAGATATATGGTTTCAGAAGTCTTGGCTCAGTGTCTTTTGTATTCCTTGCTTCTGGACCATTGGAAGGTCAACTGTTATGGTGGCGAGCCAGAAGTCAGATGAAGCTGCTTACTTCATGGAGGCTGTAAGAATGAAGAGAGAACACTGGGGAGGGAGTAATAGAAAGGAACTCCAGAGACACACAAAGGAGGGGAACACGGCAGGATGTAATTCCCAAGTGCAAATCCCAAGGTGCTTTTCACTTTAATTAGATTTGACTACCTAAGTTTCCACAATTTTCTAGTAGCTTGCAAAAAAAGTATCTATGGACTGATGTCATTACAAAGGTTACAGGTTAGTACAATAACTTCCCTAAAGCTTTAGGGACCACACTTTTAAGGTTTGAACAGTAAGTCAAAACCCAAACTTTAACAGAAGTGAACAATAAAATATAAATGAGCAGCAATAAACAAATTTAACTTTTAGTGTTACTGAAAGTGAATAACTTTAACTAACTTAATTTGAATGCAATCAAATATACAGTTTCATAGTTATTTAACAGATGATTGAACCCATGTGTATTAAATTATTGGCAACAAAAGAGGACATCATAAGACATATGCAATCACCCCCAAGTAGCTTAGTTCCTGATTAAAATCGTATTTGGATTTCCACACATAAGAGATTTATTTCTCATTTTTGCTACTTTTGGCAGCATGGTTCATAGTATTGTGTCCCAGTATCAGTATCATTCTAAATTTGAACTCTTTCCCTACCTCAAGGATAATAATAAACACTACTGTGTTTAGAATGCCTCAATCAAACCCTTTCACCTTCTGTGAAATACTGAATCTAATCTGGCATTCTTTAGGATGCAAGTTAATGACATACCACAAGGAAAAAAATACACAAATGTGATTAGATGGTAACATTAAAATCAGAAATTGAATGCAAACCGCACAGAGGGAGAAAAAAGAGCTAGAAATGAACAATTTTGTCAGGAAATTTATACAGAAGGACTCCTTTACTGGGTCAGTTGATTTATTACTGGCTCATTGGCAGCCATGAGAAGTGCAGAAACACAATGTTTCTATTGATCTATTTGTCTGTTAAAAGAAAGTTTATCACTTCTGAGAAAGAAACCTACCTTCCCATGTCACCATGTTCTCAAAATGCTTTTCATTATATAAAAATTAATCAAAATGTAGGCTTTCAGAGTGATGACAAAATTTTCAGCAATCATTTTAACATAGTCATTTACTTCATATTCTCTTAGTAAAGATCTGGGACAGCACATTACATTTTCTTTCAAAGAAGACATAATAGCTGCAAAATGAATAATGAAATAAAAAAACAAACAGCATGTCTCTTAGAATTTCCTAAGGATGAATCATTCCTTTCTCAAAGCAGTAATTGTGTGCAATGTTTCTTTTGCATTTCATCATAAGAAAAGCATAAAGGAAGAAATATTGCAATCCTGGTGATATTTCACCAGTACCAGTCAGTGTTTTGACAAACAAATAAGTCCACAAAGAGAGGCAGGGTCGCTTGCTATGGTGTGTACTACTTTTTTGTTTGTTTTTGAGACAGGGTTTCTCTGTGTAACTTTGGAGCCCATCCTGGCAATCACTCTGTAGACCAGGCTGGCCTTGAGCTCACAGACATCCACCTGCCTCTGCCTCCCAAGTGCTGGTATCAAAGCCGTGTGTTACCAATGTCCAGAGAATACTATTCTTTAGAAGCATTAAATGTTAGATACTTCTTCATACATCTTGCAGCTTGCTTCCTATCTGGTTATTTCTAGGATTAGATTATAAGAAATATGCTAGACTCCAGGGTGAAGATTTCCAATTATTTTCTGTTTTCATTATCTTAGAAACATTCACTATGATCTCATTTGTATCGATCATGGTTTTAAAAATTATACTTCATTATAGTCAAATGTTTAAGAACTATGACTTCACCCATTCAATAATATCAAAACTCACTCTTGACTTCATTTTTTTTATTTTACAACCGTCACCAGAGAAGTGCAATATTCAGACATGGTTTGCTGTTCACCAATGAGAATCAGAATTCTCTTGGGTATATATATGTATGTGGGCCAAATCAATAAAAATCCAGAATATGGGTCACTACATATGGATATAAGCCAAACTTCAGTGTCTCAGTCAAACTGAACAAGGTCACAGAACTAAGAAACAGAGAGGGAGATTCTTTTCCCTAGGGAAGGAGAAAGGGAGAAGAGTTTGAAACAGAGACAGAGAGTGAGACAGAGCTAGAGACACAGAGTTAGAGGAAAGAGAATGAGCTATACAGTGAGGGAGAATGAAACAAAGGGAAAAGAGAGAGGTATTTTACAAATATTTGACTTAAAGAAGAGTAAAGTTTGATAGCTGGAGACTAGTGTTGGCTCTAGTCCTAGAAGAAGCTACCGTGTGAGAAGACATGAGAGAAAACAAGAGAAGAGGGTAGAAAAGGAGAGTATGTGAGGGAAAGTGAGGGAAATATTTAAGAATAAAAGAGCATAGTGGGGCTTGAGGAAAACAGGGATGAAAAGTAGAAAGAGGTTGTAAAAGGGGATACAAGAGTAGATAGAAATGCTGGAAAAAGTAACTCAGGAGAAAGAGGACAAGAAAACTAAGTCACAGGTAAGACAGAGAAAAGAATGGGGAACTGGAAAAGAAAGAATGAGAGAAAGGGAACTGAGACCACAGAAGACAAAGAATATATATCAGCTACATGACAAAAGACACATTGTAGTAAGGAAAGGAAGGAGGGAAGGAGCGAATTAAGAACAAGATGCAGGTGAGAGTTCAAAGTTACATGAAAGAAAGAATACACAATTTTGGGGTGTTCTTTTCTGCCCTGTTAATTGCTTGGTGACTGATTTAATAGTTAACATTTTCAGCAAGTGAGATAATTCTGTCTTTTAAATGTCTCCTATTTGGGAAAAGGGTCTATGGTGATCACCTGTTATTTATATGAAACAATTCTTACCATGAAAGAGGGGACTTTTCCTTCTTATCAAAGCTCAAATATGAGCCACACAGAAATAATACTGCATGTGAAAAGCATCCCCCCTGTGCTTCACTTGACAGATCATCATACTCAAGACATTTTTAAGTAAAATTTTACTTTTCAAAATGCCATGTGCTTGTGAAATATCAATGATTAAATATGAATCTTTAACTTTAATTATATAGTGGCTAAAAATCAAATTATTAAACATATTTAATATATCCTGAAAGCAAACATTTTTGGGGGTGTGTGGTAAAAGTTTTTTATATTGATTAGCAATGTGTCTTATTTCTATGTCTGAGGACTTGGAATTAAGATACAGGAGAGAATGCTAAATAATCAACATGTTACCCACGTATGCTTAACATCGCAGAAAGGCAAGGCTTTCCTCTGGGCCCTATGATTACTCTGCTAAATGGATATAGTATTAAAGTGAATGCTAATGACTTTTAGTCAGTTATAGATCAGACCGTCTATCAGCCCTCATCAGAGATGCTTTTTTATGCAGTTGATGGCAATTAATACAGAGGCACACAACTGGCCAAGGGACAGAGAATGAGACTACAGAATCACTATCCTTAACTGGGGTATGTACATTACACCCCCTCCTCCCAAGGCTCAGGGGCCATTGTGGAAGAGGAGCAGGAAGTCTTTAAGAGCTTTATGGTCCAAATGACTACAAGGAAACTCTGTTTTCTGGACTCGGGACAACAGCACATATGATCTAACAGAAGATGAGACAGCAATGCACTAAATCTGCACAGGCTCGGGGCAGGCAAAATTCCAGCAGGGTGAGGGGAAACTGACCTCAAAATCCTATAGCTAAAGAGCAATTGCTTGGTGGTTGGAGAGAAAGAGCCAGTTTTGCTTAAGTGTTCAGCTCCTGGTAGGTTGACCACTCTCTGGCGAAGGCCACATGTTAAGAATGTATCAACAACACAAACTGAACTTTATAGATTAAAAAGACTGAAAGTGAACACAACATTGGATGAGTAGTGAAGGGGTAATGGTCTGGGAGGAGTGTGGGAAGAGTTTGAATGTGTTCAAAATGCATTGTAAAATATTACCAAGGAACTAAGAAAAATGAACACACATATGCACTTATACAAAAAAAAGAAGGAAAAGAAAAGCAAAAAGAGAAAGAAAGGAAGGAAGGAAGGGAGAAAAGAAGGAAGGAAGGAAGGAAGGAAGGAAGGAAGGAAGGAAGGAAGGAAGGAAGGAAGGAAGACATACTTTGGGAGCCATGAGTAGATAACACATACACATGTGTGATATCAACTGTGGAACTGATAACAGTAAACACACCCTCTAAATTCAGAATAAAATATGAAACTGATGTTGTTGGATAATATTTTTATTCAAAAATTCTTTCCCTCTCAGTTAAATGTTTTTAAATTAATATACAATTTTATACACTTTAATAGATACATTGTGACATTTCTACATGTGTGAACAGCATTCATCTCCTTTCACTGCTTGCCCTACCTCTTATGATCTCTATAATAATAGCTTACTTCAAGTGTACTTATTTTCTTAGCTGCATATTTCTGAAAAATCATTTTTGTAAGAAAAATATTAGTTTCTAACATATCTTTCATATGTATAATGTCATTTAACTTTATATATTGTTCATATGTTGTGTGAACTATTTAAATTAGCAATCATGTTTTCATCAAATCTTTTGCTATAGAAACAGATGTTGGCTAATATTAAAATACTTAACTTATATCTTCTAATACTTCTAGTATTATTTTTCTATAATAAAGGCATATATTTACTAGAATTCTATTTTGTTTCTTCAGGGTTTCCAGAGAACATCTTTTCTGTTTTGTTTTTGTACAAAAAGACAAGGATATAAATCAAAATTATAGGTAAATCATTTCTAATTTAGGTCTACTCTAAATAATTGCTTTCTAAGATAAGAGTAAAAAACAATTAAGATAGATACATTTGGGAAGAAGCATAGTGGTTGGAATCAATGTAAGAAGGAGTATGAAACCCATAGGATACAGATTCCATCTAGATTTGGAATGTAAGTCATAATGATCTTTGTTTTGTCCAAAGGCGATTGAATATTCTTAAGATAATCAAAATGTTTTATTTTCTTATGGTAATTAAAAATGTCTTATTTTTGTATATGTTACTTTTTTCTGAGTTACTTTTTCAAAAATTTTGGAAATTGAATAAATACCTATGGATTTTAATAAAGTAGGAGTAAGCTCACAAGGAAAATGAGACCTAGTAGATGCCTCACTGCAGTCTTTAATGGTTTATATCAATAAGCACCAGTTCACCAAAGCAAATACCCCAATTAGATGAATGTAAAGAGAGAAAAGGTTTGCTTTGGCCCAGAGCCTCACAACTGTTAATCCATGCTCACTGGGCTCTGTCAGTTTTGGACCTGTGTGGGGGTACATGTTAAGGGAAGGAATCTGTGGCAATGGAAGAAGCCTGTATTTCTCAGAGTGAGCAAGAAACAAAAGCACAGGCAGGAAGGTATGTGGTCACACTATCATCATCATATCATGCCTACAAGGAACTAAGCTTCCTCTCATTAGACTTGATATTCCCAAGTTCCATTCTTATAGTATAAGGTGAAGCCTTCAACACAGGAATCTTTGTGGACATGTAATATCCTAGAATCATCCAGTTTCAGAACAAGACAGTCTCTGTGTGTTGTTTAATTCTTATTATGGAGGTTCTGGTAGATTTGGTTGAGAAAACACACAAAATTGTGGTGATGTATTATTTATGTTTTATTAAAGATTGCCTGAGGATACAGAAAACAAAACCAGCCACAGTAATTAGCTACAGAAGCCAGGCACTGGTGGTACACAATTTTAATTCCACCACTTTGGATTTAGAGATAGATGGATCTCTTTTAGTTCAAGGCCACACTGAGCTACACGAAACTGATCCAGTCTTAAAGAGGAACAGCTCACACAAAGATGACTTCAACAGTTGGGGTTACAGGCATTACACATTTTTAATACCAGCAGTAGACCCATATATGTGGAGATATACTCTCCAGCCATACTGAAGAGAGGCAGCAGTCTGAAGCTTGGTGAGAGCTTGTAGAGACAAGATGAGCCCTTTTAGCCTGAGCTAGAGATAAGAGCTAGTGGCTTGGCTGCTTTGATTTTCTGATCTTCAGCTTGAAGCTTGAACTCCAGTATCAGTCTCTACATCTTATATTTTTTGTGTGCTATACAAAATGATTAGGAAATTATCTCATCTTTTCTCTAAGTAAAGAAACTCCCAGAGAGTACAAGGGCTGTGCCAAAATAAAACAATAAATCCTATTACCTAGTCCAAATACATTGGAAGACATATCAAAACTCATACAAATATTCATAGCAGCTTATTTATACTTGCTAAAATATGGAAATCAAAAAGAGCTCTTTCAATATGTTAATGGAAGGATGAACTGGTTCATTCTGAAGATGGAGCATTATTCAGTGCTAAAAAGAAATGAGCTGCCATGCCATGAAAATATATTATGGGACTTAAATGATTGCCACTGGCACCAAAGATCAATATAAATGGCTATGTATCACAGATTTCCAACCAAGAGATACTCTGCCTAAGAGCAATCTTTGAAGATAGTAAAAGATAGGTTTGGAAGGAAAGGAAGGAACCTATCAGAGCATGGAGCATAATATGTAAAGGAACCATGCTGTGTAGTACAATAATGTCAACTTGGGTCATTGCACACTTACATAAAAACCACAGAATGTTTCCATCAACCAAGTCTGCTGCAAACTCTTGTCTCTGGGAGATGATGAAATGTCAACAGAGGTGCACTGATTTCACATATGTACCACAGTTATTGGCATTGCCATAAGAAAGTTGTAAGTATGGGCACAAAGGTTTATGGAAGCTCTATACTTTTTGCTTAGGCATAGCAAGCCTATATAACAAATACCTAAAACTGCTTGAAAGAGAAAGGTTATTGGGGATACAACATGTGAAAGTAGATAGACCTTCCTCGCATTTTGTTGCTCTGTGTTAAATTCTAGAACAAACAGTTTACTTTTTAAAGATACAGCAGAATAATTAAAATCGCATTAAGTGGAGAGACCATGTGTTTAATATGCACCTTATACATGTAGCTAAAAGTTAATTGCATGCAATAGTTTTCGAGCAATATATTTTGACTGGAATTTCAATACATAGGTAAAGTTTTAAATTTTCTAAGTCATGCTAACACTCAAAACAGTCAAGATTTGCCATATTTTGGACCTTGGAATAAAATACTTAGCCTGCATTGCCAATCTTATTTCTCACTGCCACCCTTATCTAATCTCCTGATTACATCTTGCAGGTTTTAAACTAAGACTGTAAACCTTTTGATTGAATTCTAATTATGTCAAAACTGCTTGCCTTTATAAAGAAAATTTTAAATACACTTAGATAAATGGGATGCTATTGCTTTTTTATTTTTCAGTAGCAAAACAATTCCTTGTGTTCTGAAAATAAATTCATTGTTATTATTTCCTAAGTCTTTAGCCAAAAGATTCTTCTGCTCAGGGTACCCCTGTTGTACCACAGGAGGAAACATTCAAGCTTCAGTGAATTGCATTACTAGCTTACCTAACGCAATGATAGGTTTCCTTTTCCATTGGAAGTAAATGTAGTTTATGTAACACATTAATGACTTTGTCTAAATACTTAAAATTCAATGTATTTTATAAATTCAGAAGTCTGTACACATAACCTGGATCAGATCTTGACTTCAGGGAGTCCCCTGCTTGCCTCTATTTTGTGATAGTCCATGGGCAGTCACTAATACCTTGTTAACATAGTTTACAACTATGTTTAGCATACATAAAATTTGCTAATAACTTAAGATGTGCATGCTGTTCTTACAGTTCAACATGGGAGTTTATTTCTGTTTGAATTATCCTGTGTGTATGTGTGTGTGTGCATTTAAACCATGAAGCGATTTCATTTTCCAAATCGAGTTAAGGCATTTGAGTGCCTCACAATTCAAAAGGCTACACTTGGGAGATGTGCTGTCACTGTTCCTCACATGAACATAGCAGTGTAATTCAAGCATACTTTTTCTGCCCCATGATTTTACCAGAACAATTAAGAGTGGATTATTCATGCTAGGTCGCCAGACTTTCCATATACTCCAGTGAAGAACTCAACAAGAGGAAGCTGTTTCTGCCCTTAATTTCCTGTCTCTTGTTTAATGCTAAATGAGTTACTTGGCATTGTAAAAAGAATGCAAATATTCTTTAGGAAAGTTTGCCATTATGATTTATTGCAAAATTAATGAAGGCATTGATATATATGGCAACCACTTAAAGTCTGATACAGAACCAAAGGCAGATATAGTTTGAAATCTCAGTTCTGGATTAAAATGAACAAATGGCCTGATCGAGGCATTTCTGAACCCAGGTCACTTGGATGGTTCTGCTCTCCCTGAGTGTAGCACAGGTTACTATAAATTCTTCATATACCCTGAGATCTATTTGAAAAGTTTATTACCCCCCAAACCTCCACAAAATTCCTTAAGTCATTTTCCTGGGAGTGTGCACTGTAAGGGGATTCACTTTCCCACAGTCCCAAGAATGGGCTGCTTTTGTCAGAGCCCTGGGTGACCTTTAAATTATTGAACTTCATTTCTGGTCAAGGTCTCGATTATATATTTCACTACTGTATGTGGATCTATGTAATTTATCTCTTACTTTCCCATTGATCTTTTCATGATCTTATAGGTTTCAGGCACATTTACATTAAACCTGGAGAAGGCTAAGTTGGTGACTCTATTACAGAATGGAGGTATTTATGTTATGAAGGATCCCTTTAAAAACAACAAAATGCTTAATATTTGTCATGATTTTATTTTTCTTTATAGTAGACTAAAATTCTACTATATGCATTCATTGTGTTTCTAAAATCAACCATCTATTGGTAGATATCTAGGCTGGCTCCATACATTATTTATTGTGTAGTGTGTTTCAATGAACATAAATGTGCATGTGTCTTTATGACACGACATATGGTGCTTTAAGCATATGGAGGAAATGAGTCAAACTTAGAAAGACTGGTATTGCATCTTTTGTTTCAGATGCAGATCCTAGATTTTAATGTATTGATTTATGTCTGTATGTCTTAATGTGTATGGGAGGTATACACCATTAAACAAGTGTGTAAATAAATATTAGAGAGAAATAGATGGAGGAGACGCAGAATGAGACACTGAGAGAGACAGAGAGATGGAGAGGAATGGATATGTACAGCATGAAGCAGAAGAGGGAGAGGGTAGAAAGAAGAAAGAAGGAAAAGAGGATGAAGGGCAGAGTATGCATGGAAACATTTTGAGGGGACTTTGTATGCTACTGTAAAATGAGTCAAAAGAAAAACAACAGGACACTTGCTGAGAAACAGGTTTCTCAAGAACTCCTAAGCCACATGGGACAAAGAAATGAACAGTAACCCTGCCCACTAGACTCATATCTGACACTACACTCTGATTCACATGAAATGGCCAACTGAAGATCATATGTCTAATAATGACTTACAAATTGAACCCAACGTTTCTTATGGCTCGATTGATGACTTCATTGAGAAGTTGCTTTGTGAAATATACTTGGAATTTACTTTTATTTTGATAGAGCAAAAGTAGTTATATAGTATAATTTCTATTTTAGCAAGATGTTATGGCTCATATCCTATGTTAAAGTGTCTTTCTGATATCTGTTTTGTTTAATTTCTCATTATTAAGTCGTGATTAGAGAAATGTTAACTACTCAATCATATCCATAAAAATTACTGTTCTTTTTCATGAATACTGTACCATATCTGGGCCAATGAGAAGGCACAGCAATTAAGGGCAATTGTTAATAAGCACGAAAGTATGAATTCAAAACCTAGGATTTACATTCAATAATGAAGGTCAACTTTCAAATATTGTCCTCTGACCTTCAAATACATATTATGGTTTGTGCACACACATATACACACCCAAAAGTGTGTGCATATACACAAAAATAAATAAGTACATACATAAATTGTGCTACAAATTTTAATAATTTTGTTAACACACATTTGTAGGGAGAGATCTAAATACCCATAGCACTGAACACGCCTATTTGGGTGTGGTCACAGGTATGTAGAACATACAGGGGATAAAAGAGCTAAGGGGAGGAGACTCTTTCTCTTGGGGTTCTGGTTGCAGCCTCCAGAGCAGTATGTGGACCTTTGGTTCTCAGCTTTCTTCACTTCTCACATAAGTGGTTTCTCTCTCAATAAAATATCATAGGACATCCCTGTTTTGTGTAATATTTGCACATTACACATTTATTTTATAAAATAATATGCTTTACATATTATCCTATAACTCAAACATTACATATACATTACTTGGTATGTATGTGGAGATATTCTTCAATTGTTACAGAAAATGCTCACTGTGTATACCCATTTATTGAAATACATATGCAAATTAATTAAATAGCTCCACAAGGCAGGTACTTTAGACTTCGTACATTTATTTTGCAAGTATGCAGAATGGATATTTTTTGAATCTTAAGATTCAATCAACACACTTAAGCTTTTAGTTGAATTGTGTAACCATTGTATACTTAGTTTCATAGTTAATATCATGGGCTTAATGCACATCAGTGTGCATTTCAGTGATTATTTTTTAGCAAATTACTGTAGTTGTACCAACATTATCAGAGCATAATTCTAGAGGACTCCCACAATTTTAAAGAAATCATCCAACTGCAGTAGTATCATTGGTCTATGTCCATTCTTTTCCTTTTCCCATAAATTGCTGATCCTGAATTATTATGTGGAAACGTTTGAATCAATTTTAATAAAATATTGATCACAAATTTTTACAAGATGTGTTAGGTACATGTAGGCAGCATCTACTTGAGACTACAGGTTTGAATCATACCTCATGCATCTCTTTCTTTCAGTTTCCATCTACTCTGCTGTGTATAAGTGACTCTCCCTCTCCGTATGCACTTCCTTCCAGGCATTGTGAGCTGACTCACCCTGGTCACTTTCCTCTTCTTCAGCTACTGTTCCCAGTACTGTCCTCAGAATTGGGAGATGAAGAGTTTACAGAAATTGTGAGGACAAAATCATACTCAGTACCAGGTTTCCTTTCACTCACTCTCATGCTTGGATACCTGATTATCAAGGCTTTGGGCTTAAGTAAATAGGAATTCTATTTTTTCAATGTAGTATGACTACCCAAATGTCTAGGATTTTTTAAAATTCACTCAGATACCAAATTGATGGAAGCATTTTTTGAGTTTTGTAGCTAGAAACAAATACTATAATTACTACCATACATTTTTTTGTAATGCAAGTATTCCATAGGACACTAACAGGAGACTGTTTTGGAATAGAAGGTGACTGATTTCTTGACTTTAAAAGAAACACTCTATCAACTTGAAAAATATAACTTCTTGGAATATCTTCAAAATTTTTCAAATTTAGTTGATATTTTGAAGTATTTCATTTATCTTGGAATTTTATGTTATTTTAGTATAGTACTCTGTGGTTGAAAAACTATTTTTGTTATTCTGTATAGCATTGTATCTACATTAAAAGAGTTATTACTTATGATTGTTTTCCTAACTCTATTATATTTTACGATGGTTTTCTGGTTGGGAAGATTTTTATGTTTCTCAAGAATGGATTTGGATTAATGTTAATCTTAGTTAACAACAATTTCGCAAAGTTTAATTGTTCGTAGAAGTTGCATGGACCACTGACATATGAAAAATTTTATCTCATGAACTTTGTATTAAAAATCCAGGCATAAGTTTCAGAAACAGTGTATCTCCTGGCCTGGGGACTGCAGGGAGGTTTACTTGCCCCCTGTGTACAAAGCAACCACGAGTCTGCTGATATGCTGGGCTACTTCCGCCCTGACTTAGGAGAGAGGTGAGCTTGGGCCCCTGTTTTCAGGCCCAACTTCTGCTTAGCCACTCTGGGATCTCCTGGACTGGGAATTAAAGGCAAGTCAACTGGCCCTCAGCAAACCAAACAACCACGAGTCTGCTGACATCGCTGTGTTATTCCCTTCCTGCCAGGAGTGTCTCAGACCTTCCAGCTCCCACAGTAAGAGCCATCAGAGTATTGGACCTGTTAGCACACACCAGAAGAGAACCTTGGACCAGTACCCACCAGGAGAGGCAAAGGTCCCACCTGCACACACTGGAAGAAGGGATAGGAAAACAACAATGTAAGAACACATTCAACAATAGAAAAAACAATATGATGCCACCAGAATCTAGGAACTCTACACCAGCAAGACCTCAACATCCAAAAATAGGAAAGCAGAAGAGAACGACCTTAAAAACAACTTCATGAAGATCATAGAGACCCTCAAAGAGGAAATGAGAAAATCCTTTAAAGAAATGGAAGAAAAGACAAACCAAAAAAATGAAAGAAATGGAGGAAAAGACAAACCAAAATTGCAAGAAACAATTCAAACTGTGCAAAGTTTGAAAGCTGAAATCGAAATGATAAAAAAAAAAACACAGTCTGAGGGAACGCTGAGAATAGAAAAGCTGGGTAAATGATAAAGAACTACAGATGCAAGCATAAACAAGAGAATACAAGAGATGGAAGAGAGAGGCTCAGGAGTTGAAGATATACTAGGAAAATTATTTTAAAAAATTTAAAATATTTCATTTTTATTTTATATCTATGCATGATTTGACTGTATATATGTATGTGCACTGTGCGTGTCTTTGGTGCCCAAGGAGGACAAAAGATGGTTCTGCATCCCCTGGCATCAGAGTTATGGACAGTTGTGAGCTGCCATGTGGGGGCTGGGAACTTAACTCAGGTCTTGGGCAAGAGCAGGAAGTGCTCTTAACCATGGAGCCATTTCTCTAGGTCCTTAAATCTATTTTTGATAACCTAAATGCATTAGAAACACCACAATAATTGCTGAAATAGTTCTGTCATGTGGAAAAAGGTTTTGCTGTCTCTATTTTCTACACTTCATAATGATAATTAGTCATGAAATTTTGTGCTTCACAAATGTAAGTTGAAAGCTGCTGTAATGTCTACTTTTTCCTTAAGAATTGATGGAGAGCAGAACAGAATTCTTAGAAAAGGACATCAGATATTAGGATCTTTGTCACATCATCATTTTGAACATTTGAGTCATTATCAATTGATATATCCAATTAATGACAGCATTCCTGTGGGAATACCTCAGTTCAGACATTTTTGCAAAGGAGGAATGGAGATCCTAAATTTTCTAATATGATGGTTCCAATTAACGTAAGAGATTAAGTTCATGCAGCCTAGACTAGATAGAAAGCATGAAAAGTATATATATATATATATATATACATATATATGTATGTATGTATATATATATAATGAACTGCTTATAAAAAAGCTGAAAATCATAATCCTGAGATAATGGGAAAACCAAATGAAGAATGTAACATCTTGAACTCTTAACAGATGTCCTAATTAGATATCATTAAGGATACTATTAGAGGAAGTAAAATTGAACCTTTCATTTACTACAAAAAATACACCATTTCATTAGTAACGAAGCAGTTTTAGGGTGATTATTCAGCTGTGTGTTGGATGGAATATAGGTTGATATGTCTGGACTTATTCTATTTTGTGAAGTAGATTAATGTTATTCATTTACTACTCTACTGCTTGCTGAGAATATCAAATGTAACATATGGAGAATTAATTTTCTTAAAATTAGATTCCTTCAGACTTTCAAAAGTTCCCAAATTTTCTTAGATTGCTTCAAAATTTCAGTTTTGATACTCAGTAAAAGTAACTTACATTTTTGTCATTTTTAGTGATAATTTCTTATTCGAAGGCTTTTTAAAACATATAATTTATATTGTTAAGTTTGTATTTTTCTCTTTTACTAAATGCATTCACTCTCAGTGTGTGTGTGTATGTGTACACATGTGTGTGTGTGTGTGTGTGTGTGTGTGTGTGTGTGTGTTGGTGCATGAGGGCCATCACAGGCACATCAGAGGACAACTGGCTGGAGTTCATGCATTCTACTATATGGGTTCAGGTGAGAGATTCGATTGTCAGACAATGGCAAGTGCCTTTACCTGCTGAGATATCTTGCTGACTGTGGTAATTTGAATGGAAATACCCCAGAGGATCTCAGGATTTTCATAATTGGTCACCCGTCTCTGTATCTTTGTGTAGGTTTGGCCTTGTTCCTTGATGGATGAAATGGGACACTGGGTTCAGGATTGCATAGCTTAAGACCACACCCTGTTCTCAGTTACCCTCTTTGCTTTACAAATTTTGTTTAATATGTGCTCTCCATACCTGATGTTTTGCCCATTTCCACTAATGGGCACTGAGCACTCTGGATCCATAAGACTCGGAAAACAGTCTTTTTTAAGTTGCTTTGGCCATGGTGTTTTATTACAACAACAGAAAAGCAAACAACTGAGAGATTGGTATCTGAAATGGAAAATTGCTGTGAACAACTTAACTGTGTTGATTTTTTAGAAAAATGTTGAAGATTAGAACTTTAAATTAAATCATGATAGAGTGCTATAAGCTTATCCTAATGGACCATTTTAGATGGGCCAGTTGGAAGACTATAATTGTGAAGGTAATGTAGACTGTGGAGTATTGACTCTAGACATTGCTGAGGGGAACAACATTAGTAATGAGGCCAGAGGAAGTTCTCTTCCTGTGATGTTTTCTCAAAGAATCAGGGTACCTTCTTCCCTTGTCCTAAGAACTTGCTGGAGGTTAAATTAAAAACTAAGCAGCCATTTCTATGGTGGATTCGATTTCAAGGCGGCATCATATGGAGTCTGTGGAATATTTAGTTAATGACTATAATGTAGGCCACAATGTAAAGGGGGAAGTAAGGCAGAAAGACACTTAAAATGTGCAGTTTAAGAAGAAAAAGATTACCAACAACCCTAATGTGCAAAGGTTGTTCTAAAAAAGATAAGTAAATTAACATATTGTTAAGGTGATGACACAGGAATTCAGAGAAAAACACCTTTAAGACAGACCCCACTTGTGAATGATGTTGTGAGATATTTTCTGCTCCTAGAAAATGGCTCAATAAAAGCACTAAAGCTAATGTGATTTTAGGAGTTCAAGGTGCACCTTGAGATTATAATAGATCTCAGAGGAATAAGACATTCAAGGTCTGGAAGATAAGAATAGTAAGGTAAGAATAAGCTTGCGATTGAACTTAGAAGAATCAGAAGTTCAAGGTGTAGTTGATTTAAAAAAAAAGGAACAAAAGAAGGAAGGAAAGAATGGAGGGGCAAGGGAGGATGGAGGAGATGGAGAAAGGGAGAGAAGAAAGGGAGGGAAGAAAAAACAATGAAGGAAGGAAAAAGGAAAAACAGGGAACTAAGAAGGAAAGACTAGACTGATTAGAAACTCCTTGTGTCTGTTTGACTATCCAGTCAACAGCAACAAAGTGCCATGTTTGTTAAAATGCCTTGTTCCTGGCATACATTTCTCCCACAGTGTTTTTCCATTGTCCCTTAAGGGCATTTTCTTTCAGGTGTTTTAATGTCATTAAGCATGAGGGCAACTTGGATTTTGGAATATTTATCGCTAATGCTAATTACCTTAACAACTGCCAGAGAACCAACTGACAAATAAGCATTGGCAGATAAAAATGTGAATTGGCTACACTCAAACTCACCATCTGAAAGGAGAGTCTAGAATAGCTATGCCATGCTGGCAAGCCTAGATTTTAAGAAACACAAGACATATATGTACAATGAAATTTTCAAAAAACCCAAACAGTAAAATAAGAAATCCCAGAAAATGAAAATAAGTAAGAATATTGGTGTGAGGAAATAAAAACCCATCCCACTCTCATTTATTTATAAGAAATTTTAGTAGGGATAAAAAGATGACTGTGGGGTTAATAACACCTCCTGATCTTTTAGAGGACTTGGACCCACATTATGTGACTTAAAACTTCCTGTTACTCATGCTTTAGGGAATCAAACATCTCTTCTGACCTCCCCAGGCACCTGCACTCAAATGTATGTCTCTTGCCTCCTTTACACATAATCACTAGGTGTAAATGGAATTCTTAATTGGTCTAAGTAATAAAAATCCTGGGTCAGATATAGAAGAAAATTCTGAGAGATCAGAGAGAAGAAGGTGCAGACCACTGCCACACCTTACCTCCTTAGCCTCTCTGCAGCCTCTAGACCTCTACTGGTAAGCTCTGTACTCTGACCTTCAGACAGGTTTTATTTGTACAAGTAAGATACCACCACATCTAGTGATATTAAAAATGAATGAAAAAAAGAAAATTATTAAAGACAGAATGAAGTCTCCTTTTTAAAACAGAGATGAAATTGGACTGTTTAACTCAGTGGAAAGTATAGGCAGTTGCTGAATAGTTCTAGAGCTGTGTTCTTCCTATGTCAAAGCTATCAACTAGCAAACAGAGAGAGATCACGAACTAAATAAGAAAACACAAACCATAATAGTATTGCAAGGTCTGGAAAAGCAAGCTTCCCTCTCCAAGAGGATTTATTACAGTTGATGACAAAACATTTTTGCAATAAAGTGAGGACTATGGAAGACAACTTTGTGAAATTGGCAATTTCCAATTTGTGTTTTTCATAGAATAATTCGTGTTCTCTTCATCACTCCCATGTTTAACAAGATTGAAACTCTCTGACACAGTAAGCAGGATAGGTTCTCCATGAAAATGTACACAATACAAAACAATTGATATCTTCAATATCAATCATAAGTATTGAACTGTGAAAATGAATAAACATTGCTTGAAATGGAAGACCATGGCAGAAATCTCAGGGTTGGTGATAATGTTTTGTTTCCTGTAACAGTAATTACACTGGCTTATTGATTTGTTACGGTATGATTTGGCAAGAATTCTTCACTTTCTGTACTCAATATTTGTGCATGGTCCTGCGTTTATGCTTCACATTACAACAAAAGGTGAAACTAAATTCCAGTAAACAGTAAGATAACAAATGACTGTTTGGGAAATTACTACAACACATGTGACCAGAATATGTATGTCTATGAATTAAATCATACTCATTATGTACACTTTAAAATATTTTTCAATATTTAGCAGTGAAAGAAAGAGGCACAAGCAATTCAAGAAGTAAATTTGCAAGGATAGCCTGATTAGAAATCAAATAGAGGAAATATTCATGATACTTTTATTCCATTAAACTGTTGGAAACATAAAATTTTACTGACAGGTGTCAGTAGAGCGCTGAAGTTCTCAAATCCACTACAGTGGGTGTGATACTTCATCACATATTTTTGGAAGTTGACTAGGTAAGGAAGTAAGAGACTCACACATTTTCTAGCAATTACAATTTGAGAAATAAATTTAAAACTTACAAAAGGAATATAAAATATTTCTAAAATTTTCTTTATTCATCAGTATTTCACACATATATACATTATATACACATATACAAGGAAACATTATATTTACACCTCATTTCTCTCCTCCAACTCACCCCATGTCCCACCCAGAAATTTTTCTTCCTAACTTGATTTTTTTGTTTGTTTTTTATTATTAATTCCAGTTAGGGCTGCCCATATATATATGTATGGGTGTGGGGAATTTGACAACATGGAATCCTACGAATGGCTAATCCTCCAAACAGCATGAGTCTCTGTTCTACAGTAACTCTCCACAGCCAATAGGCCCTCGGGAAAGAGTAGGGCCCGTATGTGCTGGGACCTCAATTGGCTTGGTCTTGTGTGCTGAAGAAGAAGTGCTGTGAATCCATGGGCACGATAGACGAGTTAAGGGTTCTTATTCTAGTGGGAAGCCCATTATGGCAAATAAGCACAGTAAATTTGTAGGCTGTATATACAATAAGTTCTTTGGAAGCATACCATATATAAGTAAAAGTAAATATTGTGAATATGCAGCTGCACCTATTCTCATAGTATTCACCTGCTGCCCCATGTGAGTGTGCACCCGCTGCCCCATGTGAATGTGCACCCGCTGCTCCATGTGAGTGTGCTTCTAATGCTCCATGTGAGTGTGCACCTGCTGCCCCATGAGAATGTGCCTCTAATGCTCCATGTGAGTGTGCACCCGCTGCTCCATGTGAGTGTGCTTCTAATGCTCCATGTGAGTGTGCACATGCTGCCCCATGTGAGTGTGCCTCTAATGCCCCATGTGAGTGCCCACCCGCTGCTCCTTGTTAGTGTGCCTTTAATGCTCCGTGTGTGTGTGCATCCACTGATCCATGTAAACATGCAGAGGTTGATACGGACCTGCTGTTCCTTTGGTTTTGGACCTTCTGTGCATGTAAGTGTGCAGCACCTGATTGTGCAAATTTTGCTCCATGTGAGTGTGGAGCTTTTCAACATGAATCTGGATCTATATGGAGGTGCTGTCCCATGTGATCGTTCAGATACTTCATCTGAGTGTGCACCTGGTGTTCCATTGAATGCATAGCTACCACTCCCCTGTTCATGCAACTGTTTCTCCATGGAGTCATACCCACTGGTTCATCCTCACACTGTAAGATCTGTTTATTTTTAAAGGCTAGTTTAGGAGTCACTATTTAAAAGATTTAAATATTCTTGGAGTACCTTATATACCCTTGACACCTCGGTATACCAATGAAGTTTAATTTTGATTCCTAATGCATGGGAAATTAGACCTAAGTCATTACATAAGAATGTGCTAACTGCAACCCAAATATTTGAATATTTAGATCATTATTAGCACCTTCATTAAGATAGCACTATGCAGAGACTTGTATATTTAGAAAAAAATTTAGTACAGTGGATACAAAATAAACAGCTAAACAGGTGTCCAAAATGTGTAAAAATGTAAGAATTGTATAAATAAACCCAACAAACAAAAACACTGCTCAAAATGTAAGGTAAATGTAGAATATAATCAGGTCCTAAAATTTGCTTCTTTGACCTCAGAATATCAAATAATATGCTCTTAATTCTGTAAAAGTTCACAAAATTAGCATTGTGTGTACTATTAAGATTCTGAATATTCCAGAACTAGAAGAGAGTAGATAACTATCACCAATAAAAAGATAAAATCCAATTACTCCTGTCATTTAAGAAGAGATAGTATGTCTTTAACAATATAGATCCCATACATTGTGCAAGCAATAGACAAGCCACTTAATCATTCCTTGTGAAGCGTAAATAATTGTGGATCAGTGCAGTTGCAGTGGACTTAACACCTGTCACATACTGGATGCACTTTAATACCTTGAGCACTCTCTTATTAAAGTCTAGATGCTTTTCTATTTTCCCTTTGCACCAATTTGAATACTTTTAAGGGGGTTGTGCTTTGTCTATCACCTGATATAATCTCTTCCTTATGTGCAAGTGATGAGTGCTGAAGTTTGGTGGCCACTTTGGTCAGATCATAAGTTTTTTCCTGTTTTTTTTTTCAATTTTTCTCTTGTGCAATGTATCCTGACCTAGGTTTGCCCTCCCTGTACTCCTTTCACTCATCCCCTCTGCCCCAGATCCACTCCTCCTGTTTCCCTTTAGGTTAGAGCAGTCCTCTCAGGGGTATCAACCAATCATGCCATAGCAAGTTACAATAAGACTAGGCATGAAACTTCATAACCAAGGCTAGTCATGGCAACAAACTAGGAGGGAGGAAAGGCAGGCAAAAGAGTCAGGGTTCCACAAAAACACCAAGCCGAACAATCACAACATATATGCATAGGACCTTGGTGAGACCATGCAGGCTCTCTGATTGTCTCTTGGGTCTCTGTAAGTCCCTGGGGGCCCTGCTTTACTGATTCCGCAGGTTATGTGCTTGTGTTGTTCTCATTGCTTCAGGCTCCTACCATCCTTCCTCCACCTGTTCTGTAGGGGTAAGCCCACACTACTGTCCTTGCCCCAAATTAGACTAAAAGGGGAATTGAAGGGGTGAGTCCACACTACTGTCCACACCCCAATTTAGACTAAAAGGGGAATTGTAGGGGTGAGCCCACACTACTGTCCATGCCCCAAAATTAGACTAAAAGGGGAATTGTAGGGGTGAGCCCACACTACTGTCCACACCCCCAATTTAGACTAAAAGGGGAATTGTAGGGGTGAGCCCACACTACTGTCCATGCCCCAATTTAGACTAAAAGGGGAATTGTAGGGGTGAGCCCACACTACTGTCCACGCCCCAATTTAGAATAAAAGGGGAATTGTAGGGGTGAGCCCACAATACTGTCCAAAGGGGTATGTACAGTTTTGTGGGCTCACTCTTACATTGTTCTGTGTCATTCTTGAACTCCACCTAATGTTTGGCTGTGGGTCTCTGCATCTGCCCCATCAGGTGCTGGATGAAGCCTCTCTGTTGATGACCGGGCTAGGCTGCTGTCTGTGAGTATAGCAGAATATCTTTAGAAATCATTTCATTACATTTTATTTTGTGGCCAGTATGTTAAATGGCACATCTTACAAGCTTTAGAGCATAGGAATGAGATGTGTATAATAAATGTACAGAGTGAGTTCTGTATCAGGTTCTCTAGGCTCCAGGCTGGAGGTAGAGTTCCTTCAGTCCCATCAGCTTCTCATCCAATGCTGATGCAACTGAAGAAATGGTTTACTCTGTTCATGTGCAGCTTAGTGATCAGTGCATGCATGTACTTGAGGACAGTCCTTTCTTCTTGACTCTATATACAGTCACTGTAATTACAATGCATGGTTCCCACTGAATATATTATTTACAGATGCTTATAGGTAATATATTTGATATATTAATATTTGACATTATATTATTAATATTGTACACAATATTTACCATGTATTAAATATAATATTTTAAATATGTTGTTAAGCAATATATATCAAAATATTTTAGATTAAATAAACATATCTTTTCAAATTTATTTAATGGAAAAATGGGGCATGGGCATGTAATTTTTCAGAAGTCAATCTCTGGGAATCTGTTCTCTTTTTTCACTATGATTGGGAAGAAATGCATTTACTTTCAGACCAAATCATTGGCCAAGAAATCCATTTTATAATATGTTTTCAATTGCTGGGGGTTTTTTGATACAGGTTCTCACATTCTTTGGCCTGGAACTCCCAATGTAGCCCAGATTGGCCTTAAATTCTTGGCAATACTCCTTTCTAGACCTTCTGAATGCTACCATAACAGTATCATTAGAGGCACACCAAGGAATAATTATTGCCTCCTAGTCAAGGAAATGGACTTGCTGATGTGGATGAACACCTAACTTTCTTGATTGGCAGGTCAATCATCCAGCTAAGGGACTGCCTCTCTAAAGGGGGGGCTCATGTTATGTCATATAATGACATAGGTGTAATAATTATCAATTTAATGATGTGAGGCATTTTCCTTCCCAGAATTTTCACCACTTAGTGCAGCAGCTTAGAAAATTGTAGCCATTCAGCTTATAAGTTTATTTATTTTTCTGAATTACTCCAAGGGCATTTTTCTTTTTAAGTTCTAATGAAAATTTTCTCAAGTTTCTAATGAAACCTGTTCCCAAAATCCTTTATTAAGGAAAGTACTAACCCCAAGAGGAATGTTCAAATGCCTTTGTAAGATGTGGTGATCTGTAGGGACGCCTCCAATATTTCTAGTAAAGCAGAGGTTACAGGCATTCACTACTGTGCTTGGCTTTAGTGGTTCTGTTTTCAGAGCTTTATTTCAAAGAAGGTTTTTGTAGCAACATCAGTTCTTCAATATCATACAACATGGTAAAGTATGTAAATGAAGTTGAAGGAAAAATGAATATTTTCATAAACAGAATTGAGTCTTTGAGTTTAGTATCCAAAATGACTTATCAAAATTTAACTTTCCTAAAAAGCAACTGAATGAGATAAAGGGTTATTCAAGTTCAGTGTAGAGTAATCAACGTGTGTAGGGAGTGATTTGGTCATTAAAAGCCCAACCATTTCTGTCACAAATATAAGGAAGAAACAGTTTCCTTGAGTTCACATCAGGGTGAAGCGTGTAAAAAAGCATTGCCTCCCTTTATCCCCTACTTGGAAAGAAGCCAAGTGTATACTAGAATGTTTCTCTGATATTTCTTCTGTGAGCAGAGGGAAAGATGTCAAAATCAAAGTAAATGTCAAGAAAGTGTGGTCCAGGTCCACCTTCTACAGTTCTTGATGCCATATTGTTATGCATGTTCACTTCCCCCATACCAAATCACCCAGGTTCACAGTGGCTGAAGACAACAGACTTTTTTCCAGAATTAGATGTCTAGAGATTCCTAGCTCTTTTTGATATTCTTCCTCACTCTCAGGTAGCCCCTTCTTCTCCAGAATTGTAGTGCTAATTTCTTTCCCCAGGGAAGAGAGTAGCAGGAGGCTAAGTGAGGTACTTGTACTTGGAACCTGAGCATAAAATGTGGTGGGTCTGTTAATCATCCTTAGGATTAAAGTCCCATAGTCATTGATTGCTGAAGATGAGAGGAAACATATCTTATTTTTACTGGGTACAAAGTTGGAGTCCTAGAGTAAATTTCCACAAATACTGTCTACTACAAGTCATTTTTGCTGTATAAAAACACTAAAAGGAAGGTTATAAATTTTACTAGAATATATTGTTAATATAACAAACATACATGAAGCTGAATAGTTTTATAAAAGGAGGAAGATTTCATTTACTCACTAGTTGGGAAAATGGAATCGGGTTCATTGACATGAATCTTTGTGACATACCACATATTGGATAAAGGGCACAAAGACAAAAAGGAGCTGGAGGGACACTGGGGATAAGTTGGGGCTTTCATTATTACACTCTGACATGAATATTTCCCTCCAGAGGAATAGCAATCCTTCCCTAGTTCAGCAATGTGACAATCCAAGAGTGTTTGACTGAGCATAGTCTCTTAAAATTCCCAACACTTCCTTCATTGCTGTGGGAGGATTCCAAAATATAAACTCAGGGTAACAAAACCACCTCCAAACAAAACAGTAATTTATATACATACCTGTAAGCTCTTAATTAACCTCCCATTTTAGGGTTGGAAGGTCAGATCCCTGACAAAAGTTCAGAACAGAGCCATTTATAAATTATGTCTAAGGGAATAACAGCTGCTAAGAGATAGCTGTATACATTGGATGGTTCTGAATTTTATGCATGTATTTTATGTTTCTATAAAATGACTATGAAAAGTATTTTTTAAATTAGGTAATACCATATATGTATGTACACCCATCATAAAATAACATAACCCTATGGCTTTTCAAATCATCCATAGTGGTTGTTAACCCACGTCTGATACTCTTCTGTTTATTACCCTCCTTCTCCAATCCCCAAATAAAGCCACCTCTATTTTTTTAATCTTCCTATTCAGAGTACCTGTATCTACTGTCCCCTTTCTAGATTTCCTTCTCTCTGCTCCCCTGAATCACTTTTGATTTTCATGGGGCTGCAGGTCTCCAGGATATACACTGACATCTACTCACATGGAAAGATTTTGGAGGTAGGATCTGCAAATGAGGGATAACATGAGACCTTCGTCTCTCTGAGTCTGGGTTACCTCAATCAGTATATTTTGTAGTTCCATATGTTTACCTTAAGATTTTGTGATTTTATTGTATCCAAAAGTGCTGTGCAATCTGCCAAGAGAAAATGCAGTTACTAGTCCTCCATAGCTGTGGAGCTTACAAACCACAGCAATGACCAGAACAACAGGATATGACCGAGGGTACAATAGTAACCCATATATTATGAGTTAACCAGTTGTCATTTAATTGGCTACCCCCCAAATAGAAAGGAATCCATGTCTGGTACTAAAATACTGGCCAAGCACTCATGGTAGACAATACCATAGACAGTAGAGGAAAATCTGGTGTCACTTTCCTGCACCAGTATAATTGCCTACTGTATTTTAAAGACCTATCTCTACATCCACAAATAAGTGTACCTATCACCTCTCATCAGAGAAACTTTTTATTGCAAATACAGAGGCCATGTAAGAATTACACAACTACTCAAAATGCAGAGTACTGCTGACATTGTAGAATCCAATCCCAGTTTATATATCTACAATAAAACCCCTATATCCAGGGTTTAGGCAGCATCATGAAAGAGGGAGTAGAGAAAAATAAAAGTCAAAGAACAAAAGCATCAGCCGTAGGACAGTGTTCCCTGTATGAGACAGGGTACTGCACCCACAGTATCATAATAATATGGTCTCCTAAAAATAACAATCACAATGATAACATCAATTGACATTCTATCATGGATGAAGGATGTCTCACAATCCTGTACACTTAAATGAAGAGCCACAGGAAATTCATAGATATTGAGGGAGGAAAAAAAATCATCCTTTGGCAGGGCTCTAAGCATATAAGCATATACACATTACATGGATTTTGCATCTCTCTCTCTCTCTCTCTCTCTCTCTCTCTCTCTGTGTGTGTGTGTGTGTGTGTGTGATAACTACAGAATAAGTTATGAATTTGAGAAGGAGTTATAGGTAAGGAAGAGTTGGAAAAAAGGACAGGAAGGGATCGAGATTATGTAAATACAGAATTTGTGTGCAGAATTCTCAGAAAAGTAAAATAAAATGAATTTGAAATATTAAAGCAATGTCCATGAATATGTGAATAGTGTGGAATATTCTTCATGCTTAATATTTTTGATACTGTTATTATTTTGTTTTTTATAATTTTACTGGAAGAGAATACTATTTTATTAAATCAAGAAAAATCCAGGGAAAGACATAAATTAATTTATATCACAAAATATTTTACCAAAAAAATCTATAGAGATTGAAAAAGGAATTAGATAGAAATACATCTAAAGTTATACAAAACAATATTTATATAACACATTAAAAACATGGCTTATATAAAGAAATAAGTGCTGAAAAGTCACTAAAGAAATTATCAAAACAATTGGGAATAAAGAAACAAGTACACAGACAATTTAGAATTCCTATGAGATTCTTAGTTGATAAATAATTCCCAGCAGAGGTTAACTGTGTCTAATTAATGTAGGATAGTAAGTATATTTAAAATGTGGCAGCATCAAGAATACATCACATAATCCAATGTTATTTCTTAAGGCTTTAGCGATACAGTCTTCATCTATAGGTCATGAAATATATGATCAGACAATATACAATTTATCAGTGTTTTGATCAATGCTTAGATGAATTATGTAACTACTAAGACCAAGACCAAATTAAGCTTTTTTATTGTGTGTACTGTCTGACACAGCTAATTTTTCATGTGTCTTCCTTCTTAATCCCAAATACAAAATGATGACATAAAATTGTCCTGACTAATAAAGTATCAGTCAATTGTAACAAACTCACAATTTGGTGCTCCGACATTTTATAGAACAAACTGCACACATTGTTGGTTGTAAATACTTGCTAATATTTAATGATCCCTGTACTTGATTGCTTCACATGATTGAAATTGGAATTGTGTGACACATTTCAGCTCAAACACAAGGAAGCTTAGCTCTCTTCATCTTTTCATGCTTATGTAGATCCAGGTTGTGCTGGCAAGGAAGGGCTGAACCTGGTGATTCAGATGGGCAATCTCAGCTGGAAGACAGACAAAAGCAGGATGATTGTGATTCAAAATTGATTAGGGCTCCAGAGTAATTACAAAATGATTCTGAAAAATTTAGTAAAACCCTATTTAAAAAGAAAATGGAAAAAGAGGAGAAGTGATATGGTACAATCGTAGAAGTTTGCCTAGAATATGTGAGGTCCTATGTTTAATTTCAGTATCAAAAACAGCAAACAAAAAAGCTTTTATTAGGAAGACATAGCCTATGAATCAGTCTTTCTTCGTATGTATTATTTGTCATCATTATATTCATGTATCTATCCATATGCCAGAAAATTTAAGGAAATGCTTGCTTAATTATATATGCACATTAAATTTATGCACACACATACATATATATATATATATGTATATATATATATATATGGAGAGAGAGAGAGAGGTAGAGAGGAAGGTGAAAACGACAGTTAACATCAGTTAAGAATACACATACCTAATAAAGCAGTGCCTCATGAGATTTTGGAAACAGGCAATTCAAATATGGTGTGAAGCCAGGAAAGCCTTGTTTGTGATAGTTCATATTTCATCTGCTGTATCCTTAGACTTGCATTTTATTCAGGCTTCCAGGCAATTAGGTGGGACATTACCACATAATGGAGAAAGTCTAATGTATTTTACCAAATAACATGTTTTGATTCCCCAAAACATATTGGCATAAATAGTTGAAAAATGACTGATGAAAATTTAGACACCTTATTCAGACACCTTATGGCACATTTAAATTGCCACATTAAATTAATTGCCTCCCCTACTGTGTATGGAATATCACCATGGCTGAGCACTTGCCTAGCAAGTATGAGGCCTTGGGTTTAATCCAAAGGGAAAAATGACAAGTAGGTAAAATTGTAAAAACCATCACATTAAGACAAAAGCCAAAACCAAAGCTTCACACCTTCTTTATCTTCTAGCATTATCATTTTTATTTGTAGTCTTATCCCCAAATGCTACAGTTTCTAATTTCCCTGGCAGAAGCTCAAACACATGGGCCATACCCAGCTTCTAGTTATTCATATCACAAATAAAAATTAGAAATCCTCTAACCAGCAGAAAGAGAGAATGGGCATTAGAAGACAACTTACCAGACTCTAACCCACTAAAACACAGACTAATACAGTCTACACGTCAGTTATATAGAAACTTAAAAGTCTCTATATTGAGAACCATCTATCTCGCAAGTTTTTAGAAGTGAAATAGGCACTGTATATAAATTTGGCTCATGCCAAAATCTGTTATATGAAAGTAGCTATATGTTTTAACATTGCTGACATGATTTAGTTATGAATTTAGACATGTTAAATATAAGCCCTCTTACCATTTTTAAAGAATTCATCATGAAGTTTCACATGAAAATAAGCCTTATAGTTCAGAATTATAAACTAACAAATTTCTTCTGAGTAAATTTTCTTTAAAGTAAAATTTTGTCTATTATATTTTGTCTATCGTTTCATTCCGAAAGAACAGAACATTTTTCAGAACTGTGTTTTTAGAATTTTTGCCCAATATTTCAAAAAGTGCTGCTAATGATATGACTGCCTAAAATCAGCCTGATTTTAAAAATTACTATAGCCGCTGCATTAAGAAATGAATGCTATCTATTGCGTCTGGACCATTTCAAACTGGAGCTATTGTGTATTTCATAATTCAAATGCAACCTTGAGGAACAAACTGGTTTTAGATATGAGGCTTGTTTTGTGGAATTCTCTTTGGGACAGGTGACACATTCCAAACACAAAAGTCATGTCTCCAGATTTTAATTTTTCACTACACTGAGTCCCTGCAGGATTGGCCTGCCTGCTCCCTAGGAATCATACCTGATATTCTGTGACTCCTGTTCTCTGTCAGCATGTGGGAAGGACTCTTTGCTTCTTGTTGTAGTTCATTCACTCCCTTTTTCAGGCTGGTGTCTCCCATTTGGATATCCCCATCAGTCTTCTGGTTTTCTTCTTGTTTCTGGTTTTCTTCCTATTATTTTCACTTTATCTCTTTCTTTGCCTTGCACCAAGTTCCTGTGTTGTGTACTTAATGAATCTTAGAGATCATTTATCATGTCATATTAGGCCCTGTTTCATCAGGCCTTGTCCGGTCCTGAGCTACAAGCCTGAATATCTCTTCCTCCTGATACTTGGGTACCTCTCCTCCTTC
Source organism: Mesocricetus auratus (assembly GCF_017639785.1). Lineage (NCBI taxonomy): Eukaryota > Metazoa > Chordata > Mammalia > Rodentia > Cricetidae > Mesocricetus > Mesocricetus auratus. The sequence continues at coordinate 37,927,336 of NW_024429198.1, forward strand.
ACCCTCGAGCTCCTTCTGAGCTCAGTACCTTTGACAACACTGTTCTTTTTAAGTGTTATGTCTTCCGTTCTTGGAAGACCCAACTCGTACTTGTTATTCAGAACTTAGTTTTCTGGGCTCTTCATGGACTTATTAGCTATACACATTCCCACCAAATTATTCTCTTTAACATGTCCATCAAAAAACACAGACACCGATTATATCAATATTCTAGTTTCTGGAATTTTTCAGTGATGATGATTATTGGTATGATTTTCAGTGTTATTCTATGTACCCCACCTTCACCTTAAACTTGCATGGTTGGCTAGGTTGACCTTCAACTGCTGATGCTTATATTTCCATAGCCAGAGGGATGAGATTAAAGGTCTGTGACCCTCATTCCTGACTTATTTATTTTTATTCTCTATTTCCCCTTCCTATTACCTTTATATGAAGTCTATGGCAGGAATGGTTTTTCCTCTTTAGAGCTGCATCTTGAGTGCTTAGAGAGGCAGCGCTGCCTTTTAGCTCCTCAGGAAATAGTTGTGAGTTAGCCAAGCAACTGATCACCCAACAGAGCACTGACAGGGTATGTCGCACCTGCTGTGCGGCCTGCATCCGAGAATGTAGCGAGGTGGTCGGGATAGATGACACAGAGACCGGTCGGTTGCTTTAAGAAAACTTTATCTCCCCAAGTCAGCTTAGGAGAGAGCTCTCAGAAGAAATCTCAGGAGAAGTCTCTCTAAGAAAAAGGAGCTTCCCTTTTTAAGGACTTTTGCCATCCATTTACATACCATTCTTTCCACTTCTCACCCTCCTGGCTGGTGGTTTAATCTCCGGCCCCAGAATCGGGGAGACACCACAGGGGGCAGGAAGAGGCATCTAGCCATAGGAGGTGTGGAAGGCATGGCATTTCAGTGAGCCAGCCCTTATCTGAGCCCTATCAAGCTTTAAAGCACTGAATTGTTTTCAGTAAACATTACATAGATGCCTGCTCCCAGGCCGAAGGGGAAGTGGGTTTCTGCTCAAGGTCTGGTGTCCCTACAAGGGTAATCTTCTGTGTAAATCCAGCAACACTTACTGCCCGCTCACATGAATCTTTAACATGTGGCTCTTCTAGAAGCAATGATGTTATTTGTAATTTTATGGAGACGTATGCTTTGTTCCATAGTTATTCTTTCAGACGCAATAATGAAATTCATTCAGTGTAAGAGAAAATAATAACGTCTGAGACAGACTCTGAGAGATTAATATTCACTTTATCTGAATTTTAAATAGCTGTTGGCCTGCTCAAAGGGTATGTGTGATTCAGAAACTAGCACAGGGTAGCTTTTCTCTGCTTCATTATAAAGAAGCATACAGTTTTGCAATTTCTCATGTAGCAATATTTTTTACTGATTAATTTTCTAGAAAATGTAAGGAAGAAGTGCCTCCATTAATATTTTCAAGTGCTATGAGAATATTGATCTAGCTAAAATTTCAAATGGATGGTAATAGGAAGGAGTTTTATTGAGCTCATTGCATGTTAATGAATTCCAGATGCCAAAATAGGAAGTGCAAACAATAAAAATTAGTCCTTCAAAATGTAATGTGCCCCACAGGTTCACATATTGAAGAATTTTGTCCATGTTTGGTGACACCATTTGGGGACATTATGAAACTTTTATGATATGATGACTATCTAGCCTTGAAGATGAAAAATGAATGCTGTAACCTGGTTATACTTCTAGTTTTTATATTTTAAGATTCACTAAGCTTCAAGGAAGCTCCAATACAAGCTTCATTCTGCCTTAGTAAAATATGCTTTCCCTATCATGATGAACTAAATCTGGGAGTACAAATCAACCTTTCTTTCCTAATGTTGATTTTGTTAGGTGTATTTGTCACAAAGATAAGGAAAATAAACATTCCATTGCTCCTTTGTAGTGTATAGTCTCTAAATGGCCTATGTATCATTGCAAATACACAAACACAAATAAGAAAAACCACAAGTCTCTACCATAAATTAATCTGCCAACAGTCATGTTGCCCAAGAAATGTGGCACAGATGACATGTAGAACAAAAATTTGGAAGTAAAAATAAATATGATGAAGAAACACAGTGAAGATAGGGGTAAATACCAGAATGAAGACCATAAAAACACACTCGAAAGTTGAGTAAAATAATGTGGTCATGCACCACAAAGGGCCAATGTATAAATAATTTTTCTTAACTCTATGGAGAAAATAACCAACACAAGTCATAAAAATTAGATTACAAGTGTATGTGGGTGATTTCAATACACTACTACTACTCTTACCAATAGAGTGAAAAAGGAACTCAAGAATATAATTTAATTAAGAAAATTTCTTAAGAAAAGCCAAAATGAAATAGAATTCAAAAATAAAAAAACTAAGAAATTCAAACAAAATCTTAGAAGAAATGCCCATGAGTTGGATCTAATAGAAGAGATACTATTACATTTGAGGAATAGGGTCACTTGGTCAAAGAAAATTTTAAATCATAAACATAAATATGAAATGCTTAGCAGCAGAACATGTGTGAATTCTGTACCATGAACAAAGACAAACTTTAGGAATAATTATAAATGAAGAAGAAATCTAGGTAAATGGCAGAGAAAATATTTTCAACAAAATTTATAGTAGAAAATTTCCCAATTCTAAACAAAGAAATGTCAATTGATGCCTAGGAAGCATTAGAGCATCAAATAGATAAGGCCAGAAAGAAGCCACACAGATCATCAAATCTACAAAATAAAGGAAGTTATTCAAAGTTTCAAGAAAAAAATGTTGAAGTCACATAAAATCAGGCTCATAGGAATAACTACTGATTTTTTTAGAGTAGACTGTAAAGGCAGAAGGGCTTGGAATGAAGTTCTACAAATTACAAAAGACAGTAGATTCCAGCATAGACTTTTATTTCCAGCATGGTTATTGGTCACAATCAATGAAGAAGGGACATTTTCCATGATACAAACAGATATAAAGAATATATACCATGAAGACAGTTCTGTAGATAATACTGGAAGGATACTGAGGTCAGAAGACAAGGTTAAATACAGTTAGGCAGGCATAAAGAGTTTAACAATTCCAGAACATTAAATCAAAAGAGATCTAATAAAACATCACAAAAATGATAAATGAAAGGAATTAATACACATTGTATTCATAAATTAATATGCATGGTCTCAATTTCCCAATAAAGAGGTTTTGACTAACAGATTGGATTATAAAATAAAATCTGGGTATTTTTTTTCTACTTTTAAAAATATAACTCATGATCAATGACAGATACTACCATGGAGAAAATGTATTCCAGGAAAACAGAACTAAGAAGCAAGCAGTTTTAGCTATTTTAATAACTGACAAAATAGACTTCAAACCAAATCAATTCAAAAGAGAAGGAAAAGGATACTACTACTCATTGAAAGAATAGTCCACTGAGAAAACATTGAAGTTTTAGATATTTACACATCAAACAAAGCAACATACAATTTTGTAAAAGAAAAACTTTTAGATTTAAAACCTCAGTTCAATCCCAACAGTAAATGGATGATTTCAACATGCCTCTCTTACAAATAGACTGAACATAATCTGAAAAATAACAACAAAAATCCCAACAAACTAAACTGAGACACTCCACAGTTAAGTAACACCATCAAACAAATGGAACTAACAGATTTCTACAGATCACTCCACCCCAACACTAAAAATAAAAATTAAAACAAAAAAACACAAAAAACCATACAGTGCTCATGAGTGATACCACAGGATCTTGTGAGAGATCAATTTGTAGCTTTTTGGTGAGTATGAACATTGATTTCCACAGTGTCTGTACCAGTTTACCCTCCCAATAGCAATGTTTGTTTCCTCCCTCCCCTGTCATCCCTAGCATCTCTTGTCATTTGTTTTATTAAGCCTGCCCATTCTGAGTGGGGTGAGATTAAATCTCAAAGCAGTCTTAATTTGTATTTCCCGGGGGATGGCTAAAGATATTGAAATTTTAGTGTTTCTTAGCCACTTGCGTTGTATTTTCTGAAGACTTGCTATTTAGTCCCATGCCTGTGTTGGTTTGAATAAGAACAGCCCAATTAGACTCATATGTTTTGGGTTGTTTGCTGGAAGCTGATCTTTTCTGAAGGACTAGGAGGTGTGCTCTCATTAGAAGACATGTGTCACACGGTGCGCTTTGAGGTTTCAAAAGCCCTCCATGCTCAGTTCGCCACCCCCATTTTTCTACCTAAGGATAAGATGTGAGGACTCACCTGCTTGTCTATCACCACTCCTGCCTTCTGCCAAGCTCCCCCAATACTTGTTATGGACTCACCACCCCAATAAAATGTTTTCTCTTACAAGTCGCTTTGATTATGGTGTCTCTTCATAGAATTTGATAAGTAAGCATGCCCCATTTTTAAGCTAGAGGATTCTTTATGTGTTGATGTTTAGGTTTTTCAGTTCTTTATGTATTCTAGATACCAACAATGTCAGATGGATAGTTAGCAATTACTGGAATGAAAATATAATAAATGAAACTAATATAATGTATTTTCAAATCATATACTTTAAAATTCCAATAAATTAAAATTTTCATAAACTCTATAAAATACTTCAATGTAGGTACACATTTTACTTTTTGTACCATTATGAATTCAATAGTATTTTGTTTTCAATCTTAAGTAAATATATATAGTTTATCTACTATACTGACATGTGTAGTTTAATATCATCCTTTCTATGTATACCATAATTTGTTTACCTGCTTAGTTTAACAACATCTAGTCTATACATGTCACAATTTATTTATCCATAAATCTTCATGACATAATGTCTAATATTTTACTATAAAAATGATGGAAAGTCATTTCTCAATCTTGCTTCTTAAATGCATAAGTATTAAATTTCAATAATGTATTACATCATAAATTTTACTTAATATTGACACATTGCTTCTATGTAAACTTAAATAACCAATGTCTGATTGTTGTAAATAGATTTCTATTTTTATATATGTTTTTGTTTAAATTAGAAAAATGCTTGCTTCACATGTCAATCCCTGTTCCTTCTCCCACCCCTCTATCCTTGTCCATTCAACAGTCCCCGTTCAACCCCCAACGAATCCCCACACCATTCCCCAGGGAGGGTGAGACCCTCCATGGGGGAATCTCCTGAGTCTGTGATTTCATCCACGACAGAACCTCAGCCCTTCCCCACGTGTCCAGGCTGGGAGAACATTCCTCCATGTGGAATGGGCTCCAAAAGCTCATTTATATGCCAAGGTAAACACTGATCTACTACCCAAGACCCCAGAGATTGCTGAGGCCTCCTCACTGAAACTACATTCACGGAGTCTGGATCAGTCCCCTGTTGGCCTCTCAGCCATCAGTCTGGGGTTTAAGAGCTCCCCCTTGTCTGGTCAGCTGTCTTTGTGGGTTTCACCACCACGGTCTTGACCCCTGTGCTCATCACTCATCCAACTCAGTCACTGAGTTCTAGGAGTTCAGTTCAGTGTTTAGCTGGATGAAGGCTCTAGGATGGCATATAACATAGTCATCAATCTTATCATCAGAGAAGGGCTACTAATGTAGGCTCTCCACTATTGCTTACTTTACCAGTTGATGGTATCATTGTAGATATCTGAAAATCTCACTGGTGTCTGCTCTCTCCTCAAACCAATAATGACTCCATCTATTAAGGTATTTCTCATACTGTGTATCTCTGAGTTGTTTTAATTTGCATTTCCCTAGGGACTAAGGATGTTGAGCATTTTCCTAAGTGTCTCTCAGCCATTTTAGACTCCTCTATTGAAAATTCTCTATTAAGTTCAGTCCCCCAGTTCTTAATTGGATCATTTTGTGATTTGAAGACTTGCTTATTGACTTCTTTATAAATTTTGGAGATCGGCCCTCTGTCAGATGTGGTGTTAGTGAATATATTTTCCCATTCTGTGGGCTGCATGTTTGACTTGTTGATTGTGTCCTTTGTCTTATAGAAACTTGTCAGTTTCAGGAGGTCCCATTTATTAATCATCAATCTCAGTGTTTGTGCTACTGGAGTTATGTTCAGGAAGCATTATCCTATAACAAATTCATTCAAGGGTACCTCCCACTTTCTCTTCTAAGAGGTTCATTGTATCTGGATTTATGTTGAAATCTTTGATCCATTTGGACTTAAGTTTTATGAGTGGCTATTGACATGGATCTATCTGCAGTCTTCTACATGCCAATATCCAGTTATGCCAACATCATTTGTTGAAGATGATTTTTTCCATTGTATAATTTTGGCTTCTTTGTCAAAAATCAGGTGTTTGTAGGTTTGTGGGTTAATCTCAGGGTGTTCAATTTGATTCCATTGGTCTACCTGCCTGTTTTTGTACCAATACCAAGATGTTTTCAGTACTGTAGCTCTATAATAGAGCTTTAAGTCAGGCATGGTGATTCCTCCCGATGTTGTTTTGTTGAGCAAGATTTTCTTGGCTATCCTGGGTCTTTTGCTTTTCCATATAAAGTTGAGAATTGTTCTTTCAAGTTCTGAGTTCTGTGAAGAATTGTGCTGGGATTCTGATGGGGATTGCATTGAGGCTGTAGATTGCTTTTGGAAAGATTGCCATTTTTATTCTATTGATCCTACCCTATCCAAGAGCATGGGAGATTTTTCCATTTTTCTGGTGTCTTCTTTAATTTCTTCCTTTACAGATTAAAATTTCTTATGATACAGGTCTTTCACTTGTTTGGTTAGTGTTACCTCAGGGTATTTTATGTTGTTTGTGACAATTGTAAAGGGTGATGTTTCTTTTATTTCTTTCTCAGCCATTTTATCATCTGTATATAGTAGTGCTACTGATTTTCTTAAGTTGATCTTGTATCCTGTCACTGTGTTGAAGGTGTTTATCAGCTGTAAGAGTCCCCTGGTAGAGTTTTTTCAGTCACTTATGTAAACTATCATATCGTCTGCAAGTAGTGAAAGTTTTACCTCATCCTTTCCAATTTGTATCCCCTTGATTTCCTTTTGTTGTCTTAGTGCTCTAGCTAGAACTTCAAGTACAATATTGACGAAGACAGCATTGTCTTGTTCCTGATTTTAGAGGAATTGCCTTGAGTTTCTCTCCATTCAGTTTGATGTTGGCTGTTGGTTTGCTGTATATAGCTTTTATTATGTTTAGCTATATTCCTGTTATCCCAGATCTCTCCAAGACTTTTTATCATGAATGGGTGTTGGATTTGGTCAAAGGCTTTCTCAGCATCTAGTGACATGATCATTTGATTTTTGTTTCAAGACTTGTTTATATGGTGGATTACATTGATGGATTTTCGTATGTTGAACCATTCCTGCATCCCTAGGATGAAAGCTACTTGAAAATGGAAGATGATTTTTTGATGTGTTCTTGGATCTGATTTGCTAGCATTTTATTGAGTATTTTTGCATCAATGTTCATGAGGACTATTGGTCTGAAGTTGTCTTTCTTAGTTGTGTCTTTGTGTGGCTTGGGTATCAATGTTATTGATGCCTTGTAAAAAGAGTTTGGTAAAGACCCTTCTGCTTCTATTGCATGGAACCCTTTGAGGAGAATTGGTATAAACTGTTCTTTGAATTTCTGGTAAAAGTCTGCACTGAGGCCACCTGACTCTGGCATTTTTTTTGTTGGGAGACTTTTGATGGCTGCTTCTATTTCCTTAGGTGTTATAGGTTTATTTAAGTTGCTTATCTGTTCTTGATTTAATTTTGGTAAGTGATATCTATCCATAAAATTGTCTATTTCCTTTAAATTTTCAAATTTTGTGGAGTACAGCTTTTCAAAATATGACCTGATGATTCTCTGGATTTCCTTGCTGTCCATTGTTGTGCCTCTCTTTTCTTTTCTGATTTTGTTAATTTGCATGTTCATACTCTGCTGTTCGGTTACTTTGGATAAAGGTTTGTCTATCTTATTGATTTTCTCAAAGAACCAACTCTTGGTTACATTAATTCTTTGTATTGTTTTAGATTTCTATTTTTATGCTTACCACAAATCGTGGCACAGTGAACCATTATAGTTTTATTGTTTTTGATAGCCTAAGATAGGTTTTCAGTCAGTGTGGCTTAATTAGTGATGAATGATTGATTTTTTTCTACATATAATTAATTTTTCTATACATAATGGTAAATTATCTATATTTTTATCTGTGTTTCATTAGAGTCCTTGTATTTTTATTATAGTTTGTTGGGTTTTGAACTCATCTTTTATATTGTATGTATGAGTGTTGTGTCTACATGTATGTATACATACCACATGTGTGTTTGGTGTTGCTGGAGGTCAGAAGAGGATGTAGTACCTACTGGAACTAGAATTATGGAGAGTTGTGAGGTCTGTTAGAGGTCCTGAAACTGAACATCTCCTGTGCCATCTCACCAGCACCTGTGAATGGTCATTAGTAATAGTTATTAAACTATCCTAAATGCCCATGTTTATTGTCCTAGTTACTGCCTTTGCTTTTGTGTTTCTTATGCTGCCTTGACTATCCAACACAACCTGAATTATAAAGTATTTTATAGCATTTAGTCTTTGAAGTCTGTTTCTGTGATAATTCTATTACTTTAGATTAAATTTTCTCTAGAATAGTATTTCACCACTTTGACAATTTTGCTTTTCAAATTAATACCAAGGCCTGTCTGCAACTGTTTTTGATTATGGTGTGATATGGATTTACAATTTTATTTTATTTATTATTTTATTTTATATGATGTATTATATGATCTCTGCTTCCTCATACATATCCTCTGTGTAGTGGTAAACAATACTAGATTCTCATATATTAAAATTTTATTTAATATGGATCTGTTCTCCTGTTTCCTCTCCTGTTATTTTTCTGTTTCTGTACTAGTGATGTGGAGATATATTATGGGAGCGAGGTTTTCATTAATAATACATTAGAAAAAGACAACCTTTCACCAATACAGAGATCTCTTATACAATTACTCAAAATGTTTTTCTTATCTTTTGCTCTTTGACAATCTTTAAGAAAATTATAAATATGTTTTGAAGTTTTATTCAACCACATTATTGTATTCTGACAATTATATTAAACAAAAAGTTTAGTTTGGGTCAATATTTAGTTGTCAAATTCATAAACATGTAAATATATAGATACATATACATATGCCTACTAGTGTATGCCCTCTTGTTCAAGGTCAATGCATCCACCTTAAGATACTGCCTCACCATCCTTTACCCTCATTCATTTCTGTGTTCATTCCATCCTCCCAAGGAAAGAAAGCATCCTTAGTCACCAAGTCTACATGTACCATTTTAATGTGTCTGCATCCCAGGACCTTGCAAACATGAGTTACTGCTCTTTTTCCAAAGCCTTCCTAATTTCCAGAAGCTCAAGAGTCCTCCTGGCTATGACCCTTCTATGTGTGGTACAAAAGGATGGAAGTTATTAACTGTCATGGATTGGAAAACTAGTAGAGTCAGTTGCTGATTACAAATTTATCATTGTAATTTAAATGAATGAGTCTGAATGAATGTCGTATTGGTGACAGATAGGAGAAGTTTCAATAGAATGATATATGAGAAAGATAGCTACTTTGCAGTGGGAAACACTAACCATCAAATGTAATTCAAACTAAAATTGGAGCAGTGCTCTTACAGAGTCAAAACTTTGAGAGAAAATGAGTAGTACAGAAAAAGAATATGAACAAAAAGTTTGGTAGGCTCTAGTAATTTATTATTCAGGATTTTCAGGAATCATGTTCATATCTGTAATTTATTCAAAATTTTGTGTTTAAGCTTCTTTAACCCGTAATTTACACATTTCCATCAAGAACAGTGTTTAAGCAGATATGGTGAAGCACAAATAATGTAATTCTCCCTGAGAAGACTTTTTTCCTACACTTGCTATCTCACACAAAAGCTGTTTACTCATCCTTGAAAATGTTCATATTTGTGGTCACTTGTGAGACAGCTTTTAGTGAATTTTGCACAGTTAATTCATTCCTTGGTTTATTTTACATTAGTCTACATTAGGAGTTAGAAAAATCACTTCTGGTATGGCAGCATTCAGAATCTTCATCAAATCTACACTAGTATAATTGTCTTAGAAGTTACAAGGCCTTGGTACTTCTGCAGCAAAATGTTGATTTCTGGAACAGTATGATTTGTATTGCTCTCAAATGTGTTCTTACTGTGTTCTGGAGATGCAACATAACTTATGTGTTAAATTTGAGAGGTTCATAGGACATGGAAATGAAAATGTACTTTTCCTATCCATGGTTTACTGAAGGTGTTCTGATCATTTAAATCAGGTTTATGACGTAGGAAGGAAAGTAGTACTTGTCAGTCATTTAAAGATAAACCAGAGATGGCTTCAATTTCAAAAGAAAGTTCAAGATTTTCTGAAATAGTTACTATCTAGAACGCATGCTTGCTACCTCTTCACATTTCAGAAGTCCTATTTCTACATTGGAAAATATTACACAAAATATTTAAGGGGTATTAACACAAATACTGAGGCTGGAGGGGCGGTTCAGCAAGTAAACCTGTGTAAGCATGAGATCAAATCCATGTTCCCAGCACCCATGTAAGAAGCTGTATCCTGTGGGGCTGGGCTGCTGGCATTTGGGGTGATGGAGGATCGCTGTGATTTGCTGACCACAAGCCTAGCTCCAGGCTCACTGCTAGTCCTTGTCTCATAGTAATAGGATTGGGAATGACAGAGCTGTTACAGAATTTTCCACCCAGTTCCTCAGTCGCCTTGCCTCAAATGAACACACAGACACTTTATTATGAAACTGTTAGCTGTTGCTAGGGCTTCTTATTGGCTAGTTTTTTCTTAATTATTAACCCATTACTATTAATCTATGTATTTCCCCGTGGTCTTGGCTTACAGCAGAACACCTGACACTTCTTGTCTTCGTAGGGCTCACATCATGACTCCTTTCTGCCTACACTTACCATAATTCTCCTCTCATAGCCCCACCTATCCTTCCTGCCTGGCCACTAGCCATACAGTGTTTTATTCATCAACCAATAAGAGAAACACATACACATAAGGACATCCCCATCACAGAGCAGAGCAAAAGGTGACCTCTTCCATGACTCAGTGCACATGCATTGGTGTAAAAAAGTACACAGCATCTTCATGCATGAGAATTCAGTATAACCTAACTCTGTTTTTCAATGTGGTCATTAAGTAGGCACACACTTGAAGTGGTATATTAACTCGTTATTGTTGACCTACAATCGGTCAATACTTGCTGGCAGTACAAATGGAAATATTTTTCAAGGACTCTATGCTTAATAGATCTGCTCCTGGAGTGATCTGGACTGGAAAGTGACTTGTAGGCATCTGCTAGGAGGGAGAAGAGGCAGTTTTACCACTTGGTTTCTAAATAAAAACCATGTGGCATTGTGATTCTTGACAAAAAGTTGGTGAAGTAACGATGCATGGGAATCACCCATGTGATTGAAAAGTAAGGAGAAATATATGTTCTCTCCTATCAGACAATTGGTTCTCTTTCCCTCACTAATTGCATGAATATTTACTGGTTGTCAGAATTCCAAGTCAGAACTTATGCAAGTACCCAAGCAAGAGCCCTGATAGTAGTGAACAAAGAGGCAGTGAAATTCATGGTAAATATCATTTAGTAATGTATTTGAATAACAATATAAACATAGAAACATGAAATGTATTAAGAAAAAGGCATTTTGTTGGGGAATAATTGCATATGCAAACTTCTGGAGACAGAAATGACCCAGTGTATGAAAATCAGGTTTTGAGTTTATTATCAGCTCAATAGATTATCACCAACAGTGACTATTAACAAAGAAGTACACACATACACACACGTATGTACAGACACCAGCACATGTGAACAAATGCATAAACATATATACACACATGCACACACATACATGCATGCACATGTACAAAAATGAAAGGAAATACAGCTTTTCAATTTTTTCATATGTTCCCCATAAATAAATAATGCCCATGATCACATTGTGATTGTTTTAGGAAGCCAAGTTTAGAGGCCAATACTCTCTGATCAATAGGCCTTAGTGTAAAAGGTTTCTCAGGAGGGATTCCTGATGAAAATTGAGGGTTGTGAATGATAGAATCAAAGTATGGAAAGAAAGATCTAATGTTGGACAAAAGCATAAAATGATGCACTTGATGTTCATTGATCCATGCAGTGTAATTCTCAATTTCTCATGAATGACATAACTACAGATCAGTGGTACTCTTAGCCTTAGTCAGGGAAACTTCATTGATCTCTAAGCAGTGGTCAAAGCAGAGTCTCTTAGCTGGTCAGTGCTGAGAATTTACGACTGTTAGTAGTCAGTCCTAAACTGAACACATATATCAACCCCCACAAAGCTGAAGGAACATTGTGGAAGAGGGTATGGGAAAAACTGTAGGATGGGCTGAAGTGTTGTGAGATGCTGATGTCATCATTACACCCATGAGCTCATGGCAGCTGTGATTCCTTCTAAAAGACTTGCTCAAATATTCAGCCACCAATAATCCCAACACTGATGGGGGAAACATTCATGAGGCTCCGTTCCTAGCTGAGGAGATATTTTTATTTGAGGGCACTGCCAAAATGGGAGTCATTTTTCTTTTAGGGTGTGGCCACTGTCTAAGAACATGCTGGCTACACTCACTGGAGTCAGTGGCATGTAAAAAATAAGAATGAGAGAAGAAGATGGTTTAGGGGAGCGATTCATTCAGGGTGAGTAAAAGGGGCACACTTGGAATACATATGATCAACTTGCATTATATATGTATATGAAGTTGCAAAAAGAGTAAATAAAGTATTTCTTAGGAAGTAGATTCCCATGTACGTAATTCTTATTTGCTCTACAGAGTGATGCTGCTGAATACTTCACTTCCTACCTAACTGCTATCTGTATATTAGTGCTATAAATGTTAATGCTGATTTTATAGCAGGTGGTTGTTAAATATATGGTTAGATATACATATAAATAGTGAGTTACAAGATGAAGCTAGTTTGGGATTATCATGTTATCTATGAACATGAAATGTGATGCAATTAAAAATAATTAATCTAACTGGTTATCTTAAAGAAATAACTTAACCTGTTTGCATAATCCATATAGCAAGCTAAGGTGTATCCATTGATAAATAACATATAGATTCAGTTTGATGATTTGTACCCCACTTAACATATGCTCAGGGTACAATATTTCTACAATCATTTTAGCCACAAGAGATGACTGAATGGCGTAAATGGACGTTGGAGTGAGGGATAAATAATAAATAATAATATTGTACATGTAATGACATCTTGGATAGTAGTAGTTTGTCAGGAATGTAGTTAATGAAGTAGAGTAGAAAATAATAAAAACTAAGGTTGTGGATTTCACAAGAAAAGCTCAAGTAGTAAAGTGTTTCCTTTCTTTTCTTTTTCATCTTTTCCATTTATTTATTCTTTTCTTATAAAATACTTACTGAATTCAGTTTCCCCCTCCTCCACCCCTCCCAACAGCCACTTTCCCTCTCTCCCAGATCCACTGCTCCTCCATGTCCCTTCACAAAGAACATGCCTCCACAGGAAATCAAACACACACAGACGAATAAAATGCATTAACACTAGGCACAAACTCTCTTATCAAGGCTGGATGAGGCAGCCCAGTAGGAGGGAAAAGGTCCCAAGAGCAGGCAAAAGTGTCAAAGACAACCCCACTCCCAGTTTTGGGAGTCCCCAAAGAACAACAAGCTACACAATCATGTGGTATATGCAGAGTAACTAGCTCAGACCCATACAGAGTCTATGTTTGTTGGTTCAGCCTCTGTGAGGCCCTATGAGCCCTGCTTAGTTGATTCTGTGGGCTAAGTTCTCTTGGTATCCTCAACCCTTTTGACTCCTACAATCCCCCCTCCCCATCTTCCACGTAGTTCCCCTGGCTCTGCCTAGTTCTTAACTCTGGGTCTCTGCTTCTGCTCCCATCAGCTGCTAGAGGAGGCCTCTCTCACGAAGGACTGGAATAGGCCCAGATCTATGAGAATAGCAGAGCATCTTGAGAAATTATTTCTTTGACTTTTTTTTTTCAGGGATCAGATGGTTCATCCATTAGGGCTAGGTCCACAACCAAAAATATAAGTGTTTTCTTTCCAATCATGATGACCTGAATTTAACTCCCAGAGCTATGCAAAAGGAAAAATAAAAACCCATTGAGGCATGCCTATAGTCACAGTGCTAAGAAGATAGAGACAGGAGCATCCCTGGGCTCTCTGCCCAGCCATTCTAACCTAATCATGGTGTTTCAGGACAGTGAGAGACAACTATGTCTCAAAACTTAAGATAGGATTATTACCTGAGGAGTGCACACACATATGTAAACACATAAGCCTGTGTAAATATATACACAAATAATGTCAATATTGGGCTTATAATTCAATTTCTCAATCAGTCCATATATATTTAGGAACTTCAACATTTCACTGAAGAACTTTTTCCCATTTCCTCCTCTGTTGATCAAGCAACATAGTGCAGGTTGACTGTGTGGAGTCTCAGTCCCTGCCTGAGGCCCTCCTAAGTATCTGCTGTGGGAGTGCATTATAGGAATATTTCTTACATTCTAAGAGACAGGGACATTTGCAGACCTCACAGCAAAATTAACAATATGCTTAAGGTCACTTAATTCTCGAGAATGTTATCCTACTGTATGCTTAGCCTGTTTTTTAACCTGCCTTTGAAAGAATAATATAACAACCAGCCTTATTTGACTTGGATTCCTCACGTAATCAAATTATACAACCTAAGCTCATATTGCTGTAATCTTAAGGTATCTACTCCTCTATGCCCTGGCCCAAGAGAAATTCATGTTTATTTTCATGTGTAATGTTAATTATTTGATTTAAACAGCAAATATAGATAAAAATGTTATAAAGAAAATACACTCTAAAAATATCGGGTACAATATTGATATCATTTAAGTTTGCCTGCAGTAATGTTTGAGCTGCTGTTTGCTATTTGGGTCATTTGGGGTTGGTTGGAGTCAGTGACTTTATCACTTGTGAAGCTCTATAAGATTTCTGCAAATCATCCCTCATTCCTTTCCCAGGAGATACTTTCTGTGCTCTTGACACTAAGACCTATTGATCAAAGAGTATTAGCACCTAAACTTTGCTTCCTAAAACAATCACAATGTGAGCATAGACATTATTTATTGATGGGGAATATATGAAACAATTGAAAAGCTGTATTTCCTTTCATGTTTATACATGTGCATGCATGTATGTGTATTCATGTGTGTATATATGTTTATGCATTTGTTCACAGGTGCTGGTGTCTGTACATATGTGTGTGTGCATGTATGTGCTTCTTTGTTTTGACAAGTTGTTCCTCAGTGGTTAATTTATTTCTCTTTCCTGTCCTGGGCTAATCCTCAGTCTCTGCCCCTGTCCAGGCCTCTCCTTTAACCACACAGGCTCTTTGTTCACAGTCTGTAATGAAGCTCACACTATTCTCTTTGCTATTCTAGGTTAACTATACCCTGCTACCATTGGCCAATTAAGGAGAAAGCTGTTTGGTTCAAGGTGTGACCTGTTGAGGAATAAAAATATTCTACAGAGGGCCTACTCAACACCTCTGTTGTGTTTCTATTTATTCACCTTAACAAGAATATCTGTCTATCTGAGAGTTAAAAGAGAAATATATCCAGCACACACAGGCACATACCAGATATCCCAGATTATGTTTCTTTGTAAAATTGAAAGAAAACCATAACAAAATGAAATAGGGGCTAATATTCTCTACTTTCTCTTTCTCATTCCAGAAATATGTAAGATGGTATATAAAAGATTCAGAGTTTGGGAAATGGGAGCACCAAAAGTGATAGAGTACTTCCTGCTTGTGCAGAATCTATTGTAAACGGAGATTACAGAAGCCATGTGGTGTCATCATTCGTAAGTTAGCTTCCAAATATTGATTACAAACTAAGAAAGATGAGAGACACCAAATCCCTTGTGCAACTGTATAGTTCACGAAATGCTCTTCTTTATTTACCTGTCTCTGCATGCTTGTGAACATAGGAGTTTTGTGGAGAGAGAGGTAAAGAGAAAAAGAATAAGAAGGGAGAAGACAGAGAGGAAAAGGAGGAAGACAGGCATTGGAAAGGTGTGGGGAATGATGGGTTCAGTCCATGCCAGGCTGTATGTGGACTTCGTTTTTCCTCTCTGCATCCCCAGCTATAAACACTACTGTTATACATTTCAAAACCAGGATTATAAAATCTAAAATCACTATTGTTATTATTTGCCAAACAAGGGTCACCAGAGCCTGTCTTAATTCTAAATTTATATGCCCTACAACACTCCTCTCATCTCCTAGTGATGCTCCTGGTTACATAGGAACTTAGAAAACTTGAGCAGCCTTTGAATGAAGGGCTATTATGCTCAATTATGAGATATTTTCCTTGTCTAGCTGTGGAGCTGTTATCCTGTTAAGCTGGTTGGGGATAAAGACTGGGGAAAATGAAATTGTGCACACATCAGCAGTCTATTAGAAGCGTGGATTGGATATTGATAAAATTTTAGTAGTAAAGTAGATGCTTGTTGGAATTTCAAATTCTAAAGATGAAATTATAGAACTAAGACTAAATAGAAGGTATCTTCTGTGCATCAAACACATTGGAATCAATTATTCTCAGAGTAAGAAATATAAAATATGCCCCAGCAGCCTTTAGTTTCCTCTGTATACTATCTAAGGTACTGAATAGTTAAGCATCATTCTGACTGATCTTTATTCAAGTGGATAACACTAATATTATCCTAAGAGGCTTCTGCTTTCTCCTATAGGTAATAATAATACAGTTCATGAGAAATTAAATACAGATTATCAACAAATATAAGGTTACAGTCATGACTTAAAATAATTCTGATGAACTCTAGCTTGATTTATTTCTTCAGAATAACATTTTTAAGTTGTATAATTCAAAAGCAACAATTATACCAAATACTACAAGAACCTAAATGTATTCTAGTCTAAATTGGCTTCTTCATTTAAACAACTCATTTTTAGTGACCCAGAAGTATGTTATAGAATTAATGTGTACACATTTACATGTGTATTTGTTAGACAAAAATTTATGTAGTAGGAATACTAATTTGGCATTAGAATAATGAAAAATAAGCTCATATTATTCTTTAACATGGAACTTACTTTGGGATGCATTTCAAATGCCTTTATTTGTTTTAATCATTGTTCATTAAGGTATGTATGCATAATCGGTTAGAAACTGAACTAATTTAAAGTCATGTTGCCTGTATATGTATGTGTGGTGTGCATTCGCACGTGTGCATGTATTCACAGGTGTATAGGTGGACACGTGTTGAGGGCAGATGGTGGTACTGGCTGTCTTCTGCCACAAATTCTCACCTTGTGTATTTAGACAGGTTCTCCTCCTGAACATGGTGCTTCCCATTTTGGTTAGTCTGGCATGTCAGTGTGCTTGAGAATTCCCTGTTCCTGAACACTGCATGTTAGCATTATCAGGTTATTATCACACTTTCCCAGTCTTCAAGTGGATTCTGGGGATCTGAATTCTATATTCACACTTTCACAGCAAAAACGTATACACTGGCTTACTTCTCTAGTCTTTTATCCATATTTAATGCGTATACGCTGATGACTTTGGATAAGTCTGTACCCACAGATCCATTAGTTCAATCTTTAGTTTTAAAAAATCAATTATTTTAAAAATTTTTCCTTTCTTCCCTTAAAAATGTTGTCATTAATATTTTGTGGCATAAATATTTAGAATAGAATTAACATTAGATCTATATCCTAGCAATCCTTTAACTACACAGTACAGTATTTCTAACTGTAAGTACCAGTGTATACAACAGTTTTCTAAGATTTACTTGTCTTACCTGACATTTTTCACCCTTTGACCCAAACCTCTCCACTTGCCATACCTAAGCTCCCACAAGCCAGCATTCTACTTTTTAGTTTTATGGCTTGGCTATTTTATAACTTTATCGTGTCATGTTGTACTTCTATATCTGATGTAGTTCAGTTGGCCCAGTGTTGCTGCAGAGAGCAAGATATCCTTCTCCACAAGGTGAAGATATCCTACCACCTGTGTGTAGCAACTCCTCTTTTCTGTTTATTCACTGATGGATATTTGAGCTAGTTCTGCATCTCTGCACCTGTGTACCATGTTACAGTGTGCCCTGAAGGGTGGGTATCTTCAAAATCTGATTTTAGGTTCGGCAGACACAAACCCAGCAATAGAACTTCTTGCTTCTATGGTAATTCTACTTTTAACTTTCAGGCTCCCCAATATTAATTGGTCTGAATGGTGGTATTAGTTTAAGTTTTCAACAGATGAGTCTAAAGATTTCCTTCTTCTTATCATACATATTTATAGATTTCATCATGCTAATATTTGTGAGGAAATTACTCCTTTAAAGTTACAATATCTTCCCCATACTCAAAGCAGAAACCCACCTGCAGTGTGCTTTCCTCTGTGTCATTTGCCTTTGCCTTGTGTATATTCTTTATGTATTTGTCTATTCATTTATATATTCATTTATGAGAGAATAAAGCAATGTAACCCACACATTTCAAAAGGTAAGCTACCCTAGTAGAGTAAAAGACAAGAAGGAACACGGGCATGTAGTAGATTCAAAATCATGTAGATATGAACCTCTAGCAACAGACACCCAAGAATCTACCTAGTGTAATAGGCTCCACTTGAACCTATGGCTGAATAGAAAGTATACTAGTTTTAGATTATGCTTATGATTTTCCTTTTTAGTAAGAAATGAAAATAACCAAGATAGTTTTGCATATATTATGTAGAATATATACACATATGCAAAATATGTACATATATATTGAAATTTTCAAATTTGTATAAAATGTGTCTCAACCACATGTACTCTTTGCTCTCTTCTTCCAACCCTTACTATAATACCCTACCATCACATCTGTCTTCCAACTTCATGTCTGTATTTTTGAGTTAATTATCATATTTTAAGTGTCCACTGTGTGCAGTTAATTCTGTCCATGAGGATGCAACTTTATTTTGGCATCTTTTCATCTTCTGTCCCATCATTGACTAATGTATGAGGATTAGTTACATGTAGCTAAATTAAAACCAACTTTTTGTCATTCATGTGTATATTTACTATCTGTATTACCATAATATGTCACACACAATAGACACATCTGAATTCATAATCTATACAGGTCTCCAACAAGGACACTGTTGAATTTATAATCTCCAATCTGTCACTAAAAGAAGGGACCTGTCTTCATACCAATGTTCCTTGTTCTTTATTCTGAATCCAAATAACATTTGCCACTTACTTGATGGAGTTCATTTTTGCTTTGACATCTTACAATCATTGTTCCCAAGATGTCTGAAAAATCTTAATCTATAATTATTTCAGTATAATTAATGATGTTGGGACTGGAGAGGAGAGAATACAGATATTAGGTCCTTTGTTTTAATGGTGGAAGGCAACCATGAAAGGTTAGTCCAAGATTTTCTCTTCAGTGACAGAGAAACACAAGAATCATGTCATATTCATGAAAATTAATGTCTCTAGGCCTTGGACCTACATCAGTGTCCAAAGATATGAGTGTTCCAAAGCCTCCATGGTCAACAGAAGTTATATTCCTGGCTGCTGTCTCACTCATTGGCATGATTCTTGTGTTATAAATAGTTTTTTTTTCTTATAAGCAACATTAAATCTTCAGCTTTTGAATCCAGCAAAGACAAAAATTCAAACAAACAATTTGGCTCAATATTTAAATGACCCGAGAAGGAGCTTTGCTTTTTCCACCTCGTTATATAGGCAGAATATTTATCTGTTTTGCCTTTTAAAATAATCCAAGTTCTTGGAAGTTCACCTGGCACAAGAATTTTTTATCATTTTTTATTTTAATTTTAAATAGCTAGTTTTACATGTCAATCCCAGTTCCCTCTCCCTCCCCTCCTCCCGCATTCCCCTTCCCCACAACCCTCCCACCCTATTGCCAAATTATTCCTCATAGGGATATCTAGAGTCTGTCATTTTACTCTGGGTAGGGTCCAGGCACTCCCCCTAAGAGTCCATGCTGAGAGAGCATCCCTCTTTGTGCTATAGGCACACGAAGACTGTTTGTATACCAGGGATAGCCACTGATCCACAGCTCAGGGCCCCATGGGTTGCCCAGGCCTTCTCGCTGACACTCACATTTGGGGGGTCCAGATCAGTCCCATGCTGGCCTCCCCACTGTCAGTCTGGGGTCCAAGAGCACTCCCCTGTTCAGATCAGCTGTCTCTGCTGATTTTGCCAGCCCATTCTTTGCCAATTTGCTCATCATTCCTCTCTCTCTGTCACTGGGTTCCTTGGGTTCAGTTCAGTGATTAATTGTGTGTTTGCCTCTGCTTCCATCAGTCACAGGATGAAGGCTCCCGGATAGTTATAGACATCAAGTTCATTATCAGGAATGGGCATTCGAGGTGGACTCTCCACTATTGCTTAGCTTGCCAATTGGTGTTATCCCTTTAGATCACTCGAGGTCGCTCTGGTGCCTGATCTGTATTCGATCCTATGATTCCCTCTTCCCCCTATTCTATCCCCACCCCTAAACTTCCTGTTTCCCCATGACCAACTCTCTTCCTCTTCACCCCCTCTCTTCTTCCCAGGTCCCACTCCCCCCCCCACTCCTCGCCGTGTTCCCCATCCATTCAGGGGATCTTGTCTCCATCCTCTTCTCTTGGGTACTATGCATATATGCATATCTTTTAGGTTCTTTCCTGTATCCCAGACTCTCTATCAGTGTAAGTAGAGACTGGCACTATCCTGATCCATGTCTAAAATCCATATATGAGTGAGTACATACCATGTTTGTCTTTTTGCAACTGGGTTACCTCACTCAGGATGGTTTCTTCCAGTGCTATCCATTTCCCTGCGAATTTCAAGATTCCATTGTTTTTTTCTGCTGAGTAATACTCCATTGTGTAAATGTACCACATTTTCTCTATCCACTCTTCAGTTGAGGGGCATCTAGGTTGCTTCCAGGTTCTGGCTATTACAAATAATGCTGCTATGAACATAGTGGAGCAGATGCCCTTGTTGTATGAACTTGCCTCATTTGGATATATGCCTAAGAGTGGAATTGCTGGCTCTAGTGATAGATTAATTCCCATTTTCCTGAGGAATCTCCATACTGATTTCCAAAGAGGCTGTATGAGTCGGCACACCCACCAGCAGTGGAGGAGTGTTCCTCTCTCTCCACATCCTCTCCAACATAAATTGTCTTTGGTGTTTTTGATTCTAGCCATTCTGACAGGAGTAAGATGGTATCTCAGAGTTGTTTTGATTTGCATTTCCCTGATGGCTAAGGATGTTGAGCACTTTCTTAAGTGTCTCTTGGCCATTTTAGCCTCCTCTACTGAGAATTCTCTATTTAGCTGTGTACCCCACCTTTTAATTGGATCCTTTGGTGTTTTGGAGACTTGTTTCTTGAGTTCTTTGTAAATTTTGGAGATTAGCCCTCTGTCAGATGTAGGGTTAGTGAATATCTTTTCCCATTCTATGGCCTGTCTTTTTGTCTTTTTGACTGTGTCCTTTGTCTTACAGAAGCTTTTTAGTTTCAGAAGGTCCCATTTGTTAATTGTCGATCTCAGTGCCTGTGCCACTGGTGTTATGTTTAGGAAGTGGTCTCCTGTACCAACTAGTTGAAGAGTATCTCCCACTTTCTCTTCTAAAAGTTTCAGTGTGGCTGGATTTATGTTGAGATCTTTGATCCATTTGGACTTAAGTTTTGTACAAGGCGATAAACATGAATCTATCTGCAGTCTTCTGCATACCAGTACCCAGTTATGCCAGCACCATTTGTTGAAGATTCTTTCTTTTTTTCCATTGTATAGTTTTAGCTTCTTTGTCAAAAATCAAGTGTTCATAGGTGTGTGGGTTAAAATTAGAGCTTTCGATTCTGTTCCATTGGTCTACCTGCCTATTTTTGTGCCAATACCAAGCTGTTTTCAGGACTATAGCTCTATAATAGAGCTTGAGATCAGGTATGGTGATGCCTCCTGAAGTTCCTTTATTGTATAGGGATGTTTTAGCTATCCTGAGCCTTTTGTTTTTCCATATAAAGTTGATTAATGTTCTTTCCAGGTCCTTGAAGAATTGTGATGGAATTTTGATAGGGATTGCATTGAATCTGTAGACTGCTTTTGGCAAGATTGCCATTTTTATTATGTTGATCCTACCAATCGAAGAGCATGGGAGATCTTTCCGTTTTCTGGTATCTTCTTTGATTTCTTTCTTTAAAGACACAAAGTTCTTGATATACAGGTCTTTAATTTCCTTGGTTAACATTATCCCCAGATATTTGATGATGCTTTTGGCTATTGTAAAGGGTGATGTTTCTCTGATTTCTTTCTCAGTCACTTCATCATCTGTATATAATAGGGCCACTGATTTTTTTGAGTTTACCTTGCATCCTGCCACATTGCTGAAGGTGTTTATCAGCTCTAGGAGTAACCTTGCGGAGTTTTTTGGGTCACTTATGTAAACTATCATATCATTTGCAAATAGTGAAAGTTTGACTTCTTTTCCTATTTGTATCCCCTTTATCTCCTTTTGTTGTCTTATTGCTGTAGCTAGAACTTCAAGTACAATATTGAAGAGATATTGAGAGAGTGGACAGCCTTGTCTTGTTCCTGATTTTAGGGGAATTGCTTTGAGTTTCTCTCCATTTAGTTTGATGTTAGCTGTTGGTTTACTGTATATTGCTTTTATTATATTCAGGTACATTCCTGTTATCCCTGATCTCTCTAGGACCTTTATCATGAAGGGGTGCTGGATGTTGTCAAAGGCTTTTTCAGCATCTAGTGAGATGATCATGTGGTTTTTCTTTCGCAGATTGTTAATATGGTGGATTACATTGATAGATTTTCTAATGTTGAACCATCCCTGCATTCATGGGATGAAGCCTACTTGATCATGGTGGATGATTTTTTCTGATGTGTTCTTGAATCTGGTTTGCGAGTATTTTATTGAATATTTTTGCATCAATGTTCATGAGGGAAATTGGTCTATAGTTCTCTTTCTTAGTTGTGTCTTTGTGTGGCTTGGGTATCAAGGTAATTGTAGCCTCGTAGAAAGAGTTTGGCAGTGAGCCTCCTGCTTCTATTGTGTGGAATATTTTGAGGAGTATTGGCAATAGATCTTCTTTGAATTTCTGGTAGAATTCTGCACTGAAGCCATCTGGGCCTGGGCTTTTTTTATTTGGGAGACTTTTGATGACTGCTTCTATTTCATTAGTGGTTATAGGTCTGTTTAGATTGTTTATCTGTTCTTGATTTCATTTTGGCAAGTGATATCTATCCAGGCAATTGTCCATTTCCTTTAAATTTTCAAATTTTGTGGAGTACAGATTTTCAAAGTATGCCCTGATGATTCTCTGGATTTCCTCAGAGTCCGTTGTTATGTCCCCTTTTTCATCCCTGATTTTGTTAATTAGCATGCTCTCCCTCTGTCTTTTGGTTAGTTTGGACAGAGGTTTATCTATTTTGTTGATTTTCTCAAAGAACCAACTCTTTGTTTCATTGATTTTCTCAGTGTTTTTCTGGTTTCTACTTGATTGATTTCAACCCTCAATTTGATTATTTCCTGGCGTCTGCTCCTCCTGGGGGAGTTTGCTTCTTTTTGTTCTAGAACATTCAGCTGTGCTATTAATTCTCTAGTATGACTGTTCTCCAGTTTTTTCAAGTGGGCACTTAGTGCTATAAACTTTCCTGTCAGCACTGCTTTCAAAGTGTCCCATAAGTTTGTGTATGTTGTGTCTTCATTCTCATTGAAATCGAGGAAGTCTTTAATTTCTTTTTTTATTTGTTCCTTTACCCAGGGATGGTGCAATTGTGCATTGTTCAATCTCCATGAGTTTGCACAAGGATTTTAAAGAAATGTTTGTGGAGTAAGAAAAACTCTCTATGCTATGTGTTCATGGGAATTACTTTCCTATCTATAACAACTTTTGTCATTAAATTGAGTATTTAATATTTAGCTATTTTTCTTGAGTGAAGCAGTGTTTATAATATTTTAAAGCCATATTAATATCTATCTGCTTTACTTTAACAAGCACACATCTTTCTGGAATATGCTCCAATAATTTATTCTCCAAAGTTTACCACTTCTTGATCATTAGACTACTTATAAAGTATTTGTGATTTTTATATGCATTTTATTTTTCCCTAATATACTCAATATTAATAAACATATTAATATATGTAGCAATTTTTGCATCAATTACTCCAGAAATTATCATTTCTGGACATAAGTATGTAAACATTTTATATGGTTATATGTTTATTTTCCTACCAACTTGGAGTCAGGCTGGATTCTTTTCCTTCTTTACTGAGCTAGTTAAAACACTACCACGTCAGGGCTTTCTCCCCTGCTCTGGACTTTAGTTTCCAAGGTTGTGATTTGGATCAGGTTTTTACACCATGGTCTCTGTTTTCTCATTTCAACGTTAAGATGACAATGATCCTCTATTGAGTATTATGAGGAGTCATATAAGGATCAATGCAGTGATACAGAGAGCTTGGAACATGCCTTGGTGTTGTGTGGCAAGGCTGAGTTTACTCAGTAATGTTAAATTTAAATCCATAAGGTAATGACTTTTGCCTTCTCGTTTCCATCTTACTATGTACTATGTAAGCTGGTGAGGATTTGCTATATACCTCTTACTCTGTGTTCTTCCTTGTTGTCAGTGGCTGTTTAACTTGATTTGACTAAGTACTCAAACAACCCAAGAAGAATCTCTGCTCTGTCTTATCACACAGCCAGTATGTTTATATATGTTATTCATTAAAATAATCCAAGTATTGGAAGTTTGCCTGGTATGAGGACTTTAAACAAATGTTTGTTAAGTAAATGTGAATTTATATGTTAAGTATCTTCCCCTAATTCCAGAGATACTATTCTAGTCTAATAAAAAGCAAGGAAGTAGATGATGAGGTAAAGAACTAAGGCATCTGTTCTGATCTGAGTTCAGACACCCTAGAGTTTGCATGCAAACCTGCTCTTTCAGATGCAAGTGCTGGCTCTGAACCAGTCCTCTGCTGGCATCGGGTATCTTCCAACCCCCTAGGTGCACTTCAGTCTCAGCTGCTGCTTTTGTTTATTTCTCCCTTTCTGTGTATTTTAATTACCTTGGCTGCATCTGCATTTGCCAGAAGAAGAGCATGAGATACAATAAAAGAACATTATGCAACACATGAGGTCAAAAACGACTTGGTGCGTGAAGACCATTTCAGAATGAAAATCAATCTGAAAAAGCTAGGTTTGTGTTCTGAATCAAAGAGGTTAAAACTCTAAATAATTTAAATTGCCTGAAACTTTCAATGAAATCTTCTTTCAAAGTTAGGAGGTAAAGGTGTTCTCCAAAGAAAAACTATATAGAAAGATGTACACAATGCATGCTTCTTAAATGCTAAAGACTTCATTTTATTCAAAATAATACATACACATGAAGAAAATATGGAACACAATGGAATGTGCTTTAATCACATGGATATTTACATAAAAGACTTCTGGTCTACTTTACCTTATTTTATTTTAATTGAGAGGCTAAACCTTTTTGTTATTCTGTTTCTAAATTCTTCTGGTTGTTATTTTAAAAAACATAGTAATACATGTATTCGCCAGTTATTTGAACATGACAATTTCTAACAAGTCTGTTGATGATCAATTGTGAAAGATGAACACTTATATTACCTCTTCTGACTTTTCTACTTTCTCCTATTTTTGGTCATTTATATTGATTTACTCTTTTGTTTTCTTTTTGTTGAAAATATGCTTTTCTCACAACATATATGCTGTTTTGTTTTCCCTCGCTCTAGTACTTCCAGTTCCTCCCCATCTCTCCTCCCATCTGGACTTATACCCTTTCCCTCTCTCATTAGAAAACAAATAGGCTTCTAAGCTATAATCATTCAATATAATAAGATGATTTAAAAATTAACCCACTGAAATTAGACAGAACTGACAGAGGTGAGTTCTGATGCCCTGCTACACAGAGAAGCAACCACTATCACTGCTGCTTCTTCAGAATAGGGTAAATACAGTGACTTCTCCTATGATCTATGAACTCTTAAGTTTTCATAGAACAGTACTTCCATAAACATTTTAGTTTTTTTCTCCTCTTTGTGGGATATTGCAAATTTTATTGGTTATTATTTCTTTATTTACACTTATAATTTATTAGTATAATATTGGGGGCTGTATTTCTGAACAACAGTGGGTGAAGATACTCCTATTCTCTCTGTTAACCCCCTTCTCACCTTTACTCCATCAGGGACAATCTGGTGCTGCCAAAACATCCAGCCTCCATGTTTCTGCTGCTTCATTTGCTTAATAATGACCTAAGCTTTCTGAAAGAAGTCTGGGGACACCCCTCAACTTTTTGACAAAAGTTTGACAAAACTAACTAACCACCTTATAATGTTATCTAAATTTACATTTATTTAAAGGTCATTCATTCTTTTTCTCTCCCTTCCTCATTGCTTCCTACCATAGCCTTTATCAGGTGGGGTCAAAATTGTTAATCAACATAATCACAGAAACCTTAAGTAGGTCCTCTATGGTGTCATCAACAGCAGGTAACAGTGGACTTTGCTGCTGGCAACCCACATAACCCATGGAGCATTATCCACCCACATTCATGGTGGTTTAGCTATATAATCTGTTATAAATGACTAATCTGTTATAAAGGGCTAATGAGAGTAGTTATCTCCCATTGATTATTGAGAGGATTCAAAAGCATATTTGTTGAGAAAAATTAAACATGATGATTTGACTTTGTGCTAACTGTCTGTACATCAGTGTAGGTTCTTCTGCAGGAATATGGTTACCTTCGCAGGGACCTTGTCTGTGAAGAAAAGTAACTTTATCTCTTCTAGAAGCCAGACATTGTTAATAGTTCCTCTTCAAATGGTGATTCTTTCTGTCGTCTTCCCCTTATGCATGCTGGGATTTTGTCTGGCTTGGACATGGATAGATCTTGTGCATAAGTTCACCATTTGTCTGAGTTCATATGTTCAACTTTCATGTTGTATTCTGAAAATAATGTTTATTTTATTTTTCTAATTGAAAATATGTGTTTTCATATATAGTGATTGTGGTTCTCCCCTCCAAATCCTCCCAGACTCTTCCCACCTCCCCGCCCATATAAATCCATATGTTCCTTCTTTCCTTCATTAGAAAACAAACAGGAATATATAAGAGGAGAAAACAATCATAAAATAACATAAGTTAAAAATAAATAAACCTGAATAGGACAATGCAAGCAAACAAACAGAAAAATAAAAAGCCAAAGAAAGAACATAAGAAACATCTATAGACATAGAGACACACATATTGGCATGCACAAAAATCTCCTAAAAACGCAAAATAAGGAACCATGAAATAAAAACAAAAAACATGTTGGGTGAGAAAGAAAGAAAACATTTTCCAGAAAAGCATTGTAAGAAGAAAATATACCATAGAGTCAGTTTTGTATTGTTCTTCTACTGGTAGGCACAGGGCCTGACTTTCAAACTGATTTGTATATGCAGTGAGAGACTGTTATAGAAAACTTAATTTTTATTTGTGAGTGATTGTCAGTTGGAGATAGCTTCTCTGTGAGGTAAGGGGCCTTGTGTCTACTTCTATGCTCAGTGTTGAGACACCATCAGTCCCAGATCTGTGCAGGCCCTTTGAGTGATACCATGGTTAGTATGAGTTTGTATACAAATCAGTTCTCTTGCATTTAGAAGGCCTTGTTTTCTTGGTGTTCTCCTTCCCCTCTGGTTCTCACAATCTTTCCCTCTCTTCTATTAAGTGTCCCAAGGTCTCTCACTCTCTGCTCATTGTCCAGCTGTTAGTCTCTGAGCTTATTCCAATCTACTTCAGGATGAGGAATCTGATGATTGCCGAGGAAGGCTCTGATCTACATTGTAGCAGAATGTCATAAGGAGTCATTTTAATTGCTGCTTCTTTGGAAGAATTTTGTTTTTCCCCAGGTTAGTGGCCTATGCAGTCTCAGGTTCTTGGCCACCTGAATTCTAAGCCTAAGGAGGGAAACATGCAGCATGCATTTTTTCTTTAGGCCTGCGATCTCAGGAACCTCTTAGCTCGTACATGATGACCGGTTGTAGGTCTTTGTGTTAATCACCATCTGCTATAAAAACAAACAAATGCATTCTTTATTAGGGTTGTGTGACACATTAAACTATTTGTATAGTATGCCTTTAAGGCATTTAATTTAGGACAATTTAATAATGTCAAATTAGGCTTGAGCCCACTAACTCCAACTCTGTGTTTGAGGTGAGTACGGGCTTTTCTTGGGGGCCCCAACTCCCAACATCATCCCGCTTCCATCTTCATGGAGCTGCTCCACATGTAGAGTGGACCCACCCCACCAGAAAGGACCACCCTATGTCTTGGTCTCCCTCTGACCCCATCCTCTGATTGAGAATCCCAACATCCATCTGCTTCTATCTTTCTGGGCCTGCCCTTGGCCAAGATTTTCTCAGACCTTCGTGTACCCATAGTGAGACCCATCAGAGTATTGGACGTCCTTGAATCCACTGGAAGAGAATCCTTAGGCCTGTACCCACCATGAGAGGAAGAAACCCCATGAGTTCCCATGTAAACAACAGAAAAACCAATATGATCCTACCAGAGTCTAGGGACTCTACACTAACAATACCTACACATCCCAAAACAGATGAATCAGAAAAGAATAACCTTTAAAACAGCCTCATAAAAGTGATAGAGGCCCTCAAAGAAGATATGAGATAATCCCTTAAAAATAGAAGAAAAACTAGTGAAAAGATACAAGAAATTAACAAATCTCTTAAAGAAAGCCAAGAAAAAACAATCAAACACATAAAGGAGACAATTCCAACAGTTCAAGACCTGAAAACCAAAATAGAGTCAATAAAGAAAACACAAACTGAGGTAATCCTAGAAATAGAAAAGCCGAGTAAATGATCAGGAACTACAGATGCAAGTATAACCAACAGAATACAAGAGATAGCAGACAAAATCTCGTGCACTGAAGATAAAATAGAGGAAATAGATTCATCAACCAAAGATAATCTCAAATCCAACAAATCCTTAACACAAAATATCCAGGGAATATGGGACACCGTGGAAAGACCAAACCTAAGAATAATAGGTATAGAGGAAGTCATAGAAGTCCAGCTCTAAGATGCAGAAAATATATTCAAAAAAATCTTAGTAGAAAACATTCCCAACCTGAAGAAGGACATGCCTGTGAAAGTACAAGAAGCTTACCAAACACCAAATAGAGTAGACCAAAAAAAGTCCCCTGGATCCATAATGATCAAAACACCAAACATACATAATAAAGAAAAAAATGTTTTGAGTGGTGAAGGAAAAAGGGCAAGTAATATGAAGGCAAACCTCTTAGAATCACACTTGACTTCTCCATGGAAACTCTGAAAGCCAGAAGGTCCTGGATAGATAGTCTGCAAACACTAAGAGACCACAGGCTCCAGAAAAACTTTCAATCACTATAGATGGAGAAAACAAGATATTCCATCACAAAGCCAGGTTTACACAAAACATACCCACAAATCCAGCCTTACAGAAAGTTCTGGAAGGAAAATTCCAACCCAAGGAAGTTAACTACACTCACAAAAACATAGGTAATAGATAATCACACTTTGCCAACAGCCAGAAATAGGGGGAAAACTCACACACTATATCACCACCAAATATGAATAAAAAACAAACAAGAATCAGCAATCAATGTTTATTAATATCCTTCAATATCAAAGGTCTTAACTCACTTATAAAGAGACACAGGCTAACAGAATGGATACGAAGACAAAAATCCATCCTTCTGCTGCATACAAGAAACACATCTCACCTTCAAAGACATATGTTACTTCAGAATTAAGAGCTGGAAAAAGAATTTCCAATCAAATTGACCTAAGAAGCAAGCAGGTGTAGCTATACTAATATTTAACAAATTAGACTTCAAAATAAAATTAATAAAAGAGTTGAATATCATTTCATATTCATCATAGGAAGCATTCATCAGGATGAAGTCTCAATTCTGAACCTCTATGTCCAAAAATAAAAAGGCACCAACATTCATAAAAGAAACATCACTAAAACTCAAATCACCCATTAAACCCCACACACTTAAAGTGGCAGACTTCAACACCCCACTCTCATCACTAGACAGGACCACCAGGCAGAAACTTAACAAAGAAACAAAGGAACTAACAGAAGTTAGTCCCAATTGGCTTTAATAGACATCTATAGGACATTCCATCCAAGCACAAAATAATATACATTATTCTCAGCACCACATGGAACCTTGTCTAAAATTGACCACATACTTGGCAATAAGGCAAACCTCAACACATACAAAAAATTGTTATAATATTCTGTATCTTATTGGACCACCATGGCTTAACATTAGAATTCAACAACAACACAAATTGCAGAAACCTCACAAACTCATGGAAATTTAACAATGCTCAAATTGCATCACTCATGGATAAAGGAGGAAATAAAGAAAGAAATCAAAGACTTCCTAGAATTCAATGAAAATGAAGGCACAACATACCCAAACCTATGAGACACTCTGAAGCAGTTCTGAGAGGATAGTTCATAGTACTAAGTGCGCACATGAAGAAACTGGAGAATAGCCACACTAGAGAATTAACAGAACACCTGAAAGCTCTAGAACAAAAAGAAGCAAACTCACCCAGGAGGAATAGACACCAGGAAATAATCAAATTGAGAGCTGAAATCAATAAAGTAGAACCAAAGAAAACAATACAAAGAATCAATGAAACAAAGAGTTGGTTCTTTGAGAAAATCAACAAGATAGACAAATCTTTACCCAAATTAACCAAAAGGATGTGAAAGAACATGCAAATTGACAAAATCAAAAATGAAAAAGGGTACATAACAACAGACACTGGAGAAATCCAGAGAATCATCAGGTCATACTTAGAAAACCTGTACTCCATAAAATTGGAAAATTTAAAGGAAATGGACAATTTTCTGGACATATATCACTTGTCAAAATTAAATCAAGAACAGAAAAACAATTTAAATAGAACTATAACCCCTAAAGAAATAGAATCAGTAATCATATGTCTTCCAAACAAAAAAAGTTCAGGGCTAGATGGTTTCAGTGCAGAATTCTACTAGAAATCAAAAGAAGAGCTAATACCAATACTCTTCCAATTGTTCCACACAATAGAAGCAGAAGGATCACTGCCAAATTCTTTTTATGACACTACAATTACCCAAGTATCCAAACCACACGAAGACACAACTAAAATTGGGCAGTACACACCAACTCCTTCATGAACATTGATGCAAAAATATTCAATAAAATACTGGCAACTCAAATACAAGAACACATCAGAAAACTTATATACCATGATCAAGTAGGTTTCGTCCCAGGAATGTAGGAATGGTTCAGCATAAGAAAATCTATTAATGTAATCCACCATATACACAATCTAAAAAAGAAAAACCACTTGATCATCTCAGTAGATGCTGAAAAAGATGTTGACAAAATCCAACACGCCTTCTTGATAAAGGTCTTAGAGACATCAGGGAAAACGGGAACATACCTACATAATAAAGGCAATATACAGCAAAGCAACAGCCAACATCAAACTAAATGGGAATAAACTCAAAGAAATTCCTCTAAAATCAGGAACAAGACAAGATTGCCCACTCTCTCCATATCTCTTCAATATTGTAAATTGAATTACTTGCTAGAGCAATAATGAATAAAAGGAGATCAAGGGGATACAAATTAGAAAGGAAGAAGTCAAACTTACACTATTTGAAGATGATATGATATTCTATGTAAATGACCTGAAGAATTCTGCAAGGGAACTCCTACAGTTGGTAAACACCTTAAGCAAAGTGGCAGGATATAAGATTAATTCAAAAAAATCAGTAGCCCTACTATATAAAGCCAATAATTGTGCTGAGAAACATAAGGCTTTACAATAGCCACAAGCAACATAAAATATTTTGGGGTAACTCTAACCAAAACAGTGAAAGACCTGTATCACAAGAACTTTGAGTCATTAATGAAAGAAATTAAAAAAGATCCCAGGAAATTGAAAGATCTCCCAAGCTCTTGGATAGGCAGGATCAACATAGTAAAAATGGAAATCTTACCAAAAGAAATCTACAGATGCAATGCAATCCCTATCAAAATCCCAGTACAATTCTTCACAGACATTGAAAGAACAACTCTCAACATTATATGGAAAAACAAAAGACCCAGGATAGCCAAAACCACCCTGTACAATACAGGAACATCAGGAGGCATCACCATCCCTGACTTCAAGCTCTGCTGTAGAGCTATCATGAAGAAAACAGCTTGGTATTGACACAAAAAATATACAGGTAGACCAGTGGAATCTAGTTGAAGTCCCTGATACTAACCCCACACCTATAAACTCCTGATCTTTGATAAAGAAGCTAAAACTGTACAATGGAAAAAAGGTAGCACCTTCATCATATGGTGTTGGCATAACTGGATACTTGCATGTAGAAGACACAGATAGATCCATATCTATCACCATGCACAAAACTTAAGTTCAAATGAATCAAAGATCTCAAAATAAATCCAGCCACACTGAATCTCTTAGAAGAGAAAGTGGGAAGTATAGTTGAACAAATTGGTACAGGAGGCTGCTTCCTGAACATAACACCAGTAACACAGACACTGAGATCAACAATTAATAAATGGGACCTCCTGAAACTGAGAAGCTTCTGTAAGGCAAATGACACAGCAACATGAAAAAACAGCAGCCCACGGAATTGGAAAAATATTCACCAATGCCACATCTGACAAAGGACTGATCTCCAAAATGTACAAAGTGCTCAAGAAGCAAGTCTCCAAGGCACCAAAAAGCCAATTAAAAAGTGGGGTACAGAACTAAATAGATAATTCTCAATAGAGGAGTCTAAAATGGTTGAGGGACACTTAAGAAAGTACTGAACATCCTTAGCCATAAGGGAAATGCAAATTCAAACAACTGTGAGATACCATCTCCCTCCATCTCACTCCTGTCAGAATGACTAAAATCCCATAGAACAATGTGAGGTGCACTCTCACCCTGAACTCTTGGGGAAGGGTCTAGGCCTTGCCCTATATGAAATGACAGACTATGGACACCCCCATGGAGGGCCTCACCCTCCCTGGGGGAATGAGGGGATAATGGGGGGGTTGGGGGGCACAGGAGGAGGGGAGAGAAAGGGAGAGGGACCTGGAACTGACTTGTGAAGCAACCTTGTTTCTTATCTAAATTTAAACTGGAAAATAAAATAGAAAAATATATTGACTAAAGATAAATAAATAAATAAATAAAAATAACAACAATGACAATTTATACGGGAAAGGATGTGAAGAAATGGGAACACTCCTCCACTGCTGATGGGAGTGCCAACTTTTACAGCCACTTTGGAGTTCAGTATGGAGATTCCTTAGGAAAATGAAAATCAGTTTACCACAAGATCCAGCCATTCCACTCTTAGGCATGTACCCAAAAGATGCACATTCACACAAGGACATCTTTTCCACTATGTTCACAGCAGCACTATTTGTCATAGCCAGAACCTGGAAGCAACCTAGATGCCCCTCAAATGAAGAGTGGATAGAGAAAATATGGTACATTTACACAATGGAGTTGGAGTACTACTCAGTGGAAAAAATGAAATCTTGAAATTTGCAGACAAGTGGATGACACTAGAAGAAACTATCCTGAGTAAGGTTTCCGAGTAACAAAAAGGCAAACATGGTATGTACTCACTCATATATGGATTTTAGACGTGGAGCAGGGGATTGCCAGCCTACAATCTCACCACCAGAGAGTTTGGAAACAGGGATTACCCTAAGAGAGATATGCATGGTACCCTGGAGAAGGTGAATGTGATGGGATCTCCTGAGGGGTTTGAGAGCATGGGGGGAGGAAAGGGGTGGGAAGATGGAGCTTGGAAATAGGGGGAGAAGAGGAGGGGAAAGGAAGACATGGGGAGGCAGAAAGGTTGAGTCAGGGGAAGAATAGAGGAGAGCAAGATGAGAGGTACCATAATAGAGGGAGCCACTATAGGTTTGAGAAGAGATCTGACACTAGTGAGATTTTCAGAGATCTACAAGGATGACAACTGACAATCTAAGCAACAGTGGAAAGGCTACCTTAAATACCCTCCCCTGATAATGAGATTGATGACTATCTTATATGCCATCCTAGAGCCCTTACCAGCGACTGATGGAAACAGAGGCAGATAACCACAGCTAAACACTGAACTGAACTCCTGGAATGCAGTTGCAGACAGGGAGGAGTTATGAGCAATGGAGTCAAGAACTGGCTGGTGAAACCCACAGAGGCAGCTGACCTGAACAAGGAGTAGCTCATGGACCCAGACGAGTGACTGAAAAGCCAGCCTGGGACTTATACAGACCTCCTCAGCAATCACATATAAAGAAGCAAGTCTATGAGGCCATAGTTAGTAGATAAGTATTTAGCCCAGTGGTACAAACAGACTTTAGGATCCCAATTCAAATACACAGATGTTCTCTCAGCCTGGATACATGGGTGAGGGCCTAGGCTCTGCCCTGGATGATATGATAGACTTGAAGATTCCCCATGGAAAGCCTCACCCACCCTGGGCAGCAGAGGGAGAGTGGGGTGGGGGGTGGTTGGGGCTGGTGGGGTCGGGGGAGAAGGGGAGTGTGAGGGAGCTAGAATTGATATGTCAAACAAGCCTGCTTCTAATTTTAAAAAAGAATAGAAAAAAAGAAATAATAATGCCAACTTAGCAGAATAAAATTAGTAGGCTTTCCCCTACGGCCTATGTCCTACCTTCCTATGTATTCTCAGCCCTGTCAATAATGGCAGTAATTGGGTGCATCTTGGGGAAAAGGAGTTGAATCTAGTGAGAATGTAATTGGTTATTCCCATAGTAGTTGTGCCATGCTATTGCATTAGTGGGCTGTGTTTTGCCAGGCTGGTCTTATTGTGGCTTCAAGGTTCACACAATTATCTTCCTCCCTTAGTAATGTGTATAATACCTTCCAGCATTATGCAAGCTAGCCAGTAGATCTCCTGTTAATTCTCTAGTATAACTATTCTCCAGTTTCTTCATGTGGGCACTTAATGCTATGAAATTCCCTCATAGCACTGCTTTGAAAGTGTCCCATAAGTTTGGGTATGTTGTGTCTTCATTCTCATTGAATTCTAAGAAATCTTTAACTTCTTTTTTTTTCTTCTTTGACCAAGGAATGGTCCAATTGTGCATTATTCAACTTCCATGTGTTTGTAGGGTTTCTGCAATATCTGTTGTTGTTGAATTCTAGTTTTAATGCATGGTGCTCTGATAAGGTTCATGGAGTTATTCTGATTTTTTTGTACCTGTTGAGGTTTGATATGTTGCGAAGCATGTGGTCGATTTTTGAGAATGTTCCATGAGGCACTGAGAAGAAGGTACATTCTTTTACATTTGGATGGAATGTTATAGAGATGTCTGTTAATCCCAATTGGGTCATAATTTCTATTAATCCCTTTGCTTTTTGTTAAGTTTCTGTCTGGTATTCCTGTCTAGTGGTGGGAGTGGGATGTTGAATTCTCCCACCATAAGTGTGTGGGGCTTTATATGTGATTTCTGTTTGAGTTTCTTTTGTGAAAGTGAGTGCTGACACAATCAGCAAGACAAAAAGGCAACCCATAGATTGGGAAAAGATATTCACTAACCCCACATCTGACAGAGGACTGATCTCCAAAATTTACAAAGAAGTCAAGAAGCAAGTCTTCAAAACACCAAAGGATACAATCAAAATGGGGTACAGAACTAAATAGAGAATTCTCAGTAGAGGAGTCTAAAATGGCTGAGATACATGTAAGAAAGTGCTCAAGATCCTTAGCCATTAGGGAAATGCAAATCAAAACAACTCTGAGATACTATCTCACTCCTGTCAGAATGACTAAAATCAAAAACTCCAACAACAGATTACTGGAGAGGATGTGGATAAAGGGGAATACTCCTACACTACTGGTGGGAGTGCCGACTCATACAGCCACTTTGGAAATCAGTATGGAGATTCCTCAGGAAAATGGGAATCAGTCTACCACAAGAGCCAGCAATTCCACTCTTAGGCATATACCCAAAAGATGCACATTCATACAACAAGGATGTCTGTTCCACTATATTTATAGCATCATTATTTGTAGTAGCCAGAGCCTGGAAGCAACTTAGATGCCCCTCAACTGAATAATGAATAGAGAAAATATGGTACATTTACACAATGGAGTACTATTCCACAGAAAAAAACAATGGGATCTTGAAATTTGCAGGCAAATGGATGGCACTAGAAGAAACCATCCTGAGTGAGGTAACCAAGTCACAAAAAGAGAAACATGGTATGTACTCATTTATTTATGGATTTTAGACATGAATAAGGGGAGTGCCACTGCCAGAAAATCTGGGAAACAGAACCTTCATCCATCAACTGATGAAACCAGAGGCAGATACCCACAGACAAACACTGAACTCAACTCCTGGAATCCAGTGTCAGAAAGAGAGAACTAATGGGCAAAGGAGTTAGGTTTGGGCTGGTTTTCACACACAGAAACAGTTGACCTGAACAAGGAGGAGCTCTTGGACCCCAGATTGAGGGCTGTGTGGAAAGCATGGGACTGACCCAGACCCCCTGAATGTGGGTGTCAGTGAGGAGGCCTAAGTAATCTATGGGGCCTTGGGTAGTATTTATTCCTGGTGTACAAATAGACTTAGAGTGCCCATGCCACAATAAGCGATGTTCTCTCAGCTGGGACTCTTGCAGGAGGGCTAAGGCCCTGCCCTGGATGAAATGACAGTCACTAGAGATCCACCATGGAGGGTCTCACCCTCCCTGGGGATCAGAGTGGAGATTTGGTGGGGGACTGGGGGACCTGTTGTGGAAAGTGGGGAAGGGCAGAGGGAGAGGGAGCTGTGATTGTCATGTGAAATAAGCTTGTTTCTAACTTAAAAAAAAAAAGAAATGAAGTTTCCATGTAAACACTAGGTTAATGTAGTCTTATTCTATGACTTAAATATGTTGTATTTTCAACAATAGATTCTTATTACCAAGTTGCACAGGATAAAGAGGAAGAATTGCAAAGATTCTGTGGGTGTTGGGATGGCAGGTGCATTTTATGCGGCCCTCCTACTAACAACTCCAAAATACTAACTCATTCCTGTCATTGGGCTTCATTTGACATCAATAATGCCTTCGGGAAGCATTGCCTTCTCTCTATTACACACACACACACACACACACACACACACACACACACACGCACAGAGAGAGAGAGAGAGAGAGAGGTTTCTATATTAGCAGATTTCCATGTGGCTTTTAAAAATGATTTGGATGTTAATTATTCATAATTATCCACTCCTTTTTATCATTTGATTTCTTTCTCCCTTCTCCTGAAACCCTTCCCATGTGCTCCTAGCACTTTCCTAATGTCCATGGGTACATCGATGTAAATTACAGGTATCTAAAGGGTCAAAACTAGCTTCCACCTATGAGACAGAGAATACAACATGTGTCTTTCTCATAATAATTACTTCCACCTCTATCAATTCATCTGCAAATTTCACAATTTCATTTTTCTTCACAGTTGAATGATAATTTATCTTATATATGTACCACATTTTATTATTCATTCATCAGCTCTTAGACATCTAGACTGCTTCCATTTCCTGGTTTTTGTGAAGACAGGAGCAAGAGACTTGAATGAACATGTGTCTCTAGTAGGTTATAGTCTGGTGGATATGAGCCCAAAAGAAGTGATAGGGAGAGAAAATAGGAGAGTAATTATCAGGAAGGGAATGGGGGATGGTCTTTAACCATATTATATGCACATAAGAAATTCTCAAGCAGTAAAAAAGATATTTAATGCATATAAATTAGACTGTTTATGTAGTAAACACTAAATAACTGTTAAGTCATTTTATCGTGGATTTTTTTCTACTTGATTAGTCCTGAGAATAGCATGGGTGATGAATCATGGATGACATCTCACCAGTGTAAAGATTAGGTACCTTTCATTGAGACTTTCCTGATTGTCCTTATTTAGTTCATTATTACTTGCATTCATTTTCTGAGTTTGCTATTGGAAATTAAGTGGATTTACACCTAGGTACTCTAAATATCATAAGTTATGAAATAGTTGAATTATGCATGAATAGAGACAAATTAAACCTGCTTTCCTAATTCAGTGTGCTAGTGGCTTCTGGCACCACAACTGGTTTCTAACTAGCAGAATTCGGTGACTGAAGATGCCCTCAGAAGTTAAAGTGCCTGTATTAATGCAACTAACTGTGTGGTACTACACTTCATTAAGCATCCATTAGAATATCTGATCTCCTGCTAAGCTTTGCCTTAGGGGTGATTTATGTTTCAATTTCTGATAGAGCCTGTGAGCTCTTCATCTTTGTGAGTGTGTGTGTGAGTGTGTGTGTGTGTGTGTGTGTGTGTTTGTGTGTGTGTGTGTGTTTTAGTTGGCTAGCTCCCAATTCAGGTTTCTCACATACAGGGCAGCTCCAGCAAACAATATAGTATCTTCTACTGATCACCCAGTACTTCAAAGGATGTATAAAAGGGGAAGTACATTTAGCTTATTATAAATCATTTTCTTCTTAAAGGCATGAATAATTTAAAACCCTGGTATTTTCTTTGCTTGTCCTTTGTATATAAAATTACCTATTTATATTTTTGATGGTCTCATCAATTTCACTCAAGACTGTATCATATCTGGTCTTTTTGAGTACACGGTGAGGATGGAAATCTTGTTTTTAATTGCAAACACTCAGTATATGTGTTATATGGAAATGATTCTAATATTCTCATTATACTCAATAGTTTGGTTTGTTAATCACTTAAGCCATAGAGGGTTATAATCATTTATTGTTACTACTCAGATCAGTTTAAAGAAAGTCATCCATTGCCTTACTTCAAACTGTTTTTAGTGCCTCCAACTAGTCTCTATAAATGTAAAAATAATTAACAAAACCACCAAACTGAAGGAAATACAGATGCAAAAAGAAAGGGAAAGTTGAAATAAATACTGTATACTATAAAATAATTGAGAGATCAACGTTAGAGTCTGTAAAGAGATATTGTATTTTTTAATTAGCATTTCAGTATTGCTCATCTGTCTTAGTTGAATCATTGCAATCCAACTGACATTATTAAACAAGATTGCTACTCACTCATTGATTTAGTTAATTATTGCATATAGAATTTGACCTCAGGGCACATAAATAGTCAATGGCTCTGCTATGTGATACATCCCTAGCTCATTTTGAGGTTTTTATTTTGTGATAGGGTCTTTTGAGTTGTATACTCTGACTACCCTGACCTTCATAGGACAGCCCAGGGTAGCCTTGAATTCACAAACTATCACAAGATCACACTGAAACCCATGCTGACCTTGAATTTTTAGTTCTCACATGTCAGCATTGTGAATAACTGAGAGTATGTATCTATTTTATTCTTTTTAATTTTCTTTTTATTGAAAATATTCCTCTTTCATGCAATATATTATGACCACAATGTCTCTTTTCTTGACTCCTCCCAGCTGCTCTCACCTTCTCTTTCCTGTAACACAATTAGTCTCCATTTCCTCTTCAGAAAAATACTTCCCTCCAATGGATGGCAGAAAAATGGTAAAAGACAAGATACAATAAAATAAGGCAAAAGCCCTCATGACTTGGCTGTACAAGGCAACACAATAGGAAGAATAGAGTCTCAAGAGCAGGCAAAGGAGTCAGAGTTAAACATATGCTCCCACTCTTAAGGATACCACAAAACACCAAGCTAACTGTAGAGGACCTAGTACAGAGCCCTGTAGGCCCAGTGCTTGCCACTTCAAGATTCTGTGAATCCATGTGAGCCCTGCTAAGTTGATTTTGTGAACCATGTTCTCCTGATGTCCTCCATACCCTCTGACTAATATAATATTCCTTCCCAGCTTCCACAGGATTTAGGTGGGAGATTCCAATTTATACTCTCCATATAATGTCTACTGTGGGTCTCTCTTCACCTGCTCCTGCTGCTGGAGGAAACCTCTCTGATGAGAACTGGACAAGGCACCAATCTATGGGTATAGCAGAGTATCATTATAAAAAATTTCATTGGATTTTTCCCCTGTTGTGTTTGTTGTCTGGGATACACAGTCTCTGGTTTGTGGTCATTCATGAAGTGCAGAGCACAAGCTCCTTCTCCTGTCATGGGCCTCAAGATAAATCAAACATTGATTTGCTTATCCCACAAACTATGTGCCACTATTTCCCCAGCATATCTTGTATACTGGACAGATTGTAGGCTTAGGGGTTTGTGTCTGGTGACTGTGTTGGTGTCTGGGTTTCTCTTCTGTAGCCTGCAGAGTACCAAAGAGACTAGATTATAGAGGTATATACCAGTTCCAGCTCACTATGTTCAATTAACTGTATGGATGCTGTCCTCCAATATGGGGCCCAGCTGTCAGTTTTCAGAGAGCTATCTTCTATTCTAGCATCAGTTTGGGTTTCTTAGGGATCTCCAAAGAATCCCTTTGACCAACAACTCAATCAAATGCAATCAAGTCCCACCACTGAAAGCCTTGACTGGCTACAAAAGATGGCCAATTCAGACTGCATATGCTTCTTTACTAGGAGTCACAGTTAATGGACTCCAAGAAGTTTCCACCACACTAGTGCTGCCCCTCCCAGCACTCCTCAGTCTTTTTCCTTCTGTCTTTACCCTGACTCACTTGATCCTTCCAGCTCCTGTCCCCACTATCCCCAGTCCAACAGTAAAATCTATTCCATTTCCTCATTTCCTCTTCCCAAGGAAATCGATGTGGCCCACTTAGAACCTTCCTCTTTATTTAACCTCTCTGAATCTGTGGATTGTAGCTTGATTATCATTTACTTAACAGCTAATTTACACTTATAAATCATACAAATTGTATTCCTGAGTCTGGACTATCTC
Source organism: Mesocricetus auratus (assembly GCF_017639785.1). Lineage (NCBI taxonomy): Eukaryota > Metazoa > Chordata > Mammalia > Rodentia > Cricetidae > Mesocricetus > Mesocricetus auratus. The sequence continues at coordinate 37,968,349 of NW_024429198.1, forward strand.
ACTCAGTATATTTTTCTAGTTGGATTCATTTGCATGCAAATTTTATGATGTCATCCTTTTTAAATAGCTGGGTAACACTGGATTGTGAAAATATGCCACATTTTGTTCATCCATTCTTTAGTTGAGGGACATCTAATTTGTTTCCAGGTTGTGGCTATTATAAATTAAGCTGCAGTGAATGTAGTTGAGCAAGTATCGTTGTGGCAGGATGGAATATCCTTTGGGTACATGCCCAAGAGTGGTATACCTGAGTCCTGAGGTAGATTGATTCTCTGTTTTCCAAGAAACCACCATACTGATTTCCATAGTGGCTTTACAAATTTGCACTCTTACCAACAATAAAGGAGTGTTCCCTTTGCTCCACATCCTTGTCAACATGAGCTGTCACTTGTGTAAGAATGGCTAAGATCAATAATGCATTTGCTATATTCTCTTAAACATCCTCCTAAGAGAATTTTGTGGATAGTAATGTAAGTAAAGATTTTATTAGGTTCAAGTTATACAAAATTGTATAGAGCAGAGCTGTACACATGCTATCTTCAGATGTTTATCTCTTATCTTTTCTGTACCCTACAGTAAAGGGCAATGACCTCAAAGTCATGGAGATAACATCAAAATGGCATGTTCATTGTAATTTCTATTATCTCTATATAACTGCTTCTTATCCTAATCTTTGTGACTATCATAACCTGCTGAATGTTAGTACTATGGGTTTACTCAGACAGATAATGGTCTTTGTTAAAACAGTCAAGGGTATCTGCTACAGAAGCTATAGGAATCTACACTCTGTGGCTGTCTTTTTGGCTTTTCTAGCATTAAGTGTTAACATGAGGATATGTATTAGAAAGATTTATTCAGGATGTTCTCCTAGGTTAAACTAATAAGTAACTGTGAGAGAATGGAAAGAAAATCATGAGGCTTATGGGAGTGTCTATTTTGTATCCATTGTTGCTGTTCATTTGTTTTTATAATTTGACACAGATTAGAATCATTTGGGGAGGGAGTCTCAACTGAAAAAGTGTCTCCACAAGATTGGCATATTGGCAAGTCTGTCAGACCTTTTTATTTATTGATTAATGATTGATGTTTGGGTTTTCCAGACCAATGTGAATGGTGGTGCCTTTGAGTGGATAGTCCTGGGAAGTATAAAAGAGCAAGGTGATCAAGCTATGGGGAGCAATGCAACATCTGTTCATGGCCTCTTCTTCAGCCCCTGCCCTGAGTCCCTGTCCTGAGTCCCTGCCTTGAATGCCTGCCTTCAGTCACTTCCCTGAGCTCCTGCCCTGTATTCCTCCCTGAATTTCTGCCTTAAGTCATTAATCCAGTCCCTTCCCTGAGTTCCAGCCTTGAGATTCTGCCCTGAATTCCTGCCCTAAACTCCTGGAATTACTTTTCTTCTTATGGATGACAGCTGTCAGCCAAAATAACCCTTTTCTTTGATGAATTCTTTTGGTGATTGTGTTTCATCACAGTAACAGATACCTAATTAAAACATTTTAGAAAAAGCTTTGTTTGGGGCAGCACCAGCTGATTCTGCTTCATTTCTGCAAGGATAGTGTCTTGTAACTCAAACTACTAGTTAGTTCCTATGTATCGTCACAGGGAACCTAACAGACATGACTACTGAGTCCCTCAGTACAGAAGAGGAGAATTCTACTGTGCTTCAAGAAGCAGAAGCACATGAAAGGTATTAAAAGAAGTATGGTGCTGGTGACGGGTACAGATGAAAGACATGAGGATAGACTATAGATATGATAAGCGGCAAGTGATGACACAGCTGAGCATCACAACTAGAAAGTCTACAAAGGGAAGCTATATAAATTTGTTTTATAGTTTAGCTTTTTAGGAATGTATGATTAAGGACGAACTGAGGGGCTGAAATACAGACAATATTTCATAAACAACACTTTTCCAGGCAGATTCCAAACTCAATAAATGTCAGGCCTTTGATCCCTCTGAAATTGGAGGGAAAAATCATGCCTTCCTGTTGTTGACAGTGTTGGTCCTTCTGTGACTTGTCACACCAACATGAAAATCTCTGTGACCATTGTCACATGTTTTTCTGTTTCCCTAGATATCTCTCTCTTTAGGTATACTTTGTCTTAAGAGGATGTCATCCATGTTTAACTATTATGTACTGGATGATGGGGAATGTTCTTCTGTGTATATGTTTGACTTATTGGTTGATGAATAAAACACTTATTGGCCAGGCAGATGACAGGTAGGAGTATGAGACAAGGAGGATTTTGGGAAATGTAGGCAGAGAGAAGTCATCGTGTGAAACCAGGAAGGGATGTAGCTGGGAAGAAACTGCCTCTAACTAACCATAGAGGTCTGGAGATCTGTACAGACAGGCAGGAAGTGAGATAGCTGGGCAGAATCAGAATATAAGTAGGGACAAACAGGAAATTGCTGTCTTCTCTGTAGAGACATTTAGGAGCAGCCACTATGTAGGAGGCAAGAGAAGTAATAGGTCTGAACCCTTTCTCCTGTAACAGAAGATCATGTGGAGCTACATAGATTATTAGAAATGGGTTAATAATTTAGACAGAGATAGCCAATAAGAAGCCATAGATATTGACCAACAGTTTCATAATTAATATATCATTTGTGTGTTCTTTTGGGACTGACATGGCTCTGGAACCAGGTTGGCAGGAGGAATACTCATTGCGGCTGTAACCCAGTATGATTTCATACTAACTTGATTACCTAGTTCATATGTGAAAATCCTGCTCTTGATGAGGAGTGGTTAGATCTTGAGAGTGGGATCATGAATAGGATCACAATGAGCCACAAAACGTTCACATATCTCTTCTACTGTGTGTCAAACAGTGTGGATTAGGAAATAGAACCTGACCTCCCACCTGATTCGAACAAGATACCCAATCTGTGTTCTTAGACTTCTCACCCTTTGGAACAATGGCCTGGCTGGTACTATGGTTCTTCATTTCCATAATTTTATGATTTGTTGTGCATCTACATGAACATCTACTTTCTCCTTTATTCCCTTGGTCTCTGACTCTCTTAATCTATCTATCTTATTATTATATACTCATGACAACTTATATATTGTCTCCTTTTAGAATCTAGCATTAGCAAAGCACAGCCTACAGGTAGCATCCGTTCTACCATTGTTTATGGGAAGAATAGGAACTAACATGTTTGCCTGCATTTTAATGGTTAGAAAAGTGTACAGGAAACTACTACTTTGTAATTAGTGAAGATCATATGAAGTGCAATGGGATAAAGAAAATAAACAGTGTGAACTAAGTGACATGAGAGGGGGAAAAGGAGGGAGGTGACTTAGTTATCAGAAAAAGTCACAGCTCCTGCCTAACAACCTGACTGGATTTGAGAGGAACCAGAGAAAAACACCTTTTCTTCTCTCCTTGGTCCTCAGATCTGCCTTTATATTTACAATGTAGATCTACTTAGAAGTAGACCTTCAAAAAGGTCCATAGAAATCATAGAGCCTAATATTTGACTGTGGATCTCTGTATCTGAAGAGAGAGAAGAAGGATTGTAGGAGCCAGAGGGGTCAAGGATATCATAAGAAAACCCAGAGAATCAACTAACCTGGGCTCAGAGGAACTTAATAGAATCTGAACCAACAACCAAGGAGCCTGCATGGTACCAACCTTGTGTAGCTTGGTCTACTTGTGAGACTCCTAGCAGTGGGAGCAGGGCTGTCTCTAATGCTTTGGCTGCCTCTTGGGAACCTATACTTCATAATGGGTTTTCTTGGCCAGCCTTAATACTAGGGGATATACTTAGTGTTACCACAACTTGATAGGACACACTTTGGTGATACCTATGGGAATCCTGCACCTTTTTGAACAGACATAAAAAAGGAGTGAATGGGGAGGATAGGAGAAGGGAACTTGTGGGAGGGACTGGGAGGAGAGATAGGAGGGGAAACTGGTCAGGATACAAAATAAAGAAGGAAAGAAAAAAAAGAAGTTAGTTTCAGGCTTAGATTTGAATGTGCAGATAGCACAGCCTGTGGACTGTTACAAGTGAACAACGACTCTTAGTAAAGACAGGAACAACAAAAAAGTGACAAAAGATGACAGCCTAAATTATTCATAATTTTCATACTGAAATTAACATCACCTGATGGTATATTTATAAACCTTAACTTCTGTTTTAAGTTATTTCTTGTCTGATCTAAGACAAGAAAAATACAGTGAAAATACTGGGTGCATTATGCATATGTATATGTGTTCTCCTCAGAAATACTAGCAAATTTGAAAAATGCCATATCATTTCAAGAATTTATGGAAATTTATGCCTCACGATTTTGAAAATTTGCCTTGGGATGTGGTTCAATTGGGAAAATGCTTTCTTGGACTGCAGGAAGTGAAAGATCCCCAGAGTGGGAAGACCCTCACTCAAGTCTCGGGATAAGCCAACACCCAAATAATTCAAGAAAGACCATTCTTGCTGCAAGCACACGAGGTTTATTTGGGGAACCAGTGCACTGGGGCCAAGCTCATGACCCTCGCAGGGGCAGAGGAGTTTGACCCCTAGTAGCTGCAGTGGGGGGGTTTTAAAAGGGAAAAACCGAATCAATTGGGGAGTTAGGCAAACGTCATAAAGGATGAGGAAGTTAAATGATAGCTTATGTCTTAACAGGAAGGTTATCTCAAGCAAGCATTCTTTGGGCATTGTACAGTTAAACATTGAGCAGGAATGTGGTGAGCTAGTTCCTAGATCAAGGAGGGTTATCTTTTAAGTTTATCTTGAGGTCTCCAGTTTCTCAGGAGAGGGCAGAAGGGCAAGTCACTCTGTGATGGGCTAGTCACTAGGGGTCTAAAAATGTTGAGTTGGAATCTCTCATTCCCCACTTCTTTTAGTAAGCAGTTCTAATCATAGAACGGCAGAACTAAATTTCTGACTCTATATAGTCTGCATTGCAGTGTTCTAGTCTCTGATACTGTTGGCATAGGATAAGAATCTGTACAGCACTAACTCTTTGTCTAATAAAAGCAATTAATCTATTAATTATGCAAGGTCCTATAGTCAGCAGAAGAAGCAAGATCAGTAAGGGACCCATCAGGGCAGAAAGCAAAGTCGTCATCCATGTTTTGTGTGGCCTCCCAGTCTCGTTTGTGTTTTTCTAATCTTTCTCTGAGCCTGCTCATGGAATCTCTGGTAGCTCCAGAGTGATCAATGTAAAAACAACATTCTGCTTTAAGAGCAGCACATAGTCCCCCTTCCTTAAGGAACAGCAGGTCTAAGCCTCTTCTATTCTGTAGAACTACCTCAGACAGGGAGGTGAGAGATTCTTCTAACTTAGTGACAGAGCTTTCTAGTGCATTGATATCCTGTGTCATAGCGACCTGCAGAGTATTCAGGCCATGTTGGAGGTCTTGGGGTCCCTTAACGAGTGCTGTAGTCCCGGTACCAATTTCTGCTGCTATGCTCAAACCCAACATTACTGCTAAGGTGAGGGATACCGGTTCCCTCTTGTTTCTTCTTTGGTTATAATCATAGGCATCTATGACTGTCTCCTAGAGGTGGTAGTAGACACCAGGAACCAGCTGAACCATAACACAAAACTCTCTTGACTGGTTAAACACAATAGTAGAGACACAGCGGGTAAGCCCAGTACTACACGCCCACCAGCTATTGTTACTTGGTAACAGATAAGTGTTGGTCTCTGTTACCATAACGGTTGAGCTGTTGCAGAGGTGCTGGTGGGAGCAAGGTACTGTCCCTACGCATAATCCTGAGCCTGAGACTTCAGTAAGGATGAGCTTACTTCAGGAGCCTCAGGAACATTGATTTGGATCTGTCACGGAGGTGACAGTACCAGAGATGGCAGTTCCCTCGTAATAAGGAGGACCAGCAGCAAAACCTACGCTTCTGTGGTAAGCAGGTGACATAAACGCAGCTTAAGAGGATCACCAGTCCATTCCAGCTTCCAGGAGTCATCTTTGGTTGCAGGAGGGACTGCTTTGATGTGGGATGCATGGATCCAAGCTGGGATGCCATCAACCTTGATGGTGGTAGGACTTGTCAGGAGCACCATGTAGGGTCCCTTCCATCTGGATTCAAGATTGCCGGATCGATGACATCGGACCAGGACAGAGTCTCCCACTTGGAACTTATGTGGTACAGCTGTGGTTCCCAGTTCATATGCTCCTTTTAGCTGTTACCAGCTGTCCTTTCTGACCAGTTCAGGAGCCTTTAAATGAGCTAACAGGGGTTGAGAATAAGAGGCATCAAGATCAAGTACCTCTCCTGCTTCTGGCAAGGGGGGCAGTCCCCATGGAGGAGCTCAAATGGTGTGAATTTAAATTTCCCTGGGGTGTTCCATACTCAGAACAAGGCAAAGGGCAGGAGGGCTGTCCAGTCCTTTCCACCAGTCTTTAAGGTTAATTTAGTCAAGGTCTCTTTTAATGTTCTATTTATTCTTTCTACCTGTCCAGAGCTCTGGGGTCTATAAGCACAATGTGATTTCCAATTAATCCCCAGTTGGGTGGCCAGTCCCTGACTTACCTGGGCAATGAAGGCAGGGCCATTGTCTGATCCAATTACCTTAGGGATGCTGAATCGTGGGAAAATCTCCTCCAGTATCTTTTTTGCTACCACATTGGCTGTTTCCCTCTTTGTAGGGAAATCCTCTGCCCATCCTGAGAAGGTGTCTATGAAAACTAACACATATTTGTTACCATATTTTGCTGGTTTAACTTCTGTGAAATCGACCTCCCAGTATGCTCCTGGCCTGTCTCCCCAGAGGCGTTTGCCAGGGCACCTAGGTGATGTCCAGCATTGGTTAAGGCATAGGCCTTGCAATTCCGAACTACTTTTTGAGCAATGTCCGAGAGGCCAATGGCATGATAATCGGAGTGACATATGATGTCCTTTAGCTTCTTTGTCCCTAGATGAGTTAGTTGATGTAAATTGGTGACATAATGTCATCCCTCCTCTTGGGGTAGTATGGATTTGCCTTCTTCTGTCTCAGCTACTCCATGGGGGGAGTAGCCATGCACAATATTTAGTTTCCCCATCTGCTTATGATCTTCAGGGTTATACCTGAAGCTAGTTTCTCTAATGTCATGATAGTCTTTAAGTTCCTTAGTTTTTTGTTCAGCTGCAAGGATCATAGCTCCTTGAGCCGCCTGCTTGGCAGCCATGTGAGCCATTTGATTTCCCTTGGTTATGACGTCTTGGCCCTTTTGGTGGCTGGAACAATGTATAATGGCCAGTTTCTTTGGCAAATGTATGGCCTCTAACAGGCTCAAAATTTCTTCTTTATTTTTAATGTCCTTTCCAGCCGACTTGAGTAACCCCCTCTGTTTATAAATTGCCCCATGTATGTGAGCGGTGGCAAAAGCGTACCTGTTGTCCGTGTAGATGTTAATAGCCTTTCCTTCTGCCAGCCACAAGGCTTGAGTGCAATCAGCTCAGTTTTTTGGGCCGAAGTTCCCCCGGGTAAGCTGCTGGCCTAGATGGTCAGCTTCCCATCTACTACAGCCGTCCCAGCTCTCTGCTTACCTTCAACCACGAAGCTGCTACCGTCCCTGTACCAATTAAGGCACCCTGGACATGGCTGATCAGTGAGGTCTTTCCTAGTTCCGGTTTCTTCTGCCATGATGTCCATACATTGGTGTACTGGTAATGAGTAGTCTGTCTCTGGCAGCAAGGGGGCGGGGTTTAGGATAGCAAGGAGTGCAAACAGCACTCTCTCTGTTAACAAGAGGCTCTGATAGTGAGCCATGCGGGTGTTGGTCATCCAGCGGTCAGGAGGTTGTCTGATGATACTTTCCAGGGTGTGTGGGGCTACCACTACAGTCTGTTGACCTAAAGTTAGTTTGTCGGCATCTGTGATAAGCAGTGCCACTTCGGCGATGGCTTTTAGGCGAGATGGCCATCCACTGGCTACAGGATCTAATTTCTTTGACAGGTAGGCCACAGGTAGCTTCCATGGTCCCAAGGCCTGAGTTAGGAGTCCTCGTGCTATTCCTGCCCTTTCATCTACATAGAGAATGAATGGCTTTGTCAGGTCTGGCAGGGCTAGGGCTCGTGCACTGAGTAAAGCCCTCTTGATCTCTTCAAAGGCTTTCTGATGGTCGAGGATCCATGAGAAAGTCCCAGTCTCCTTAGTGACGGGATAAAGTGGGGCTGCCAGGGTGGCAAAACCTGGAATCCAGAGTCTACAAAACCCTGCAGTACCTAGAAATTTTCTCACTTGCTTTGGGGTTGCAGGAGTAGGGATTTGTGTCACCGTCTTTTTCCTAGCTTCAGTCAGCCATCGCTTCCCCTCCTTAAGAGTGTAACCCAAGTAGGTTACTTTCTTTACTGAAGCTCTGTACCCCAACTCACCCAGCTCAGTCAGTAATCTCTCAGTCCCCAGTCTGCATTCTTGCTCAATGACAGCAGCTAGGAGCAAATCATCAACATATTGAAGTAGGGTAGCGAGGATTTTCTGACCTGAATGGAGCCAAATCTTGATGGAGAGCTTGTCAAAGAGAGTGGGGGAGTTTTTGAATCCCTGAGGCAGACGTGTCCAAGTCAGCTGTCCAGCCTGTCCCCCATCTGGGCCTCTCCATTCAAAAGCAAAGATTCCCTGGCTTGTAGGATGTAGTCTCAGGCAAAACAATCCATCCTTCAAGTCCAGAACTGTGTACCATCATCTGTCAGGAGGGAGAGAACTGAGTATGTTGTAAGGGTTAGGGACAGTAGGATGAATATCTTGTACCCTTTTGTTAACTTCTCTTAGGTCTTGTACTGGCCAGTAACCATTGGTGCCTGGCTTTCTAACTGGCAGCAATGGAGTGTTCCAGGGAGACTGGCAATGTATCAGAATACCTAGTTGCAGGAGTCTTTGGATGTGAGGTCTGATGCCCTCTCAGGCTTCCTTGCCCTCCCTTCCTTCCAATGGGGATTGCATCAGTCTTTAGGCTTATGACGATGGGGGGCACCCATTTGGCCTCTCCCATGCCTCCGTCTCTGCCCATGCTCTGGGGAACCTCTCTAGCCATGTTCCCCCCAGGGTCTTCACTGGTAGGGCCGGGGGCTCATGTAATCTATATTCTTCCTCCAGTTTTAAGTCCAAGATCATAGAAGTGGGAGTCTGCCAATTGACTATGGTTCCTTCCAAGGAAAAGCTTATTTGGGCTTTTAGCTTAGACAACAAATCTCTCCCCAATAGTGGCATGGGGCACTCAGGAATGAGTTACTTGACCTTTTCCTAGATCAACCTTCCTGTCGGTGGTCCAAGAATATGTTTTTTTTTTATCTTTTAATTTTCCCAATGGTTTCTTTAAAACTGAAAATTCTGCTCCAGTGTCAACAAGGAAGTCCGTAGGGGTCCCCTCCACAGTTAGGGTTACCCTAGGCTCGGGGAGGGGGCCCGAGCCCTGTCTCCCCTAATCATCTTCCTCTAAGGTGAGGACCTTGGGTGTCTTGTGTTTCTTCTTAGGGCAGTCCCTTGCCCAATGTCCCTTTTCCTTACAATATGCACATTGATCCTTACCTAAGGGCTGCCAAGGGGGTCCTTCAGGGTTCTGAGGTCTCCTTGGCCCTTCATTGCCAAGGTACCCTTTCTGCCTAGTTCCTGCTTCCTTCCTTTGTGCTTCCCTGTTGTGTACTACTGCGGCCAAAATCCTAGTTAAATTTCTTTCTTGCCTTCTATCTTGTCTATCCTGTCTCTTCTCAGCATCCTTCTTTTCTCTTTCTTTTCTTTCTTCCTCAGTCTCTCTCTTATGGTACACTTTCTCTGCTTCCTTAGCTAGGTGTTGCAAAGATAATGTTTGCACACTCTCCAGGCACTGTAACCTTCTCCTAATATCAGAGGCAGACTGTCCAATAAAAGCCATAGCAACTGCTGCTTGCTGACTCTCGGAAGTAGGATCAAAGGGAGTATAACACCTGTAAACCCCCAAGAGACATTCTAAAAACACAGTTGGGAGTTCCTTCTCCCCTGGTAGAACTTCCTTTACCTAGGCCAAATTAGTGGGACGCCTGCCGCCTCCCTTGAGACCTGCCACCAGAGCCCAGTGATAGACCATCAGCCACTCCCTACCTTCAGCTGTGTTGTAGTCCCATTTAGGATGATTTAAGGGGAAGCCTGCATCTATTTCATTCTGAAGTTGAGTTGGTTGACCATTGATTCCAGGCACATTCTTCCATGCCTCCAAAAATATTCTCTCTCTTTCCTCGGTGGTGAAAAGAACCTGCAAAAGCTATTGACAATCATCCCAAGTAGGCTGGTGAGAGAACATGAGGGACTCCATAAGACCTGTAAGGCTTGAGGGATTTCCTGAAAAGGGGGCATGGTTAGATTTCCAATTGTAGAGGTCGGCTGAAGAGAAGGACCAATACTGGAGTAATTGCAGCTGGTCAGGGTTTGTTGGTGGAGGGTAGTGGTGTATACAAGCAGAGGCAACGCTGTAGTTGAAACTGGACCCGTAGGACTCTGAGCGCATCTGCTCCTGGTCCCAGCAGCCAGTCCTTCTGCTGCTCCTCCAACCGCAACCTTTTGAGGATTCTGAGGGGGTATGGGGAGGGGATAAGGGGGTGGGATACTAGGCCACTCTGGAGGCTCCTCAATTTCAGGATATATCTCAGGAGGAGCCGAGTATTGTGTCTTATTTGGTGGTTTAGACTCCGCCATTTCTATTTTCATTTTTTTCTTCATGTTGTGGAGCACCAGGACTTGGGAACCTGGCTTATTTTCTGGGTCCAAGGTTTTAACCAGGATGGAGGATCTTGTGCCACATCTTCCCAGACACAAATATAAGGTCCTTGGTCAGGACGAGGCCCTGGCCCCTTCTGAAAAACCATATTCTTAATGGTAGAAATCACAGTAAGGTCAAGTGTACCCTCTGGAGGCCAGCCAATGTTGTACGTTGTCCATTCTGAAGAACAAAAAGTTCTCCAAGGTCCCTTCTTAACTTCGACAGATAGGTTGCATGCCCTAGTTCTACTTTCTATCCAGTGGTTAAGAGTTTGACCAAGAGGAGTACTGACAGCCTGTCCCTTTGTCCAAGCCACACAAAAGAAGACAAACAGAGCACTCAAAAAGACAGAGAAAGCCGAAACCAGAGACTGCCTCTTGCAGGACTTTCACACCAGGAAACAGAATCAGACAGCCAAGGGGACACAAAGTCTCTCCTCAGCACTCAGATGGGAAATCTCCAGGTGTCCCTGGACTTCCCTCAGACCTCCTGGGACATCTCCCAGAGCAACAGTCGGTTATCTCCTGACATGTCTGCTGATAACTCTCCCCTCCAACCTGGATAAGGGAGATAGTTGCTCTCACGAGCTCAGAGGACTGCAAACCGAAAGTACCAGATTCAGACAGCCAGCAGACAAAGACACAAAGACAGAATCTTACCTCCATGAGGAGTCCCCAAGAATTTGGGTGGTTGTAAATCCTGGACAAGCTCCCAACTGAAAGACCCCCAGAGTGGGGAGACCCTCACTCAAGTCTCGGGATAAGCCAACACCCAAATAATTCAAGAGAGACCATTCTTGCTGCTAGCACACAAGGTTTTAAAAGGGGTGGTTTAAAAGGGAAAAACTAAATCAATCAGGGAGTTAGGCAAACATCATAAAGAATGAGGAAGCTAAATGATAGCTTATGTCTTAACAGGAAGGTTATCTCAAGCAAGCATTCTTTGAGCATTGTACATTTAAACAGTGAGCAGGAATGTGGTGAGCTAGCTCCTGGATCAGGGAGGGTTATCTTTTAAGTTTATCTTGAGGCCTCAGGTTTTTCAGAAGAGGGCAGAAGGGCAAGTCACTCTGTGATGGGCTAGTCACTAGGGGTCTAAAGATGTTGAGTTGGGATCTCTCAGAATCATGGAGGGGAACAATATAAAACAGGCACTTGGTACTTGAAAGGTTCGGATTGGAGAATCCCAAGTCCAAATACTTGATAAAAATCATGAGTCAGAGGGTAGGCTGAGATGATTGCATGAGACCATGTTTCTAAAAAGAAGAGGAAAAACTAAACCTGAAACAACAAAAAGCCTCTCTCAGTCCCTTAAGTATTTCTTACTAAGTATCTGAATTATGTCCCCAGTGAGTTATGCTAACTCTCCAAACCACTGAGACCCTGTTGTTATCTCCATTTTGTAGGAGATGCTGAGATGTAATTAATACAAATTTTATTACTAGCAAACACTATAGTTTGAGTAAAGCACAGGATTTCCTCCTGGAAATGACATTGCTTAAAGTGATTGGAGGCTTGTAATGATAGACACACAGGCAGCTGGGAAATAACTGTAGGAAATGGTCAGCATGCACTGGCTCTCAGCATCAGCAACCTCCGTGAATCCTGACTTCAACACTTGCTTAATTTTTATCCTTCCCTCACTAACAGAGATTGTTCAGCCTCATGCTCTATTATGGACAAGCTTTGTCCGGGGGCTTTTGTAAATGCATCCTTTGACAGAAATAATGAAAAGGGGGAATACACATGGGAGACACAGATGATCTACTTCAGCCTGCAGCTACCACATGACAGCTTTATTATTGTTTTGTGAGAAAAGGAATTAGCAATTATAAAACTTGAATATGAAACTACTAAGTGTCACTACAGACCTCAAGGTTGTTAGCAAGGCCCTTTTCAAATGTAAATATAGCGTGTGCATGTCTCCACACAATGGACTTCTTATCTGCCTTTGGAAATGAGGAACTGAATGAGCTGTGCTGTGTGCCCATGTAAAGAGGAAGGTCACTGCTCAGTACAGTGTGGTGACAGGAAATGTGTTTGTGGAAGGTGAATGACATTATACCTTCAAAACACCTCTCATGATTATTTTACCTTCCTGGACGCTCTGGGATACAAAGCCCAACAGAAAATTTCAGTCTCTTGCTCCTGTTAACACTAGCTTCCTTAGTCTACTGGAGGCTTCATGAAGGGTTTGAAGTCCTATGCTTCCTGTATGGAATGCCAACAGACTGGATATTTAGTGTGCACTTCCAGCTCTGCATAGGTAATGAAGATATCACGGTGCGACATTTCAGCATTTATTTCTTTCAATTCATGACAGTAACTTTAAATTTCTTTTCTGGTTATCGACCATGGCTTAATCCAATAGGCAGTGAATAAAAAAAAAAGATTATAAATTAGGTTATAATTATCTACTGGCATTTGTAGGTGCAACTTCCTAGCTGACATATTCAACTTTTGAGCCACAGGCTATATACACCCCAGGACAGCTATGAATATAGCTCAATACAAAATCATAAATTTACTCAAAACACTGTGTTTTCTTTATTATGTTTTATTTGTTTTTATAACTTGTGGTTCTCAAATGTGAACTTTGTAGCTAACAAAGTTGTGTCATGACAATATTTTACTCACTGAAAAGTTCTGAGAATGTATGAGGAAACCCACCTTTTGATTTATCCTTAAACTTTACCCTTCTCTAACCCAGAGTACAGTAAAACATACTAGGGTCATTCTGAGATGAGTGTCTATGACGAATCATATTTCTTCCTTCTTCTTTCATAGACATCTTCCTATCATAGACTCCAAGGAAGTTCCCAAATGTGTCAGCATGGCCATGCTGAGAAGGCCAGAGTCACCACCCAGGGGTACCTTGAGAGGTAGCCTACTGATGTCCCAGTAGTTCAGCCATTTAGGTAAGGTAAAAAGGAAATAAAAGCAAAAACAAACAAACAAACAAACAAAAAACTGTGGGAATTAATATATATATATATATATATAATTGACTGATAGAGTAAAAAAAAAACCCTGCATAGGTCAAAGAACTCAGGCATTTAACAAATGTTAAACTAATTTGGTGGGAAAACAAATATGCACACATATACATACATGTAGGCATGCACACAAATACAGTCTGTCCCCCCCACTCACATACACACACTCGTATAGTTGGTAAGTTAGTGGGGTTAGAATTTAAATCACTAAACTGAGAAAAATACTTTACCCTCCATAATGTAGGGTAAAGGCCTTAACTTAATTTGGTCAAGACCATAAAGAAAGTAACAACCAGCCAAACAGCAGACCAGCAGATTGCTGGCTTCTGTGTGTGTGTGTGTGTGTGTGTGTGTGTGTGTGTGTGTGTGTGTGTGTGTGAGTGTGTGTGTAGGGGGGTTACCACCAGATAGTTCTTCAGACTGAAAACCCTCTGACTGCCAGGCTGCCAGCCTGCGCTGCAGAGTTTGGGCTTACTAGCCTTGACACCTCATTTTGTCACACATCATCTCCTGACACCTACTATTACCTTACCCCAAACATACCAGGAAGCTGTCATCCCTGTTGATGCAGACACCCAAGCAAAGGCACAGCTCACTGCAGCTCCCAGCTTACTGCTACAATGCGATCACAGGGAAAACAAGCAGCCAGTGCTTGCCACACTCAGAGTAACAGAAAGCCCACAATGGGGAGGAGTGATTGAGAAGCTGCCCTTTGTACTACACAGTGGAAGCCTAGCAGGTGGAAGACAGGAATCCTTCACCCTGTACCCAGATTGTGTGTGCAATCATGGCTGCAGGCTGGAAGAGAAAATCAGAAACAATCGTCCCTGCCCCACGCTTGACTGCTGTATCAGAATGGTTGTCTAACATTGACCCGGCTCGCAGATCTGCAGCAGAGAGTTCCTTCCCCCAGATGCAAGGACAGGTGCTCCCATAGCAAGACCTTTGTGTGGCACAGAGAGGACTTCACAAGGCCCTGCCTAATCAGCTATGTTCTGTGCATATGTCTATGCATTGGCATCTATGAGGGTATTTAATTTATAGATGAGGCAAGGTGATTAACAGCACCTCGGCTGGTGATAAAGCAGAAGCACGTTAGTAACATATTGTTATAAGAGTTAAGCTACCATTACTCTTTTTTTTTAAGTAAGAGGGAATACACATGGCAAGCGATGTATTTCCCAAAACAAACTCCTATTAGAACTAGATACTGAAAAGTGTATTTGACTTAGAACATAATCTTCATGAAAACATTGTAAAAATATCCCTTTTCCATTAAGATAAGCTGTAGCTATTTCTAAATTGTTCCCAGTTTTCTTCCAAAATTTTATTAAGAAAACTTGTAGGGAAAATAAAATTGAATACACTTAAACATATTTAAATGTATTTTAAAGTAACCGTTAATTTGCTAATACATTGTTGATGGCTATGCCACCAAAGCACACTATACTAGTTAAATAAACAATCAAAAATAATAAAACCTGTCTCACATATATTAATCCTAATAGAGGGTGTGTGTATGTGTGTGTATGTGTGTGTGTGTTTGTGTATGTATTTCCCCTGCCCCTTGCAGAACATTTTCCCTAAACATACTCATGACATGAAGCCTAAGAATTTACAGAATAGGTCCATCTCTGAAATCCCCCTTAAATGCTGCTTCCTGCCCATGGCATCCTTACCCTAGACCTCTGTCTTCCAGGGAACATACTAGCTACTGCTTGGTCTTCCTGTGCCACCTCCATTCTGGTCTCCCTAAGACACTCCTAGACTGCACTGCCAGCACCTAAGCTACTCCTCCTGGTCCATTTATACCCTGGGGCACACCTCCACTTGTGATGCTGACCCAATGTTCTTGTATTCAGTTTGTAAATATTTTACTGGAGAAGATTTACATCTACGTTCATAGTGACAGTTCTTTATATTTTCTTTGATGTTCTGCTGGTGTGATTTTGGTCTCAGTGTAACACTGGCTTTATAAAAAGAAAAGGAAATGTCCCTTCGGTTTATATTCTGCAGAATACTTTTAGGAGTATTAGTATTAGTTCTTCTTTGTAGTTCTGATGTGAGTACAAATCTAGAAGATTATCCACCATGATCAAGATGGCTTCATCCCAGTAATGCAGGGATGGTCGAACATACATAAATTAATAAATGTAATCCACTTCATAAACAGGTTAAAGGGAAGAAACCGCATGATCATCTCATTAGATGCATAAAAGGCCTTTGACAAGAAATCTTGTAATAGATTCAGGTGCAGGTGACTCCAAGGAAACAATATTTCCAGACACAACAGGTTTGATGCACATATGAACCAACAAAGGCTGTGACAGCATTCACAAAACCTGCAAAAATTTAAGCCAGACAGAATCTGGGCAAGGAGAAGAAGAAGTAAGCTCAAAGCCCCACCACTAACCAAGAAACATCCTGCATTTGGAAGCTTGTAGAAGAGGAAAAGTAAGTTTTCTTCAATGTAGAGACACCATATATATCAAGCATACTGCAGGGCAGGCCACAGCACAGGAATAATTCTTTAATGCAAAACATACCCATTTTTCCCTCTTTGGTTTAATTTTTCAGCATGTTCATTGTGTGCATGAATGTGTGTGTGTGTGTGTGTGTGTGTGTGTGCGCGCGCGTGTTCTTTTTTTGTTTGGAGTTTGTGCTTTTCTTTAAGATTGAAAGACTATTTATAAAGTTGTTTATGTGGATGGGGTATAGGACTGGTTACTGGAGTGGAAAGAATATGACCAATAAATACTGTATGAAAAAATTGAAATATAAGAAAAATGAAATTATGAAACTTGTTAGATAGATAGATAGAAATGGAAATGATAATCCTCAATGAAGTAACATAGTCCCAGAAAAACAATCATTGCATTATTTCTCTTATGGATGTTAGCTCTTTTGTTTTAGATGTGAGTGTTTCATTTTGAATACCCACAGAGGTTAGGTAACTAGTAAGGAAGTAGGAGTAGTAGATCTTCTGAGGAAATAAACTATATTGCTACAGGATAAAGGAAAATTAGCATAGGAAGAATAATACAGAGGAGCATGGGAGGGCAGGGTGGAGGAGGGTAATGGAGATGGACAACTAACACTAAAGGGCTTTGAAAAGCCATACGGAAACTTACTTATTTAGAAGCTTCGTAATATTCATACATATAAAATAAAAATTAAATGAGCTGGGCAGTGATGACACATGCCTTTAATTACAGCAGAAACAAACAGATCTCTGTGAGTTCGAAGCCAACCTAATCTATAGAACAAGTTTCAGGACAGGCCCAGAGTTACACAGAGAATCCTGTGTCTAAAAAACAAAAACAAAATTGAGTGAAGTTACCGTACATGGTGCTTACAATACCACAACCAGACATCTTATGCTACCAAATAAGATCAACTCTACCAGGCATGGGTTATAACTTTTTGGGTTGTTGATATGAGGTCCCATAGACCCCACAACCATGAAAGGCTATTAACATATACAACTTGACAGTAATACTGTTAAAAATACCACATACTTACACAGAACATGGAGAAATCAACTGGAACCTTCATTCTTACTAGACAGAATTCGTTCTATAAAGTGATAACCAAGTTACTGGAGGAGAAAAGTAATTATCAGTCTGAATACACTATGAAACCTGCAAGCTGAAACAATGACATATCTGCAAGGTTTATCTACTAGTACAATAGTGGCACAATTTTTATTGGAGTAACCAACCGCTTTTTGTTTGAGCTTAAGACCCACATCAAGAGATGAAACCCATACCTAGTATAGTTACTTATTTTAAGACCTGAGACAAGATGGTTCATGCCCAGCAGATTCATTTTGCCAACAGAACATAGCAATAAAATTACTCCTAAGAACACACTGATATAACCATAGATCAGTGCATTACTCAACCTCTCCAGAGAAGCTTCTCCCTATAGAAGAGGGAGACACAGAGACCATGGACAACATGCAAAGAGTAAGAGCCTTGAGAGTACTTTGTCCTTCTCTGAAGCTTTAGGGAACTACATAGAAGAGGGGTCAAAAAACTTTAAGAGCCAGAGATGGTGGAAAATTCCAAGGGAACATCATTTTCCTGACAGAACAGGGCAGAAACACATAAAAACTCACAGGGACTGTGACAGGCTGTGCAAGATGTGCACAAGTGTAAGCCAGACAGATTCCCAGAACAGAGCAGGAGAAATTGGCATAAATTGTACCCCAAGTCAAGTGACCATTCACAAATCAGAACTTCTGTTTTAAGGAAAAACAGCTTTCTTCAGTTGCGTGACACTGAGTATCTCAAGCCCACCCCAGAACATGTCCCATAATAAGGAGTAGCTGTACCATATAAACCTGACTCTGCTGTTTGTGATTTTTTTTAATTTCTTCTAATGGTTTATGTGTTTTTAAGTGAAAGAAATAGCATGAAGTTGTACTTTAAGGAGATAGGGAGGCTCTGGGACAAATATGATAGAAATGCAAAGAATAAATGTAAAAAAAGTAATTTACGAAAAATCAGGAACATTCAGGGTGGGATGGCCATAGATGCAAATGAAAACAATTCTGACATACCATTTCACTCCTGTCAGAATGGCTAAAATCAAAAACTCCAACAACAGATTACTGGAGAGGATGTGGATAAAGGGGAATACTCCTACACTACTGATGGGAGTGCCGACTCATACAGCCACTTTGGAAATCAGTATGGAGATTTCTCAGGAAAATGGGAATCAGTCTACCACAAGAGCCAGCAAATCCACTCTTAGGCATATACCCAAAAGATGCACATTCATACTAAAAGGATGTCTGTTCAACTATGTTCATAGCAGCATTAGTTGTAACAGCCAGAACCTGGAAGCAACACAGATGCCCCTCAACTGAAGAGTGGATAGAGAAAATGTGGTACATTTACACAATGGAGTACTATTCAGCAGAAAAAAAACAATGGGATCTTGAAATTTGCATGCAAATGAATGGCACTAGAAGTAATCATCCTGAGTGAGGTAACCCAGTCACAAAAAGAGAAACAAGGTATGAACTCACTCATTTATGGATTTTTGACATGAATCAGGGGAGTGCCAGCATACAATCCCACTGCCAGAGAGTCTTGGAAACAGAACCTTCATCCAGTGAGTGATGAAACCATAGACAGATACCCAATGACAAACACTGAACTGAACTCCTGTGTCAGAAAGAGAGAACTAATGCGCAAAGGAGCTAAGACTGGGCTGGTTTAACCCACAGAAACAGTTGACCTGAACAAGGGGGAGCTGTTGGACCCCAGATTGATGGCTGTGTGGAAAGCATGGGACTGACCCAGACACACAGAATGTGAGTGTCAGTGAGGAGGCATAAGTAATCTATGGGACCTTGGGTAGTATTTATCCCTGGTATACAAATAGACTTTGAGTGCCCATGCCACAATATGGGATGTTCTCTCAGCTGGGACTCTTGAGGGAGGGCCTAGGCCCTGCCCTGGATGAAATGACAGTCACTGGAGATCCACCATGGAGGGCCTCACTCTTCCTGGGAATCGGAGTGGAGATTGGGTGGGGGACTGGGAAACCTGTTGGGGAGAGTGGGGAATGAGAGGAGGTAGAGGGAGCTGGGATTGACATGTGAAACAAGCTTGTTTCTAACTTAAATTTTAAAAAAATGAAAAAAGAAATTTACATAAACCAGTCATGAAAAGTTGCTGTACATAAACTATTACCAACTGCTTCTGAATCACAGATACATCATTAGCTCAGTGTTTTGAAATTCCTTCATGTAACTTCAGGCAGCAACTAGCTTCTGGTGTGTGGGTAAGGAAATTTCTCAGGAATGTGCTTGGGGGCTGGGACTTATGACTACCATGAGTTATTATTGCCCTATGATTCTCAGCTGGGGGCCCATTAGGTCCTTCTTGGAACCATCCCAGACAGCAAGGGCAAAAATCCAATCATCAAGGTCTATTTGTTCTCCATCCAGGGAAATTGGATTTGGTGTTGTTATTGAATTTCTTAAGGATTCTACACAAAACCATTTTATTTTAAAGTAAGACTGTCTTACAACTATAGTTCTTTTATATCTGATTTCTATTTGATATTACTTTCTAAACTGGAAAGTGGGTTACCTCAGGAACCCATGAACATGTTAGCTTGCAGTCCAGCAATATAAACTACCTTCCACAAGGTGGCTGGGGCGTGTACCATGTGTCCACAATTCTCTGAGCATATAATTCAATCAGAAAATTGTTTGCTAGTGTCAGAGAGAATTAGAAGCTTCCCTCTGTTCACCAACACCAATACTTTTCCTGCTCTGCTGACGCATCTGAAGTTACAGCACAGGATTAGGTGTTCAGAAAGAATTTTAATTGAATAATTATAATGTATAAAAAGGGTGATTTGACCTTAAATGGCTAACTTCCCCAGCAAGCTTTGGGAGTACAGACAGATCCTGCACTTCAGAAATATTCCAATGAAGAGCATAATGTATTAGACAACGCTGCCTGAGAGAAGATCAGGTTATCCCAAGCCTCATAAAGTGTCACATTGTTCAGTAACTGATGCAGTCACACTTGTCTGCTATTTGTTTCCAGATTTAGAGTTACTTCCAGAAAAAAAGGAAAAACAAAATGAAAAGGGCAAAACGGTTATCTAAGAAACTGCTAAGTTCAAAACACTCTTTCTATATATTATAATTATTAAATTAAAAATTTTTCTGAAACACCTAATACTGTGCTGCTACCATGCATTTTGGTGTATTTTAGAGAGGGAGTAGTGGATATGCTCTTCATCAAAGCCATGTATATTCCACAATTCTTAACATGCAGATTCCTGTCTAGCATGTCTATTTTTCCTTCCATCTCTGTCACATTGTGGAATTATAACAATGTATCTAGACCCCATTAATCCAGCAAGATCTGATTCCTGTGAGTAAGGTTGAATACACATGCTTTTCTCTTGTGTGTTTCCTTCATAATTCTTCATTGAAAGGCCAGATGGCTGTTTATTTTATATATTTCTATTGTTTATTCTCAACAGTGCTCTTTTCCCATAAAGTCTCTTATTTTCATATTTATACCCACTATGACATCTACTAATGGTTGTTTGATAACTCACTTTGTTAGATTATGATTTCTTTTAGATTCGTATAATTATTTGTCAAAGTTTCCACTGGAGAGAAATACCTTACTGAAAACCATGCAAACACATCTGTCTAATATATGTTCCTGACTTAAGTGATCACAGCACAATCTTTTAGCAGAATGAAATCTCAGGTAGGGATAAGATAATCTACAATTGAAATTGCATCTTTATTTATGATTTAGAAGCAAAGTTGGGCCAAATATAAACAGAATGATGAAATCCAGAGATTCTCATCCAACACAAGTTTATATTTTATGACACAGTGTTACTCTTCAATTTGAAGTTGCATAATCTTTCAAAGACATCATCTAGCAACAATTTAAAAAAACCTTGTTTAATAATAGGAGTTATAAATGTATTTTCATTAGCATATATAATGAGTTTAGATCAGGAAGAAAAATTAATTTCAGATTATGGTTTTATTATATAGATGAAAGATAAATTATAATAAGCAATTTCACCATCTAAACTGTTTGTACAAGGCTTTCTTCTTATTTTTACTATTGATTTATGATTCATTGGTAACAAATGTAGTCCCAGCTGCATAGGCTGTGCCATCCTTAAATGGATGAGCCTGCTGATATGGAGCAGTTTATTTCTTGTTTTGTAGAAGATGATTTGCTGATATAAAGATGCTGAACAGGCATTTCTGTGTCTTTGTTTCATTTTCCCTACTCATCTTTCAGATCGCAAAACCATAAGCAAGACTGCAGTGCTGACTTGAAATGACTCATTTCTTTCAAGTCATGTCGGTTACAGATGTTAAAATGTGTTTGATAGTTCTCAAGTGTTTTAATGAGCTGTGAATGCTGATCACACATAAGCAAAGCAAAATTACTGTTCTTTGTTACTTCAGAGAGAATATTCCATGCTTATAAATATGTCTGCTCACTACTGAACTCGCAGATAGCATGCCATAGACAGAGGTATTTAAGGCATTGCAATCCTGCCATAAGACCAGCTGGAAGTCACTTTGCCACAGAAATGAAAACAAAGATATTGCGACCCTTGTACTAAGTGGTAGGGAGAGCCTCGGGGAGCAAAGAATTTTTTGTTTGTACAAGAAAATTACTTGGTAGTGACAGAAATTCATTTCAAACCTTTCAGGAAGTGTTGTGTGATTTCCCCAGAGATCTCTCCAGGGGTCACAAGAGAAGAGGGAAACAAACCTGGCCTTCTATTCTTGCTGCAAGGAAAGAAAATTAATATAGGGGAATTTGAGCTATATCCATTTCACTGAGGAAAACAAGTACTTACTAGTAGAAGTGCTTGTCTTGACATTGTTTCATCTCTACCCACTTCCTTTGACCAGCTCTGCTCCAAATGATAAGCAAATATTAACCCTGGCCTCTGTCACACCAGAAATGGATCTACTTGTTCTTCCTATAATATAAACACGTGTTTTATTAATCAAGGACATCAATATTGTTTGCATACCTATAAGAGTAACTAGAAACTGAGTAAATGGCCAGATACTTTCCAGAATATTTTTGTGAGCTTTTTGATATGAACTTATATATATATATATATATATATATGGTTTGATTTTTTTTAAGAAACTGTAATATTTAAAATCTTTTATTAAAGGCATTTACAGTTGACCACTGAAGGGGTAATATTATACTGTGGCTATTAACAAGAATTTCAAAAAACCTTAAAATTTCTAATGCTTTAATCTAGAAATTATATAGGTAGCTATTCTTAGAATATTTATCATAATAGTGTTTTGGTTGTATATGTATGTGTCATGTGCCTGTATCTTCGTGTATTTGCATGTGTACAGGCACACATGTGTGTACCTATGCATGTATGTACACCTGCTTATAAAGGCCAGAAGTTGATGTTAGTGTTGTTACCACTCTGGGCCTTATTTATTAAGGTAAAGGTCTTTGACCTGAACATAGAGCTCATTGGTTTGGCTACTCCAGCTTTCCATATTGCTCTAGTTATTCTCAGTCTCTACCTTTCACCCCACCATGGAGTTTTACCATGCCTAGTCTGCATTTCCATAGCTCCTGGGGTTCCAAACTTCAGTGTTTGTGCTTGCATGGAAAGCATGAATTCATTTGAGACATCTCCCTAGTGATACAGAACATTTTAAACTATCGAAGTAGCTGTCATGAACACCAGTCCCCAGGGAGAGATTCAGGTCAATTCAAGCTCAATAGGCTTTGGGCCCCTTGTCTGAAATGCATGACATTTTCTTTCTTACTTTTTTCTTTTCTTTTTATTTAGATAGCATTATTTTTCATTTATTTTACATTTTACATATGGATCTCAGCTGTCCCTCCCTCCTCTCATTGGTCCTGACTCCTCCGTCTCCTTTCAGAAAGGGGCAGGCCTCCAATGAACTTGAACAATGCATCACATCAAGTTGAGGCAGGCCTGAGCTCTTCCCCTTGCATCAAGGTTGGGAGAGATAATCCAGCATGGGGAACAGGTTTCAATAGGGTCTTAGTTCTACCTCTAGGGAGGAACCAAGGACAATATCCTGTAGTATTTTAGGAGCCTCGTTGACAAGTTGGATCAACAACTCAGGAACAGGCTTCTTATGACTGCTGTTGGGGGTTGTGTTAGGTGGTTTTTGTTCTTGAATTGATTAGCAGGTAAGTTCTGTCCAATTTCTGGCAATTATAAATATAGCAGCAATGGTCATGCATGAGCAAATATCTCTGTCATAGCATTTATAATCCTTCAGCTATATTCCCTAGTGTATGAGAACTAAATCAGTTGGTAGATTGATTTTCAACTTTTAAGTTACTTCCACACTAAAGGGTCACATGGAAACCTGCTACTATAGAAGTTTCATATGGGAGAAATCTAAATGGAGTTACCAAATAGTGGCAGTAAAAATTCCCCAACTAGATAGTTTATGCCATGCAGTAAAAGCTTTAGTGTCAACAATGGGTTACATTTTGTCTTTGGCCAAAGGGCATTAATTCCATGGATCCCTCAACATCTCAGGCCACTCCCATGCCTATTAATTGTACTGCATCAACTAATAGTAAGGCCCTATTGCTGAATGCAATACATATCTCATCAAAAACAGAGAGGATGAGTTGGGGCCTTACCCCTACTGACTAGTGTTTGTTGTTCTGAAAGGTACTCTGCATACTAACAGAGGAGAAAGATAATCCAGTTACAAATCTGCTACACACAATAGTGACCTTACTGCAAAATATGCTGGTGCAATATAGTGGCACAATTATGGGGAATAACCAACTACTCTCTGATTAGACATCATCAGACATAAGGCCAACTCTCTGAGATGGAAGACATACTCAACAGTGCTGGGACGTCAAAGAAGCTGAGATTGACTAGGCCATGGGACTAGGAAAAACCAAATACAATTGTAGGATAAAGGAACATGGCAATAAAATAACCACAAATGACATTTTGCTCTAGTAATAGATCAGTGTCTTACTCAGCAATTATCAGGTCAACTTCTTTTTGCCATAGTGGTGTTAGTACACAGAGACCCAACTCAGGAAAATATGAAAAGTTAGAGATTTTAGAGCACACAGTCCTAAATAAATGTCTTCTTCAAAACTCTTCCTCTCAAAGTTCAGGGACCTATAAGGAAATGGGGTAAAAAGATTGTAAGAGCCGTAGGTGATAGATGACTCCAAGGAAACAGTGTTGTCCAGACACAACAGCACTGATGTACACATTAATTCACTGAGAATGTGGCAGCTTGCAAAACACCTGCACAGATTAAACCAGACAAGGTACCAGCAAGAGTTGGGAAAATGATAACGGATCCCATGTTTAAACAGAAAAGAAATGTTTTATTCAGTGGATTCTCACTTTGCATATTAACCATATTTTAGGCTATGTCCCATGCCTGGAAGTATTCTGTCAGTAAAACAAACAAACAAACAAAATAATTCACTAGTTTTATTGCAGACAGTATCTCATTACTTTTTTGGCTTTTATTTTTGACTTATTGATGTTTTGATTTTCTATTTTGTTTCCTGTTTTGTGTTTTTCTCATTTTTATGTGTGTTTCTTGTTTATTTTTGTTTTGTTGTAATTTGATCTGAGAGAGAGAGAGAGAGAGAGAGAGAGAGAGAGGGAGGGGGGGAGAGACAGAGAGGGTCTTTAGGTTCAGAAGTTAGGGATGATTTCGGAGGAGTTAGTGAAAGGGAATAGCATTGTCAGAATATATCATATGGAAAAGTATTTTAAATTAATTAAAAAGGCATGAAAGTGTTGAGAAGAATGTCTAGAAGCAGTGGAAGAGTTGTAAGAGAAATAGTGGCTGGTGAATATAATAATTATATATAATATAGTTTATATGTTTGTATAAAATTGACAACAATAAAGAAAAATATTAAAAAAGGAAAGCTAATCTAAAAAACTGTTACAAATGAAATACTCAGTAAGTCAAATAAAAGCCTCAATGAAAAGTTTCACTAATACAGTGGAAAACAATATTGGGGCTGGAAGAAAAAGGAGAAGAATTGTATTTCTCAGCAAAAGCCAGTAATAAATTCATAAAAATCCATGAATCAGACATAGAGGTGTTCTGAGGAACAATGAAAACACATTAAATTCAGATGATAGCCATGGAGGTACATAAATATCACAATAAAAGCTTAGAATACTATATCAGTAAAGTCACAAGTAATTTTTCATACCACGAGAAAGATGCTGACTATATATACCAGAGGCATAGTCAAATATTATAGACTAGTTTTCCTTCCATAACTTAGAAATACTCTATTCTTGAAGATAATACATTATTGAATTCTATGACTGGTCAAATCAAGCTGTTGTTTATTTGGAAGCTTCATCCCTACAGTCAGCTTTAATAGTGATGGAAGTTTCTAAACCCAGTACTGGGGAATGAAATAATCGACAGTCTTATCCAACAGTGAGACCTGCGATCTGCAATGACAACTCATATGCCCAAGGTGAATCAGTGGCATAAATATTAGAGGAGTAATCAACCACTCAATGTTAGCATTTAAAGCTCACTACACAAGTTGGAAACTATAATTAGCTTGACTAAAATCCCTGAATGATTCTAAAGATGAACCTAGCACTGTCATTCTGTTAGGTAGACATTTATAATCTCACCTTTATGTTATAGTTTTTTTTTTTAATTTTGAGATAGATACCTATTATGTAATCCCAATCTGCCTGAGACTCATGTAGACAATGCTGCACTCAAACTCACATAGCCTCAGCTTCTGAAGTACTAGGATTAAAAATATTCACCAACATGCTGAGCTCCCTACTGAGTTTACAATTATATATCTTTACTTTTCTTCATGTGTGTGTAGTTTTGAGATTTCTGCTTTTTTATTTATGTGTATGAGTGTTATGCTGACATGTATGTATATGTACCATGTGTATGACTAGTCACCAAAGGATGCTACAAGAGGGCATTAGATACTCTGGAACTGGAGTTACAGATGGTTGTGACCACTATGTCCATGTTAGAAACTGAACCTTGGTTATGGAAGAAAATCTAGTGCTCTTCCTGATGAGCCAATTCTCCAGCCCTTATCCTTACATTTTAGATTAGTGTGTCTTTCAACTCCAATTAGAGAAGCATCTTTTTTTACAGTTGATTTTGAAAGACTCACAACTGTTGAACATGCAGAGAACAAGAGACTGCACTCATAAATACATATCAGCCCATGCCTGCATACACAAGACCCATACAAGATCAAGTCAGAAGAAATCCTGGCATGGAAAAGGGAGGTAGAAATGGAGCCTCACTCTTACTTCAGGAATCATCGGCAATTTATGCCTGATAGAGGAGGGACAGTGAGTTTTCTTCAGAGCTCTGACTCCAAAAAGGCTACCATGTTACATTGCATGGTCCTGCACCTATGCACACACTGCAACAATAAATAGATTCTGCGGGCTAAAGATAAAATGAACATGCAATTCAGAGGGAAAACTGACACACACTTGTAACAATAAATTGAATCTTCAGGCTAAAGATAAAATGAACATGAAATTCAGAGGGAAAAAATGAGAGAACTGGACAGGAATTTAAGGAGATAGGTTTTATCGAGACATGTTATATTTACCTATGAAATTCTCAAATAAGGTTTGTCATGTGTAAAACCGGTAATCACTATCATTAGCACATTTAGATTCTTGTATATATAGAAACCTACATATGGTTCAATGTATCAAATAGCTGAGTGTTCAGAAACCTTGGAAGTGGAAATGAGGAAAAGTTCTCATTTAGATTTTGAAGTAGCAAAACACTATTTTCTCAGAAAATCAAATTTGAACTTGGAAATGGTCACAAGGATGAAAATACTAATTCATGACTTAAAGAAACTAATTTTCATTTTGTTGTCAGTTTCTGTTTTTTATGTTGCATTTGATATGGTATAAGCATTAGGGTATTTAAATTTTGAAAACTGAAGCTCAGAAAGGTCATTGTTGAAATAATTGAAATAATTCAGTGGGCTAGAAATGTTCTGATAAACATATTTAAACAGTATGAGACATCAAATTAACATTTAAAATTGTTTAAGTAATATTTGTTCCTATTCTCAGATCATGATTCACAGCTATTTAAGGATCCAGTCATCTAAGTATAAAAGTTTCCCTTAAATTGCTGCCTACAATCAGTAATTTGTCACCTTTTAATTTACTTTCCTGAGGCACACTGCCCAGCTCCAAATGATTACTTCAGACAGGTCACTCCAAATAAAATCATCTAAGTGTTGAACAATCTTGTTATGTATTCAGGAATAGTGAAGTATATGTTTAATTAGAGTGTGTTATGATTTAGATGAGAACATACAAGGTACAAAAGCAACTAATTCTTATACAACGAAATGACTCATGACTAGTAAAGGGTCACCCACAGATGACAAAATACTTTCATCTCTATATCTATCTATCATCTATCTATCTATCGATCTACTGATCTATCGATCTATCTATCTATCTATCTATCTATCTATCTATCTATCTATCTATCATAAGTGTGGTCTCTGCAGGAGTCCTGTATTATAGAATAGTACAAGGCCAATTCTCCATGTGATAATCTGCTCAAAGTCAAAGTCATATAACAAAGAAAACAAATCACCCCCTGAAACTATGTGCATGCATTGTTTATCTAGAAACAAATCTTGAGATAAACATTACAGAAACTCAGAATATTTGATGCAAATCAACAAGCCTGTTGCTTTGAAAATATCTATGTCATGAAAGTCAAAATTGGCTGACTCTTATAGATTATACATTTTGTTATTTGATTATGACACATCAATCTTAAATTTGTTTTTGATTTAATACAGTTTTACAAAAAGCAAAATTTTTAATATATTTATATCAGGTGGATTTTTAGGTTGTTAATGAACTTATACATAGTTATGTGTTCCATAGAAGTTATGTGCTTAAAGGATGGAAGCTATAGATTAGGCTAGCTAAAATGAAATCTGTGTTAAGTTGCATACACATTGCTATATTGATTCTATGTATTTATAATTCTGGATATAAAAATAAAACAAATGCAATCAAAATTAACTTGTATTAGTGAGATTTCTATTGCTGTGATAAAACATCAAGATCAAAAGCAACTTTATGAGAAAAGGGTTTATTTCATCTTTCATTTCCAGATAACAGTTCATCACTTAAGGAAGTCATGCCAGGAAGTCAGCCAGGTAGGATCCTGGAAGCAGGACTTAAGCAGAGATCACAGAGAAATGCTGCTTACTGGCTTGACACTCACGGTTTCCTATAGAACCCAGGCTCCCTCCCCAGGATAGTAACTACCTTCAGTGAGCTGAACCCTTCTATACCAATCACTTATTAAGAAAATGACCCACAGGCTACAGGCCAATTTTAATGAGACATTTTCTAAATTATTCTTCCCCCCTCCAAATATGGTATGTGATATAACATTATAGCATTGTATAGTCTAAATTTATATTATAAAAACAAACACATACACGATATCTGTATTACATGCACACACACACACACTCACACAAACACTCACACTCACACACACATTCAAGACTCTTTATCCAACTTCATCTCTGTATACACAAACACCATAAGTGATGACTTCATGGAAAAATATTCATCTATACTTGAAGCTAAAGTGCATAGAAAACAGACAACATTGTGCCAAGTTTTGGCATGGTCAATGTTCTGTGCAGAAATCAATATCCAAGACACAGACTTCGGCATGCTGTATCATTAGTATTCTTTTGCACTGACATGCAAAATGTTAGTATTAATATGCCATACATTTGTAGAACACCAGTGCTTTGGTGACAACTAAATTTGTGTTATCATTTTGCTTTTCTTCTGTGTGTGACTGCTTGCTAAGTGTTATAATAAACCTGACACACCATGGCTCACTAAAGTTAGCATTCATATTTAACAAATTATCTAGAGCTAAGCACTGTGCTGTTTTGAAATCACCTAACTGGATGTTGAGAATGAACAAATATCACAAAGAAATTTAAAAGTTGAATGAATGAAAAAAATACATTCTATTCAAATCTCACAAAGAAATTTAAAAGTTTATTGATTGAAAAAGAGTAAAATACTTTCTATTCTTCCTTAATTCTGACACATTTACATGTATGTTATAGACGATATAGAACTGAAATAAAGTACTATTTATTTATTTGCTGAGATCTGGTTAATGTCTACACAGGCAACTACTTTCTTGATCTAATCCACATATTTCCCTTGAAAGACCCCGAATTTATAGAAATAAAATATAAGCTTAAACAGGGAAGGCACCCCACTAGAGAACTCAGTAAGTAAACAAAGGGCCACATCCCAGGAACTGGCCAAACCACAGAATGGGATGTATGGTTTAGCAACCTTAATTGCAGAAGGGCTGTAAACCCACAAAAGGCCAAATTCCAGGCTGCTGACCACCTGTGACGAACTGACCAGGGCGTCAGAGATGGGCAAACAAGATTCGTGGGAAACAAGGAGATGATAACCACCATTTACTTAGGGAGAGAAGATTAACTCATACCAAGGTTTGAGGAATTAACAATGTGTAGGTCAGGAAGATATCTACTTCACCTGGTCAGAAGTCACGTACCTCCCCCCATCCCCCCCCGTCACAAGATAGGGACCCCTCCCAAAGGCTTGTGGTTTTTGCCTTTAAAAGCTGATTGTAACTGAACCTTGGGGCCAATAGGTCTAAAAGCTGACCGAGAGGCCCATCTGCAGATGCCTAATTAAAACCTCTTGCGTGTTGCATCAATTGGTGCGTGGACTCTTGATTCTTGCGGCAACGAATCCAGCTTAGGGACCCCTCCTCAATTTGGGGAACCCCAACACCCTGTGCTCTGTGTACATTTTGTAAACTCATATGCTGGACTTCAATTTCATGTGTCTTTGAATCATCTTCATTCATTAACATAAGAATCTAAAACTGACTTGGAATCAAAGTGATCCAAAAATGTCATTATGAGTTAGATTGTGGAGAGGTTTGCATGCTTAAAATAAGGCATGTTAATGGTACCTTCTCTTGCACTTCCTCTTTTGGCCCCAGCTTCACTGAAGGGTCCCTAACAAGCTTTTGGGGTCAAAGGTCAAGGGTTATAACTTCAGATTTTCAGGGTATGGGCTAGCTAGTATACTTGAGAGTAGAACTTCTATAATAGAAAATGGCCCACAAGAATGTTTATACACAGGGCTTGAGGATTTGTTGATGTAGTCCATGAAATTCTTTATGTAAGTCCTTGCAGGATAAGATTTTTGACAAGCCCTGAGTCTTTTCAGTGAACCAGTTCTTGCCCTCATAGAGCTTCTATTCTTTTGGAGGGCTGAGTGCTTTTGTGTGTAAGTGGTTATACAAAATTCTTTGGAAGTAAACAGAAAAGTAATCATTAAGGATAGTAGAAAATGAAAGGGTGAAATGAAAGGAGGAAGGATGAGTACTGGGGCAGAAAGTTTCAAACACATGCTAGAGTGACAGAGCTGGGGAAATAAGGAACAAGCCAAAATAAACTATGTATGAAGAAGCTCCTTGGGAACATGTAATCTTGGAATACTATGTAATAGTTTAGTTTCTTGTGATAAATACCATAACCAAAAGCAATTTAGGAAAGAAAGTATTATTTCATCTTCCAGTTTACAGTAAAGGGAATCCAGAACAGTAGCTTAAGGCAGGAACCTGAAGGTAGGAAGTAAAGCAGAGACTGTGGAGTAATAGTGGCTCTTTACCGACTTGCTTTTCAAGGTTTCTTGCACAAGTCAATATCGTGTGCCTGAGGGTGTCACTGCCCACAATGAGCTGGACCCTTCTATACCAAACATTATTCCAGAAAATGCCTTAGGTACATGTCCACAGGTTAAACTACTGGAATCCATGCTTAAGTTGATGTTCCCTCTTCCTACTGACTCCAATTTGAGTCAAGTTGTGAAAAACTAACCAGCATTGCGGATGTGTTGTCAGTTTGAAATACAAACGCATGTTTATCAAAACCGTAAACTTTCCTTTCTTGTTTATCCCAAGGATTTTAAGTTAATAACAGAATGTAAACATATAACTTGTAAAAAGTTTCAGAGTGCACGAAAACATTCTACAACTTAAAAGTTCAATATCTCTGTAACCAAAAAAAAGTTTAATAATTTCTTACTTCAAAATGGAGCTACCTGGGAATAAAAACAATCACAGTAAGCAAGTCAAAACTCTAAAATCTCTTTTGAGGCCTGTACCCTTTGCTTTTCATCTAATATTCTTATTTTCCAAGGACCCACAACAATAGTTCATTAATCTGTTCACACTTCATTCCTTCCTTCAAACACTTCCTCAACTATGTCCAGGACAGCAATAGCCCACCGTCTTGGAAATAACTTTCCTGTTGCTATTATAAAACAGAGACTAAAAACAACTTGGGGAGGAAAGAGTTTATTTTATTTTACAACCCCGTCATCCAGGGAAACCAGGATAGGCAGGAACCTGGAGGCAAGGCCTGAGGCAGAAACCACAGAGGAATGCAACCTGCTAGATTTCTTCCTATGGCTTGATCAGTTTGTTTCAACCCAGAACCACTTTATTATGAAATACCAAGAGTGGAATGGGCCCTTCCACCTTAACATTAATAAAAGCATATTCACAAACCATCTGATGGAGGCCAACATATTCACAAATTAGTACTATTAAACTAGAGTACATGAATCATTCAAATTAAGAAATTACAGAGCTATATACAGACTAGACCATAAGTAAGTATTAATAAAGACCAAGTTAGTTTGGAACACCTAAGGGAAATTAGACCTTAAGTCTTGTCACTTACCAAGGGCAGAAAGATGTCTCAGTGATTGAGGACACTAGTTGCTTCTCAGCAAGATTTTGGTACCATTTCCAGCACCAATATAGCAGTTTATAGTCATTTACCACTCCAGTTCCAGGAGATGTGAGTATCTCTTCACTCCACAGCCAGGAAACAGCAAGTGGTACACAACATACAACAAGATGAAACATATATATATATATATACATACATATATATATATATATATATATCATAGATCTAGGGGGAGGTAAAATAGAAAATCCATGAAATGCCATAGGCTCTCTCCAGACCCTTCCAGACAACAGACTTAACGGACGCTTTATGATCACGCAGCCATGGTCCTAAATTCTTCTCCATTTTCTCTCTTAATTTCTCTGATGTGAGGACACACTATTAAGATTCTGTGAATGCAGTGGCCTCTGTTCCTGCACTAAATCAAATAAATTTAGTTTTGCTTGATTAATGTGTTTCTCAGAAGCCTTGTAGGGAGTCAAGGTTTGACAGAAGGCATTCTATCTGAAATTGCATTAAGACATCTTAATAGATGAGCATTATCTGAACACTGACTCCTGTGTTCTCAGTGAATTGGGAGGAAGGAGATTGGCATGGTAAGTATTTTTCTAATTGTGTATGAGACAAGTAACTCAAATCCTGTTTTGTCATGAAATAGAATACAACAACAGTAACAGCAGTGCAGAACAAATCTACACTATGGAAATTCATAGTATTAGATGCACATGATATTCTAATGGATAGTTCACATATAAAATATTTGTAATCATTTTGAAGCTTACCAATGAATTGTTACATTTTTAAATAACATTTTTATGAATTGATAAATCTAAGAAGATTTAATATATTATATGTAATAATATATTGTAGCTGATAAGAAGCTGAATTTCAGGCTTCTCAAATATTTATTCTTGAGAGGTCCCTAAGATTTAAGGCCCAGCTACGCTTTTGTTCTGAGAGAATGAAATTAGTCTATACTGACAGAAGCAAGAAGGCAAGATGCAACACATTCTCCCTTTTATACACTTTCTACTTTGCAGTGAAGGAATTTGTAATGGCAATACAATGCATGTTACCTCATTTATTATTACCTCTTTTTCTGGTTTCTTTAGATTTATTATATTTTATGTGTTTTACTTTTCTCTTCTTTATTACTGACAGAAAAGAAAACTGCCTATAGTATACAAATGTGGGTGGTTCCAGTTTTAATCTTGTCATGAGGCATGTATGAGGTTCTTTATTTACTTTATCTGCTACCCATACACACACACACATGCACACATGCATGTATCTAAACCTTCATCTACAATTTGACCATCTATTCATCCAACCACCTATCCATTTACATATCCGTTTATCTACTCACTATGCATATATTCCACTGCACCCATCCATGTACTCACCTAACCTACAATCCACTATCTAATATATTAGTTTATATATTCACCAAGCAATTATATCTTTATCCACTCATTCACCATCCAACCATGCATCCATCCATGCATCCATCCATGCATCCATCCATCTTCTACTTCAAACATTTATCCATTCATGCATCTATGCTTCTACTCCACCTTGTATTATTCAGTACATAGCCATCTACCTTAAGCCTAAGTTTAAACATCACTAAGATTAATAAATAGATACTTTTCAATATTTGATCTTCCAAGCAATAATAAATAATGTGGTTTAACCTCAATTAAAAGGAAAAGGAAAGAATATACTTCTACCACTAATCCAATTTTTGTTATTAAAACTATTTTGCTCTAGTAAGCAAATCCATTTGTTTTCCTCTTTCACCATTTTGCCACAGGAGATGAAGTGATGATCTGGTCCCTGTGGGTTCTTCATAATTGAAAGAAGCTTATGGTTTTAAACCAATCTGAGAATTTTCCATACAGTTCTACATTTCTTACATTATGTGCATTATACTAATCATCAATATTCATCATGTCACACTTCCCCAGTACTGAAATAAGCCTTAAATTTGCACTTATACATCTGTCTATAACATCAATCTTCAGAATCCTTTTTGCTATGACATAAAATTCTGTGTAGGCAAGAGGTTATGAAACTAGATTCTTGGTATTATAACTATTAGTACAGATATTATGCAATAGCCCCAAAATATTTTTTCATTTAAATCAGTATGAGAATATATGCCAAAAATCTTCCTAGATGCAAAATCAGCCAACACATTTGTTATGCAATTTTAAAATGATGTATAATTATCAAGAATGTCCATGAATTATTTTGAAATTTCCTACTTATAGCATATATGAATACACTTTTCTATAATTTTAATTTTTATTTTCCTGAGATCTTTAAAATTGAACTTTACAAACTATTTGTCTCATATTCATTAACTTTCAGAGGTCCTTCTTTTTATATTTTGTTAATTATTGCAAGTTTTGTATATGAGATTCCTTTGTGTAATCTCATCTGTAGCAAAGAAGTATCTTTGATAAGGGTGAGAGTGATACTCAGTTGTGGGCAGAAGGATGCATTTTAGAATACATTTATGAATTATGCTTAAGTGGTGGTAAGGGTTAGTTTTTCCTATATGACTATGGCCACAGCATCTAGGGTAGTTGAGTATGTTTCCAGTTGTAGCCATTATTTCCATTCTGTTGATTGGGCACTAAATTCAATTAGACAGCAGTTGTTTACAACCAAGACACGAGTACCAGTGTTGTACGTTTAGGCACTATTGCCATGCTAATGACTGCTGCAGTTCATGGGAATCACAGCTAGTCAATAGTATAGATTGCTTTCCTGCCTTTCATAGAATCTTTGATACTATGACAGGGAGACTGCAGGAAGAAAACTTTCAGATCTGGTTCAACTTGAATACCTGGATTCCTGTGTCTGCAGTGCATGGTGTTTCAAATACAGAGACTGACCTTCAAATTCTGAGAGGCAGCCAAGGGCAACAGCAATAGCCTGTATTGTTCTGGGAGTCTCTCTGATTTGCAAGGCCAACATTTCAAAAGCAGATTTTTCATGTCTTGTATTGGGTTTTTCTGTTAGATTGTCTCTGGTTCTTGTAGAGAGCATTAAGGGCTGTCTTCAAAGCAGCATGACTTTAAATAAGGTTGGTATATTATTTTAGATAAATATATAATGATGTGACCCCTTAAAACTGTTTCAAATACCCGTAGACTTACTTGTTCCTTAGCTACTTTTAATTACATTTTATAGCTAGAATCTTGAATATTCCACAGGAAGTACACACACTGTGGTATAGTCCCTATCATTTATTTCACTTACTTGCTGCTTTTACTCAGAGTTGGTTTATTATAAGAAGTTGAAAAAATGAGAGGGATTGAGGACAATGAGGTGCCCTCAGAGGGAATTATGGGATGTAAACTCCCCCCTATGTCTTTTTAATTTCTGGACTGCATGGGGATTTTCTCTCAGAATTCTCTAAGCCATGATGTCTCCCAAAAGCAACAAACCCCAAGCAACCAGAAGCCAAAACCCTTTTCTGTATCCACTTGATTCATATTCAGAAATTGTTTTTTTATCATTTTTATTTTAATTTTAAATAGCTTGTTTTACATGTCAATCCCAGTTCCCTCTCCCTCCCCTCCTCCCGCACTGCCCTTCCCCTCCTCCCTCCCACCCTATTGCCAAATCCTTCCACATAGGGGATATCTAGAGTCTGTCATTTCACTCTGGGTAGGGTCCAGGCACTCCCATGAGTCCAGGCTGAGAGAGCATCCCTCTTTGTGCTATAGGCACACGATGACTGTTTGTTTTCCAGGGATAGACACTGATCCACAGCTCAGGGCCCCATGGGTTGCCCAGGCCTTCTCGCTGACACTCACATTTGGGGGGGTCCAGATCAGTCCCATGCTGGCCTCCCCACTGTCGGTCTGGGGTCCAAGAGCTCTCCCCTGTTCAGATCAGCTGTCTCTGCTGGTTTTGCCAGCCCAGTCTTTGCCAATTTGCTCATCACTCCTCTCTCTCTGTCACTGGGTTCCTTGGGTTCAGTTCAGTGATAAATTGTGTGTTTGCCTCTGCTTCCATCAGTCACAGGATGAAGGCTCCCGGATGATTATAGACATCAAGTTCATAATCAGGAATGGGCATTCGAGGTGGACTCTCCACTATTGCTTAGCTTGCCAATTGGTGTTATCCCTTTAGATCACTCGAGGTCACTCTGGTGCCTGATCTGTCTTCTATCCTATGTTTCCCTCTTCTCCCTATTCTACCCCCACCCACTCAACTTCCTGTTCCCCCATGACCAACTCTCTTCCTCTTCACCCCCTCTCTTCTTCCCAGCTCCCACTCCCCCCCCATCCCTCACGGTGTTCTCCATCCATTCAGAGGATCTTGTCTCAATCCTCTTCTCTTGGGTACTATGCATATATGCATATCTTTTAGGTTCTTTCCTGTTTCCAAGACGCTCTATCAGTGGAAGTGCAGACTGACACTCAGACTCTCTATCAGTGGAAGTGCAGACTGGCACTATCCTGATCCACGTCTAAAATCCATATATGAGTGAGTACATACCATGTTTGCCTTTTTGCGACTGGGTTACCTCACTCAGGATGGTTTCTTCCAGTGCTATCCATTTACCTGCGAATTGCAAGATTCCATTGTTTTTTTCTGCTGAGTAATACTCCATTGTGTAAATGTACCACATGTTCTCTATCAACTCTTCAGTTGAGGGGCATCTAGGTTGCTTCCAGGATCTGGCTATTACAAATAATGCTGCTATGAACATAGTGGAGCAGATGCCCTTGTTGTATGAATTTGCCTCATTTGGATAAATGCCTAAGAGTGGAATTGCTGGGTCTAGTGGTAGATTAATTCCCATTTTCCTGGGGAATCTCCATACTGATTTCCAAAGAGGCTGTATGAGTCGGCATTCCCACCAGCAGTGGAGGAGTGTTCCTCTCTCTCCACATCCTCTCCAGCATAAATTGTCTTCGGTGTTTTTGATTTTAGCCATTCTGACAGGAGTAAGATGGTATCTCAGAGTTGTTTTGATTTGCATTTCCCTGATGGCTAAGGATGCTGAGCACTTTCTTAAGTGTCTCTTGGCCATTTTAGCCTCCTCTATTGAGAATTCTCTATTTAGTTCTGTACCCCACCTTTTAATTGGATCCTTTGGTGTTTTGGAGACTTGTTTCTTGAGTTCTTTGTAAATTTTAGAGATTAGCCCTCTGTCAGATGTGGAGTTAGTGAATATCTTTTCCCATTCTGTGGCCTGCCTTTTTGTCTTTTTGACTGTGTCCTTTGACTTACAGAAGCTTTTTAGTTTCAGAAGGTCCCATTTGTTAATTGTCGATCTCAGTGCCTGTGCCACTGGTGTTATGTTTAGGAAGTGGTCTCCTGTACCAAATCATTGAAGAGTATCTCCCACTTTCTCTCCTAAAAGTTTCAGTGTGGCTGGATTTATGTTGAGATCTTTGATCCATTTGGACATAAGTTTTTACAAGGCAATAAACATGGATCTATCTGCAGTCTTCTGCATACCAGTACCCAGTTATGCCAGCACCATTTGTTGAAGATGCTTTCTTTTTTCCATTGTACAGTTTTAGCTTCTTTGTCAAAAATCAAGTGTTCATAGGTGTGTGGGTTAAAATTAGGGCTTTCGATTCGGTTCCATTGGTCTACCTGCCTATTTTTGTGCCAATACCAAGCTGTTTTGAGGACTATAGCTCTATAATAGAGCTTGAAGTCAGGTATGGTGATGCCTCCTGAAGATCCTTTATTGTATAGGGTTGTTTCGGCTATCCTGCGCCTTTTGTTTTTCCATATAAAGTTGATTGATGTTCTTTCCAGGTCCTTGAAGAATTGTGAAGGAATTTTGATAGGGATTGCATTGAATCTGTAGACTGCCTTTGGCAAGATTGACATTTTTATTATGTTGATCCTACCAATTCAAGAGCATGGGAGATCTTTCCATTTTCTGGTATCTTCTTTGATTTCTTTCTTTAAGGACACAAAGTTCTTGATATACAGGTCTTTCACTTCCTTGGTTAATATTATCCCCAGATATCTGATGCTGTTTTTGGCTATTGTAAAGGGTGATGTTTCTCTAATTTCTTTCTCAGTCACTTAATCATCTGTATATAATAGGGCCACTGATTTTTTTGAGTTTACCTTGTATCCTGCCTCATTGCTGAAGGTGTTTATCAGCTCTAGGAGTATCCTTGTGGAGTTTTTTGGGTCACTTATATAAACTATCATATCATCTGCAAATAGTGAAAGTTTGACTTCTTCTTTTCCTATTTGTATCCCCTTTATCTCCTTTTGTTGTCTTATTGCTGTAGCTAGAACTTCAAGTACAATATTGAAGAGATATGGAAAGAGTGGACAGCCTTGTCTTGTTCCTGATTTTAGAGGAATTGCTTTGAGTTTCTCTCCATTTAGTTTGATGTTAGCTGTTGGTTTACTGTATATTGCTTTTATTATATTCAGGTATGTTCCTGCTATCCCTGATCTCTCTAGGACCTTTATCATGAAGGGGTGCTGGATGTTGTCAAAGGCTTTTCCAGCATCTAGTGAGATGATCATGTAGTTTTTTTTTCGCAGTTTGTTAATATGATGGATTACATTGATAGATTTTCTAATGTTGAACCATCCTTGCATTCCTGGGATGAAGCCTACTTGATCATGGTGGATGATTTTTCTGATGTGTTCTTGAATCCGGTTTATGAGTACTTTATTGAGTATTTTTGCATCGATGTTCATGAGGGAAACTGGTCTATAGTTCTCTTTCTTAGTTGTGTCTTTGTGTGGCTTGGGTATCAAGGTAATTGTAGCCTCGTAGAAAGAGTTTGGCAGTGAGCCTCCTGCTTCTATTGTGTGGAATAATTTGAGGAGTATTGGAATTAGCTCTTCTTTGAATTTCTGGTAGATTTCTGCACTGAAGCAATCTGGGCCTGGGCTTTTTTTGTTTGGGAGATTTTTGATGACTGCTTATATTTCATTAGGCGTTATAGGTCTGTTTAGATTGTTTATCTGTTCTTGATTTAGTTTTGGCAAGTGATATCTATCCAGGAAATTGTCCATTTCCTTTAAATTTTCAAATTTTGTGGAGTACAGATTTTCAAAGTATGCCCTGATGATTCTCTGGATTTCCTCAGAGTCCGTTGTTATGTCCCCTTTTTCATCCCTGATTTTGTTAATTAGCATCCTCTCTCTCTGTGTTTTAGTTAGTTTGGACAGAGGTTTATCTATTTTGTTGATTTTCTCAAAGAACCAACTCTTCGTTCTATTGATTCTTCTCAGTGTTTTCCTGGTTTCTACCTGATTGTTTTCAGCCCTCAATTTGATTATTTCCTGGCATCTGCTCCTCCTGGGGGAGTTTGCTTCTTTTTGTTCTAGAACATTCAGCTGTGCTATTAATTCTCTAGTATGACTGTTCTCCAGTTTTTTCATGTGGGCACTTAGTGCTATGAACTTCCCCCGTAGCACTGTTTTCAAAGTGTCCCATAGGTTTGGGTATGTTGTGTCTTCATTCTCATTGAAATCGAGGAAGTCTTTAATTTCTTTTTTTATTTGTTCCTTTACCCAGGGATGGTGCAATTGTGCATTGTTCAATCTCCATGAGTTTGTAGGGTTCCTGCGATTTGTGTTATTGTTGAATTCTAATGTTAATGCATGGTGGTCTGATAAGATGCAGGGGGTTATTCCAATTTTTTTGTATCTGTGGAGATTTGCTATGTTTCCTATTATGTGGTCAATTTTAGAGAAGGTTCCATGTGGTGCCGAGAAGAAGGTATATCCCTTTGTATTTCGGTGGAATGTTCTGTAGATGTCTGTTAAACCCAGTTGGGTCATAACTTCTATTAGTTCTTTTGTTTCTTTGTTAAGTTTCTGTCTAGAGGTCCTGTCTAGTGGTGAGAGCAGAGCGTTGAAGTCTCCTACTCTTAGTGTGTGAGATTTTATGTGCATTTTGAGCTTTAGTAATGTTTCTTTCACGAATGTAGGTGCCTTTGTATTTGGGGCATAGATGTTTAAAATTGAGACTTCGTCTTGATGTATTTTTCCTTTGATGAATATGAAGTGTCCTTCTTCATCTCTTTTGATTGATTTTAATATGAAGTCTAATTTGTTAGATATTAGGATTGCTACACCCGCTTGTTTCTTGGGACCATTTTATTGGAAGATCTTTTCCCAACCCTTTACTCTGAGATAACGTCTGTCTTTGATGTTGAGATGTGTTTCTTGTATACAGCAGAAGGAAGGGTTCTGTCTTCATATCCATTCTGCTAGTCTGTGTCTTTTTATAGGCAAGTTGAGGCCGTTGACATTGAGGGATATTAATGACCATTGATTAATGATCCTTGTTTGTGCTTGATTTATTGTTAGTGAAGTTATTTTGTGTAGTTTCTCCTCCCTTTTTCTTTTGGTGTTTTGTAGAGTGGGATTATATATTGCCTGTGTCTTTGTGAATGTAGTTATCTTCCTTGGATCTAGGTTTTCCTTCTAGCACTTTCTGTAGAGCTGGATTCATGGATACGTATTGTTTAAATCTGGCTTTGTCATGGAATATTTTGTTTTCTCCATCTATGGTAAGTGAGAGCTTTGCTGGATATAGTAGTCTGGGTTGGCATCCTTGTTCCCTTACCGTTTGTAGGACATCTGTCCAGGATCTTCTGGCTTTCATCGTTTCCATTGAGAAGTCAGGTGTAATTCGGATAGGTCTGCCTTTGTATGTTACTTGGCCTTTTTCTTTAGCTGCTCTTAATATTTTCTCTTTACTCTGTAGGTTTGATGTTTTGATTATTATATGGCGAGGTGACTTCTTTTTCTGGTCGAGCCTATTTGGTGTTCTTTAAGATTCTTGTATTTTCATAGGCATATCTTTCTTTAGGTTAGGGAAGTTTTCTTCTATGATTTTGTTGAATATGTTTTCTGTACCTTTGAGCTGTATTTCTTCGCCTTCTTCTATACCTATTATTCTCAGGTTTGGCTTCTTCACAGTGTCCCATATTTCCTGGATATTTTGTGTTAAGGATTTGTTGGTTTTGAGATTTTCTTTGGTTGACGACTCTATATCCTCTAATGAGTCTTCAACACCTGAGATTCTCTTTTCTATCTCTTGTATTCTATTGGTGATACTTGCATCTGTAGTTCCTGATCATTTACCCAGCTTTTCTATTTCCAGCATCCCTTCATTCTGTGTTTTCTTTATCGTTTCTATTTCAGCTTTCAATCCTTCAACTGTTTGAGTTGTTTCCTTAATTTTTTTGGTTGTTTTTTCTTGGTGCTCTTTAGATTCTTTGAGACATTTGTTTATTTCTTGAAGTTTTCCCCCATTTCATGGATTTTTTGTTTGTTTTTTCTTCTATTTCTTTAAGGGATTTCCTCGTTTCTTCTTTGAGGGTCTCCATCATCTTCATGAAATAATTTTTAAGGTCTGTCTCCTCTTCTTAGTCTATGTAGTGCTTTTCGGGTCTTGCTGGTGTTGGATCCTTAGATTCTGGTGGGGTCATGTTGGTGTTTCTATTGCTGAGTGAGCTCTTATTCTGTCTTCCTTCCATCTCTTCTTCCAGTGGGTGCTGGTGGGGTCTTTCCGTCTCCACTGGTCTCCTTCCTTCCTGCAGCTGAAGCTGGGGATGCTGACATGGAGTTTGGGGCCTGGAAGGGCTGATGTCTTTCCTGAAGCTGGACTCGCAGGGGTTGGGGTCTTGGAAGGGCTGATGTCTTTCCTGAAGCTGGGCTCACTGGGGTTGTGGTCTTTGAAGGGCTGATATCTTTCCTGAAGCTGGACTCACTGGGGTTGGGGTCTGGGAAGCCTGATGTCTTTCCTGAAGCTGGACTCGCTGGGGTTGGGGTCTTGGAAGGGCTGATATCTTTCCTGAAGCTGGGCTCGCTGGGGTTGGGGTCTTGGAAGGGCTGATGTCTTTCCTGAAGCTGGACTCGCTGGGGTTGGGGTCTTGGAAGGGCTGATGTCTTTCCTGAAGCTGGACTCGCTGGGGTTGGGGTCTTGGAAGGGCTGATGTCTTTCCTGTGTGTGTGGGTCTTC
Organism: Mesocricetus auratus; assembly: GCF_017639785.1. Taxonomy (NCBI): domain Eukaryota; kingdom Metazoa; phylum Chordata; class Mammalia; order Rodentia; family Cricetidae; genus Mesocricetus; species Mesocricetus auratus. The sequence goes on from NW_024429198.1 coordinate 38,010,415, forward strand.
TCCATTTTCAGAAATTGTTATAACAACAAAAAACTGACTAGCAAAACAACACTTTTTTGTTTATTGAAGTCATTATGTTTTCAGCATTGACTTCAAGTGTCACCTATAGTCAAGAATACATTACTGTAACAGGTGATTATTTCCAATATTGAGTATATTGGTCTCTACACATTTATTCCATTTCTTGGGAACTTGCTTCTGTATGACTTTGGACCTTTTATCTTTGAACCTAAGGGAAACTATTGTATCTATTATATTGTGGCAGATGACATCCTAAATGAGTGTTAGAGGTCAGTCAGTAGAAATAGTTCTTTTATCATAGCTTTCTCCTTTTAGCTTTTTGTTCTGAGCCTACAATTCCAGATTTCCCAAAATATTAATGGAGAAGAAATGTGGGAGATTACAACGAACACAACATAAAACAGGAGATGCTACAAAACACCCAGGCACTGAATATAAGTCTTCCATCATGGGCATCAATCAGGTCATGGACTAACAATGCTTCATGCTTCCTGACTGGTCTGCTAAGGGTTGGAAGGAGGACTTACCTTCTAAGCTCTGTCTAACATACACAGCTGTTATTTGAAATATTGAAGTAATGTGTTCAAGGGTAACACCTGCTGGACAATTCTTCCAGATCATTTGTTTACTCCGCTGTAATGTATAGGTCTGTGTTTTACTTCCTTATAGATATCAGCTTTATCAAATCACAATTTAAAGATATGTAGAAATATTTCCCATATTACTTAAAACATCTTCTATGTATTTATTTTTTGTAATTTAGTTTTTCTTCCACAAGAGTTCATTAAATTTATATTATCTAACAAAACAAAATTAAATAAGAGATTAGATATTATTCATGAATGTGAAACTAGCACACAGATAATTTTTTATCTATATATGACATCTAAGAGAAGGTGGGCTTAATTGATTTTTCATTGAAATGAAAGGTTTAAAATGTTTTTTCGTGTCAGATATAAAAATACAGACTCAGGACTGAAAGAATACTTAATACATATAGCCATTACTATGGTCTTTGACTTTAATTCTACCTTCTTGAAGTAGTATTTCTTTTCAACTAGATAAATCCATATTATAAATGATGAATTTACTTCTGCAATTACATTTTGCTAATTAATTTTTGCAGCAAATCTTATTATAGTCTCCTTTCATTCATAATGTGGTAGATTATGAATAGTCTTATAGTTATCAAATGAAAAAATGAAAACATAAAAGAACATACTTTTGTGTTCTCACTATCAACGTTGTTGACTTTATAAAATTAGGTAAGATATTGTTTTTAATATTTCCACTTCAAAATATGTATTTTTCTAGAACAGGAGTCATTAACAACAACCCATGGTTCCATGAGGGTTGAAATCTAAACATGTATTCATGCTTTTGTAGTATTATCAATGTGTGCATCTGTGCACACATGTGCATATTTGTGTGTGTGAGCCATTTATCTAGCCCTCAAGGCAAAATTTAATAATTTAAATCCCATAATCACTTTACTGCTTGAGCTATAGGTTTTGTATTAACAAAACAATAATTCCATTATACTAAGCTTATATTTCTGTTATGTAATCATCAGGGAATTTTATGTGTGAATTTTACTTTTACACTTTTTCTGGAACCCACTCTTGACCATCTTTTTTTATATATTGGAACATGCAGTCTTATTTCAACTGTTAACATATTTAAGTTATTTTTAGCCAAATTATTGTTATTTTCTGCTGTTGATGTAGCTGTTTGTTTGTTTGTTTTTCCTAATCCTGAAGTTTCTTGAACCTGGAGATTCCTGAACCTTGGATTTCTGTGAATATTTTATCAAATTTCAATCTCCCATCCTAGTGAATCAACTGTCTTCTCTAAATCAATTTTACATTCATCCTCACTGAATTCACATAATACATTTTGGCCTAACCAATATCCCCCTTAATTCAGCTCATTTCCTAACAGCCTCTAACCCCAGGTCATGGTGCTGAAGTGGGTAAAACCTTGGGCATCTCCATCATCCTTACTTACTATGTAGCCAGAGTGGGAGTTGGCAGATTTGTTTCCTTAGTTGGCTTTCCATAGCTGTAACCCATGGTGGAATGAAATCCCTGAAAAGGGTCTCTGTTGAGAAGGAACCACATCCTTCTGTCACTTGCTGTCTCAAGCTGCCTGTCTCGCCCTTTGACTGAATACATGAAGACTTCTGACTTCTTTTAAAAAAAATCTGGAACACCTGAGTCATCCTGTCTTCAGGGGAAAAAGCACCAAGGAGGTTGCTATTGTTAGGGTTTTGTTCCCTCCTAAATTACAAAGCTTGTGTCTCTTGGCTACTAGAGAACTGAGTGTAAGTAATAGAGTTCTTTGCTCACAAGTAAGGAGAAAACTGTGTTATTTAAACAGTGATTGCTTTTTGTGATGAGAAGATCTGATTAAACTTGTTAACACTCAGGGGTATTTGTATTCCCTGGAGCTTCTGTACATGCTGATGCTATCAGAAACACCTTATTGCTTTTCCATCTTTTAAATCTCTTAACACATTTTCTACTTCATGTAAATTAAATTTGGTTGTGACATAGAAATGATATTACCCATACCTTAATTATCCCATTTTTTTGTTTTGTTACTGATAATTAATAGTCAATAGTTTGGTTTAGCTATTATATCTTTGTATCCTTGTAGCCCAAAGTCATTTTCCTAAAATGCGTAACTGTTTTAATTGTTATGTTGTTAAGATAAATCCTCTTTTAATTACCATCTTACAAATATTTCCATGTTACAAGGCAATGAAAGCTAGTAAATTCTGAGTGTATCATATAAAATGCATACCACTTAAGCTATATACACACAAATATCAGAGATCATTTTTAAGTGGCAAATCTGAGTGTCTAGCCTGATAGTGTCTGCCTTTATTAGCCATGCTGTATCTTGTAAGCTTTAGGTGCCCAGTGGGTGTCATATAAGCAATGTAAGGGTTTGCATGAATGAAGACATCTTCTCTGATAGAATTCCAGTGGTTTTGGATACAAACAATAAAAACATATGCTGATTTGTCAGCATTATACATTTTTGATTGATGACAGCATTAGGATGTCACGGTATAAGAATTATCTCTAGACAGGTAGTTGACGTGAATTGAAATCAGATTCACAGGTAAACACTATGTTTTTAAAGGCAGCAGGTCTCTGGTACCATATATGCTATTGTATCTTGCCAGCAATTTCTTCAAGTATTGGTTACTTTATAGACTATAGCATGAATAATGAAAACCGTATTGTTATCCCTTCATGACTGTCTCCCTTGTTAATGTAGAGTAGCTTCGACCATGAGAATCACCCATGGACTATGTAACCTTCTCTGTTCTTGTAGTATCCTCCCTTTTTGTTCTATTATAATGCTATTTTCTATGTGGACAAATGCTGCCTTCATTTTCTATATTCCCAAAACTTGACTAATTGATGCAGAGATCTAGTGTAGTATCTAGTACTCATGTTTAACTCATGCTCCATCTGGACAAAGGTTTTCCATGTCAATCTCCTAATATTCTTATCATGAACCATTGAGCTTTAAAAAACAAACAAACAAACAAAAAACCAAAAGCAAAACAGGTCCTCATATCACTCTGCAACTTTCCTGCTACCACTTCTGAGGTAATTTTATACTTTCCTGCTATCCTTTTGTAATGACTATATTTGTAAAGGTGTTGAAGAGGGCTACATTTGGAGTTAATGTCTTACCACTTTTCTTAAATACTGGGTTGGTGACAAGACCATGCAAATATCCTTCTGACAAGTATGTCATTCTTATTAAACTAAAAATTGACATGATCTGCACTACAATTATCCCAGCACATCTTGCAAGCAGAGAAAATTATATGGTTAATGTTTTGATGTCTCACTGGAAGCCTTTCCTGGTTACCAAAGATGGCCAATTCAGGCTCAGTAACCACCATTACTAGGATTCTTTGCCATGGTCACTCTCATAGATCCCAGGGAGTTTTCATTGGATTCATTTTCATATAATCCCCAGATGTCCCCCAATTTCAGTTGTCCTTCCCAGTATTCTCTCCCTCCATCCTTCCTATCCCATTCTCACTCCCCCTTACCTGTTCAGAGGAAAGATTGTAAGAGCCAGAGTTTCAGGACACTATAAGGACAAAGGCCACACAATCAACTAAAGAAGGCTCATAGGGACACACAGAAACTGAACCAAGAGCCTGCATGGGTATGAGCTAGGTCCTCTGTATATATTTTGTGGTTGTGTTGCTTGGAATTCTGGTAGGACTCTCAACATTGGGAGTAGGATGGTGTCTCTGACTCTTGCCTGTTCTTTGGAATCTTTTCCTCCTACTGGGTTGAATCACCCACCTTGGTATGAAGGTTCATTCCTAGTCTTATTGTAACTTGTTATGCCTATGTTCAGTTGTAATCTCTGAGATGCCTGCTCTTTTCTGAAGGAAAACAGGAGGAGTGAATTTGCTGGAGAAGGGAGGTGCAGGGTAGGCTGGGAGAAGAGGAGGCATGAGAAACTGTGGTAGGGTAATATTGTGTGAGAGAACGACAGACAGACAGACAGGCAGACAGACAGACAGACAGACAGATAGATAGATAGCAAGAAAGATAGATGATAGATAGAATAACAAAAATAAACTCTAGAGAAAAGTTCACATGGTTCTACTGCAGTTTGTTTCTCCATCGTAGTTATTATAGAAAGATTTGAAATTTACCAACTTTCCAGCCTCACGGATTTGTTCACTATCACTATGCTAAGTTCTCTGCCTCCCTATCTCCCTGTTGTCACTCTGCAGACTGTCAGTCACTGCAAAATGTTCAGCCTTATTGTTTCACTCTATTACTCTGCCCAGTTCTCAGTCTCAGTATTTTCCCGAGTATTGTTTAATCACAGTACTTCCTTTGTTATCATTCTGTAGGGGCCTCAGACTCAGTACTTCCTTATTGTAGCTCTGCTTTGACCATGCTTCCATCCTTCATAATACTCACAATATTTTACCTTCATATTTTACACATGCACTTAATTTCATAAGTTCTAAACTTGTGTGTGATTATGCCACAGAAGCAAGTAGTTGTGTTCCATGTTATGTAAGATTTAGTTATTTCGAAGTCTCTATTCCTGGAAACTTCATTTCTTACTCAGCTTTCAAACAAACAGTATATTGAATGCAATTGTAATTTTCTCTTATTTGTTTTGGTATTAAAAATATGTACTTCTGCCTCATTCTGGCCTTTCTCATGTGTGTATATATCTATGTATATACCTATCTGTCTTGCTTTCTGTCTGTCTATGTGTCACCCTCATTTGTCTTTCTATTTTCTATCATACATTTATATATATATCATCTTTTTTCTACCATCTATTTATTCTTATCTATACATTTCCACCATCTGTTTATTGCATTGTATAGTCTATCCTATCTATCATCTATCTTTCTATTTATATATATAGTTATCAGTCAATAATCAGTCCACTTGAGATTCTCTCACCCATTTATGTAGCCCTGTCTATTCCACCTTCAATTCTCTTACATCTGCTGTTTCTGATCATGTCTGTCGACTTTATTCCTTTTGTTCTCTTAGAGATTCCTTTCGACATACTCTTGCAAATTAAGGACCACATTATATTCTTCACCTGTGTTGTATTTATACATACTCTATAGATCCCAAGCCTATAGGAATTAGTATGGAAATACTAGTACTTCAGAATCTAAACTGGACATTAATTAACATAAATGTGCATTCCCAAAGCAGCAAGAAAGCATTAACCCCCCAAAACACTACAATATAATTCTACATATTGAGCATAGTCAATGAAGCTGTAAAGGTAAAAAACACGTAAACAGACAATTAAAGAAATACAGAAGTGTCATGATTTGATTATGAAATGCTGTTGCAAGTCTCCAGTTTTGAAGATTTGGCCCCCAGCTAACAGTGTTGTTGTGTCATTACAGTATTAACTACATTAATTAGCATATTAATTAAGTAATAACAAACTCATAATTGATGGACAATTAAGGTGTAGGACTGATAGGAAGTGAGTCACTGGAGACAGGCCTTTAGAAGACACCTTGGCTGCCTACTAACTGGACATTATGAAAGAATCTCCTTTCCTCTAACTTCCCATTCCACCATAGTGTTTCTCCACTGCCACAGGCTGTAAAGAAAATGCAAGCAACTGACCACTAACTGTCACTGTGAACCGAAGTAACTCTTTCCTTTTTTATACTAATTTTGTTCAGCTATCTTGTCATAACAACAAAAAATGTAGCTAACAGAGGATGCTCTGAAATAGAATAGATTTGGCTGCACAAGCTTGCAAATTGCTAGTGTTAGTTGTCAGAAGTGTTCCAAGCATATGTTTGTCCTTGGTTTTTTTTAGCCGTGCCCCAGCTATTTGTATTTTGACAGTTTTTTGCTTTGGAAAAGCATGTTTCTATCTTTCATTCTCAGAATTGCTTATAACTATATTATCTTGTATATTTATCCATTGGCTCTTGGCTTTTGCTGACTTTTGTGATTACAGAAAACATTCCTTTCCTAAATATACTCAGAGTATTTTGTTTATATGTGGGATCATTTTTTCCATGTTTCCCCAGTCTCCTTTAAGGGCAAAAGGCACAGCAACAATTGTCTGCCTCTTCAGAGACTAGGGTGTGGCAGTTTCTTCTTTAAAACTAAGATCGTTGTGTCTGTCTGTATGTATGCTATGTATAAATATATGTGTATGATGTGTGCACATGTCTGCTTGTATATGTATACATATAGAAGTGCAAGTTCCATAGTGTGCACATGGAGGAGCGAAGACATGGGCTGATGGTGTGTTTGAGGCACAATGTCTTTTGCTGACTGCTGTGTATTCCTGGCTAGGTCCCTTGCAAACTTCTGGTTATTCTCCTATCTCTGACTCCCAAGTCACCTCAACATCATTAAGCTTAAGGACACATATACTGTATTTGACTTTATGAGGGTTTTTGCAATCCAAATTGAGGTTGGCTACCAATGATGGTAGCAGCAAGCTCTGAAGAATGGTCTTCATGGGCAGCTATTTGAATGAGTCAGTAAAAAGTGTTTTTGAAGGCACTGTATTGTGATGACCAAACCTGTAATGAGAAGCTGGTATGTTCTTATTGCTCTACATTTTTCAAACTTTACTCCCAATAACCTGAGAATAAAAACTACTTACCTCTTAAACCACCACAATGTACATTAACAACGGACAAACACATGCATTTATAAGTTGCCATGAGAACACCTCAATTTGCAGATGGTGTACAATATATCTCGGCCATTGTGAAAAAAATTTGCTAACTCTTAAAGCAGGAAATAGAGAGATGAGGGTATTATTATAATATCAGCAAGAGAGAAATAATGTGGATCTCAAAAGAACATACACATGCACCCATGTGTGTATGTTTACACTGTGACTTTGCCAGTTTTGCAGCAGACATACACTTGGGTGTATTTCCACAATGCCAGAATTTATTGAGTAACAAATTCATAATGTCAAGGTATGATGGTTTTAGTGGCAGATGTCTGCATTTTCCTTGATTGCCCTTGCCAAGGTGGATGCAGATTCTTTTGTAACTACCCAATTGCTAAAACTAATATCACAAAACAAACATAGCTGCATCTACATCTATATCTTAATTGTTATAACTGTCTTTCTATCATCTCTGTCTACCTGTCTATCATCTATCTATATATCACTTATACTTATCTGTCTATCTATCTATCTATCTATCATCTCTTAGCCTCTTTCTATCACCTATATACATATATCATATATCTATTGTCTATCACCTATCTATAATCTATTTATCATCTATCTATCTATCTACTGTTTATTAAATCTATTTAGTTACAGGTTTGCTATAATGGACTTTGAGGGCACAGCAGTGTTTAAGATGTTTCAGAAGTAAGTACAGTATGAAAGCTAGAAATATATAAATACATAAAGGGAGTTTTTTTGAAAAGTGAGATAACCAACTCCTGGAAAATTTACTGCTGTTGGAAGTCAGGCTGCTGTTTTCCACAGGTTGATGAATAAGACTGCACAGTTGAGTCCAGTTGTAAATATGAAAGTACAGGACCAAGTCCCAGTGACAGACACATTTTCATGTAGCTAACAGGAGGATGACTAGATAACACTTAAATTGGTTACATGAACATTGAGGATCAGGCTGAGATGAAATACCTGAAGACTGTGTCATGAAGTCCCTTGTTGCACATAAGGGATGATCAAATGAAAGATCAGTGAGGCTCTTACCATCACAGTACTAGGTGGTCATCTCTTTATGGGATTCAGGTAAGCTTGCACATCCTTTACCTAGTCTGTTGTATCTGATAAGTTTCAGATATGGTTTCCTTGATAGTCCCAAATTTATGCTGGCAAATGGATAGGTTTTACCTTTTCTGATGACAGAAATAAGTCATTTGTCAATCTATTCTGTACAGATGCCATCCACCTGTCCACCAAGATTCACCATCTTCTTGCATTCTTAAAATGTAGTCAAAAGCAGATTGTAAAAATGAATATTTCCTGGAAAGGCACAGGCTGAAAACAATAGCTGTTTGTACTACATGGGATAGCTAACACAAAGACACAGAATGAACTCAAAATACACACATGAAAATAAACATACATACACCTAAATTTCTATCTTTATCCTCTGTTTTACATACTCATGCTCCCTCTCTCTCCCTCTCCATCTCCCTCTCCCTGTTTCTGCCTCATAGCTTTATTCTCTTAAAGATTAGCTTTATCTCCCAGTCCCCAAATGATCACTGCCAGTAATTGTGACTTTATATCTTTCTCATTTTACAACTAGTAGTGCATAAAAAAGTACTGCTTACTAACTAGCAGTTAAGGAACCCTCTGATGACATCTTCCTGAATCCATGATACTGTCTTATTTTCAAACTGATCCAATAATTGAGATGACTGAGCACAACCTTGAGACTATGACTGCTTCAGTGGTTATGATGGAAGGGGTCGAGGGATGTGTCTGGATGCAGGTGGTTTCTTTTCTAATTTTAAAGTTTGAGTTAGCAACAAGTTACTTAGCAAGACCTGGCCCACAGAGTGATTCCTTCTGCTTCTACCAGTCTTTGGCGTGTTCTCATTTAAAAACATCCTTTTTTCTCCCCTCAGAAGCAAAACTAAGATTCAGCCACAACTTTCATTTAAGATGCTTTAAACTCAATGCCAAAATTCACAGCAGTTATCAGTCTGAAACACAATTGATTTATGGGTTTTGTCTTTATTTTTATGCACATTTCTCTTAAGCTTAAGCATACACAAAAGTACACATTCTTGTTTTAAAACCTGAAATTATTAGAATAGGTTGTTGTTTACCTCCAATATTGAAAAACCAAACTATTCCTACAAAGCAGGAGCAAAATCCTTAATAAAATAAGTTATGTCTGTAACTGTGGGGGATGTACAGGAGAGTGGGGATGGGGGGAGAGGGAGAGACAGACAGACAGAGACAGACAGAGAGAGAGAGAGAGAGAGAGAGAGAGAGAGAGAGAGAGAGAGAGAGAGAGAGAGAGAGAGAGAGAGAGAGAGATTGTGTTAGGCAACATGTTAACAATCTGGGCATGCAAAGAAAATGCCCAGAGCAAGCAAAACTGAGGAAAAGCAACTATTTGATTTTAAAAAAAGGCTCATGAAACTTGTGGAACAGAGTATTTGAACTGATGACTTTCCTTACGGTAGTATTTTACTGCTGTTCTCAGGGGTGTCCCTCTTTCTTAATAAAACTTCTTCACTTACATGAGGTGAGAACTAAGCAAGCATCAGTGATGTGATTCTTTATCTGATACTCAAGGCTGGCAGGTGTTCTCTGAACTCAGATTGGCCTCTGTAGCAGAGCTGCTGTACTTGCTTAATTCATTTTGAGGAGAACAAACAGGAGAAGTCTGGATGACATTGTCCTTTGCTTGGCTGATTGGGTAGTGTTGATGACAGATTACCCAGCATGCTTGTGTATTGAGGTGAGACAAAATGACTCTAAGGATGAAATAAAATTCCATAACATCAAAGGAACATAGCACCTTCCAATTTAGTCAATGCTGTGTGCCTGCCTGGTTAATTTTTTCAGCACTTCTACAAAATAACTGACATAGATAAGGAAGAGAATGTTATTATAGCTTACAGTTTCAGAGGCTCCCTCATGGTAGAGAGAACGCAGTAGAACAGAGCCACATTATAGCACGACAGCCAGGAAGCAAGAGAAGAAAACACTAGTGCTCCCTGGTTGTTCAACTTTCTCCTTTCTTTTCTGCCTACATTGCCCTCATTTAGGGTAGACCTTCCTACTTCAGTGAATTCTTTCTAGCAACAACATTACACAGGGGCCTAGAAATGAGACCCAATTTAAGCTCTTCTAATTCCAGTTAAAGTGGCAGTGGAGAGTAATCCTCCCAATAATAGTTAGTAAAGAGGCTGATGAAAATAATGGGTGATTTTTACTGAATGTTTAATACAATGTATTAACAATAGGGAACTCTATCTTGCAATTGTGAACTAAGTAAACTTTTAATCTCAAATTGATTCTGTATGGGTATTTTGTCACAGTGACGGAAATGAAACTGAAGCACAATGCAAATAATTTCAAATTATCTATTGACTACATGTAGAAACTTCTTAACCTCTTACTCTCTTATTAATCATAGCTTTACTTTGAAAATTGCATTTGAAAATTATGAGACATTTGTGTTAATATGACAAATATAATTGTGCCATATATAAAATGGCACAAATAACATTATTTAATATTGTTTCCTTTTTGAGCATTAAGTGAAATTTTGTATATATATATGTATATATGGAAAAATGTACATTTGCTATTTACTAAGATATGATTTAAATATTTTTGTAAATATATTTAGTAATAATGCATATTTTATGTACATGCTTGATAGTGACCATAATTATAGTTAAAAGTTTTCATAAGGAAATTCTTTTCAGATAATGTATATGAATTCTATCTTGCTTATGTGTGGCTACTTATGTGGTTTGTAAATGAACCAATGACCCTATGCAAATATTGAATTCTGACATATGGAAAAAGCAATCAAACTCCATACCACTTAAGTTGTTAGAGTCACTGAGTTCATAGCTACAATAAAAATAATGTATCTTATTGTCTGTGGGAATGAACTGTTTTGTATATATTTATTAAATGTTCTAAAATCCTTTTTCTTGCAAATGGCTTTTAAAGATCTTTCTAACATACTTCCTCATAAATCATATGCAACTTCATCCATGAATGCCAAGAAATAAAGCACAAAATGCATTATCTCATGACACAATGTTTATGAAAGGACCTTCAAAATGATAAAGTCAGGAAACACGACTTGTAATTAAGTTAAAATGAGCAAAATGGGGTACTCTCATGTATACCATAGCACAAATTATTTCTTTTAGGCCCTGAAGTGTTTCTGGTGCTGTTCATATAACTTGGAGAGTCGCTTCCTGCGATGTTCCAATTGTCTACCATTTAAGCCTATCTATCACTTTAACCCTATATCATTTTACCCCAACCTCATGGCCCCTTTCTACTTTTCTGTCTTCCTCAGATACTATTTCAATTTATAAATTCAAATATGAAGATTCAGAGACATGTAAATATAGGATTTCATGTATCATTTTTCTTTCTTAGTCTGAATTACCTAACTCGTTGTAATGTTTTGCAATTGTATATGTTTTCTATCTAATTTAATGAGATACACACACACACACACTCACATACATACACACATACTTGAACTCATGTATATACCACATGTGTGCAGGTGCCCACAGAAGCCAGAGGGAATACAAAATCATGAATTGAAGTTACAAGTAGTTGTGAGCTACCTGGTGTGTGTGGTTTTTCAGGAAATCAGGAATTGATCTACCTCAAGACCCAGCTATACCACTCTTGGTCATATATGCAAAAGATGCTTCATTAGACCACAAACACTTGCTCAACCATGTTGCTGTTCTAATCATGATATTAAAAAATTGGAGACTCTCTAGATATGCCTCAACAGAAGAATGAATAAAGTAAATGGAGCATATTTACACAATAGTTTATCACTTTAGCTGTTATAAAAATGGCACCAATAAACTTGCAGGTAAATGGATGGAACTAAAAAAAGCATCCTGAGTGAGGTGTCTCAGACTCAGAATGACAATATTGCTTGTACTCACCTATATGTAGATATTAGCCGTGATGATACTGGTAACCAAGCTATAGTCCATAGAACCACAGGGGGTAGGTACAGAGTAATGGAATAGAGGGAACATATGATCTCATTGGGAAGGGGATACAGAATGCACAGCTGTGGATGTATGAGGGAGAATTAAAATCAGAAGATTGAGTGGGGATGAGGATAGGAGAGGGGGTTTTGATGGAAATACCAGGAGAGACAGCTAAAATTAGGGAACATTTGAGGGGTTGTATGGATACCTAATATAGTAGAAACTTTATACATATATGTATATGATACATATGTATGTGTGTATGTGTATGGCGCTCTAAATGAAAGCACCAAATAGTTAGGGAGATGAAGTCCCAACTGAACAACTCTTATCACCAAACAAAGTGTCCAGTCTGGGGTTTGGGTTACAATTAATTGAATTTTTGGCCAAAGAGTTCCCAAACAACTGAGATTGTTACCAAAACTATAGGTTTCTCTCCACAACATTTGCTTTCTAACAATCACCATCTCTATTTTTATATGCCAACCTTTATGGTCCCTTTCTACTTTCCCGTGTTACATGGATAGTATCTCAATTTATAAATTCAAATCTAAATATTCAAAGATAAACAAATACAGGAGATCGTGTACCATTATATTTTCTGAGTCTGGGTCATCTAACTCATTACAATGGGTCAGATTATATATATTTTCTAACTATTTTTACACTTTCCCTTGATTTATAACTAAGTAGTATTTCAATGGATGTACATACAATATTTTCATTATACATTCATTAGTTGGAAGATATTTGGATTGGTTTTATTTTACAGCTATTGTGAACAAATTTGCAATGATCATGGCTGACCAAGTTTCCCTGTGGTGAGATTTTTGAGTCCTTGGGGCATATGCCAAGGAGTGTAATTATTTGGTCATATGGTACATATGTTGTTAGTTTTAAGAGAATTCTTCACACTGAATTTCATAGTGGCTGCACCAGTTCATAGTCTCACTAGCAATGAATGGGTGTTTTCCTCTTACTGCCTCATTATCAACATTTGCTGTCAGATGTTTTCTTGATCTGGGCCCTTCTGGTTGTGGTCAGTGGAAATTGTAAAGTTGTTTTGTTGTGAATTGCTCTATTGCTAAGGATGTAAGAACAGTTTTTAAAATATATTTGTTAGTAACTTTTATCTCTTCTTTTGAGAACCCCATGTTTAGATATATAACGAGTTTTAACTGGGTCATTTATTTATAGATGCTTCATATTTTGGGTGATTTGTGTTTTCCTGATACTACATCTCAAGTGCATGTCTAGTTGACAAAGATTTTCCTCCACTGTACTTGCTTCCTCTTCACCTTTTTCTTTGCTGTACTGAAGCATTTTAATTTTTGGGGTTCCATTTGTCAATAATTGCACTTGATACCTGAGAAAATGGTCATAACCCAAAAGTTCTTTCCTGGACTCATTTATTAAAATCAGTGTTGAATATGTTTTCATCTAAAAACATTCAACATTTCAGGTTTCAAATTGAGGTCTATGAGCTATTTGGAATTGCATTTTGTGCAGAATGATGAATATACTGGCTGGTTTTGTTTGTCAACTTGACACAAACTAGAGTCATCAGAAGAAGGAGCCTCAGCTGAGGAAATGCCTTCATGAGATCCAGCTGTAAGGCATTTTTTCATTTAGTGATCACCAGTGGTGGGTGATACTACCCCTGGACAATTGGTCATGGGTTCTCTATGAAGCTGGGTTAAGCAAGCTATAGTAAACAAGCCATGGAAGGGAGTGTTTCTTCCTGGCTTGTTCCCCATGTCTTGTTCAACCTGCCTTCTTATAGCACCCAGGATTACCAGTCCAGGGGTGGCACCAGTAATGTTGAGCTGGTCCCTGTCACATCAATCATCAATCAAGAAAATACATTCCAGTCTTGCTCACAGATCAAACTGTTTAGAACATATTCTCAATTGAGATTCCCTCTTCCTCTACTATGTGTCAAGTTCACATCTATCAATTTTACTTTTTTTCTTTTTCAATGAAAACTGTCATGGGGGTTTTGATTTGGATCACTTTGAATCCATGAATTGCCCTTGATAAGGTGGAATTTACACTATATTCATTGTACCTATTCATGAGCACAGAAATTCTTGTATCTTCTGGTGTCTTCCTCAGTTTCTTCCTTTAAATATTTAGTTTTCAGCAAGAAGGTCTTTCACTTTCTTGGTTTGATTTATAACTAGATATTATATTGTTTTTATTCAGCTGCCATGGAGTGTTTTTATGAGTTCTTTATCAGCATTGTTGTTATTTTTATATTTTTTTGCATGTTGCCACATTGCTGAAAGTGTTGGTCATTTCTAAAAGTCTTTTGATGAAATTTTGGGATCTCTTAAGTATATTGTGCCATTTGTAAGATCACTTAACTTCTATTTATATGTCTTTAATTTCCTTCTTTTGTCTTTTTCTCTAGCTAGTACTCCAAACATTATATTGAAAAAGAATGATACTAGTGGACAATGCTATTATGTTCTTGATTGTAATGAAATTACTATGGATTTTTCTCCATTAAGGATATTATCTGTGAATTTATCATATATAAACTTTATCAAGTTGGGGTATTTTGCCTCTAGTTCTGTTCTCTTCAGGAATTTTGTCATGAAGTCATGTTGAATGTTGGCAATAGCTGTTCCTGCAATGAATCGATGAATGGGAATGTATATAATTTATTTTTTCTTGTTGGTTATGGTGACAGTTGTCATTGTGAAAAGATAGACACTTAAAAGAAAGTTGAATCAGTGAGTTTGGAATGCAGAGGAGATAAGTGCATTGCTCTTAGGAAGGTAATTTTCACACATAGTTTATAGGTCTGTTTGCTTTTCTAAGTAATGACATTTATAAGGTGGGGACAACCCTGTCCCTGCAGCTGTATTTTTGCTGTATCTGCTAGCCTAAATTCTTAGGTCACTTGTGCAGCTACAACAGCAATGATATGGAAATGAAATGAGGGTGTTCTTCAGCTAGATTTTACCTGCCCTAAAGGAGTGGAAAGCTCACTGAAGACATAAGGAAATCTCCATTTCAAAATAAAAAACAAAGTAACAGCCTATATGAGTGTCTGGCTTGTTTGGGAAGGCTGATAATTCTTAAGTGTCAAAGAAACATGGCTGCTTCTCAAGTAATTTAATGGTAGAGACCCACAAGACAGTTCAGATAAAGACTACATTAGGTAATTTCCCTGTCCATTTGATATTACAGTATTCTATATAATTTCTCTCACTCTTCAAATGTGGCTGCTTCTATAATAAGTGCTTCTTAATATTTTGTGTAATGGAGAACATAATTTGACAGGGAAATTGATAAAGAAACATTCCCAGCTATGTTTTTTGGCTATGAATTTATATCAAATTACACTTATTAAGATTGTTTCAGAGCACCACTTCCCCTTTTATATACCTGTGGAGGGGTCAGTGTCCTCAAGGGTGTAATTTCCCAAGGAACAGTTTCTCACCACAACCCTCCAAAGTTAGTTGCACTCGTTGAACTATACATTGTGATTGCTATAAAGAAGATAAAGATGAATCACTGTGTATTTTCTTTGTAGACTTCACGTCAAGTTAAATAAAAGTATTACTGTTATTGCTTGCACTAGATCATCTAAACTAAATTAACTGAACATTTAGTAAACCTACATTTTGTACAATATTTATTTTATTTTTAGTCATATGTATATGTGTACGTATGTGTGAGTGTATGCACAGTGTGTGTGTTTGGCCATGAAAGCCTGAATAAGTTGGTGGATCCCATGGATCTATAGTTACAGGTGGTTGTAAACCATTTGTCATGGGTTCTTGTAATCAAACTCAGGTCTTCTGCACATGTTCTCAACCTCTGAGATATGTTTTCATAGTCTTAATTTTATTTATTGTAAGTTTTATGATTAAGAGCATAGCTTGTAAACCAATAAAACCATAAGTATTATAATGTGAATATAGACAGTTATGAAATATAACTTCATATGTATAATAAACTCATTTTGAAAACACTTTTTCTTAATGAGAAGTCAAAATTTTCATAAGTACATTTTTGAGTTAAAAGTGAAAACTTACCAGCATTTGCTTCTTTTCTCACATACTTAATAAAAGGAATTTTTATTTTTTGAAAAAAGTTAACTAAGGAAAAATAAGGAAACTAAATATTAGCTCAGACACATTGTTTACTATGTACTGTAAGTTACCTTGACAGAGTCATAATTTATCTTTCTTCATTATGTTTAGAATTTTGATAAATGTAATAATATGACTCAATATAAAGTTTTCTTTTATTTTACTGTGCATCCCAAATTTGGGGCTGGTACTAGGACAAAAAATATTTCTTGAACACTGCAAACCTCCATGTTCCTTTGGAACATTATTGAGACTTTGTAATGAACTTGACTTCCTACTCTAGGAGCTTTCTTTTGGTACCTATACTACTTGCCCTCAGACCACCTACAAGTAGATGGTTCTCATATTTACTCACATCCAAAGATTTGCATGAATTTTCCCACATGCAAAGATGGATTAAAACCATCCAGATTAAACCTAAGACCACATAAACATCATTTCTCAGTTTTCCTCTCATGCAATATGAGTAACCGTTGGTGAGGTGCCAAACTTACTCATTACAGTAAATTGAATCAAATGTATTGATCAGAATCTGGGAAACTTTGGAAATAATGGTCATTCTGAGTGTTCCTTTGAGATCAGAGAGAAGTGACTGGAGCACCTTGTCTCAAGTCCTTCACTCACAGTCGCCCAGGTTTCTGACATCCGAGAAATCCTTACCACCAGGATAACACATGTTTCATGTTTAGTCTGAGTTCAAATTTCCTTCTCTCAGATTCTGAAGGTGGATTCATATTTTAAGATTCTGATTGCTTGGACTGAAGTAGCAGCTTTCTCCTTTCAGGAAAATGGTTTCACTGCAAGATCTGTCAAGCTTCGCTTTTACACTTTTTATTTTCTTTCCCTTTCAGTGTTGCCTTTGGCCCTTAATTTTTTCGGCCTGTCAGAGCAGTTTCTCAAAGAGAAGTGGATATGAATGCAGCAAATCTCTCTCTCCCACCTGTGCAAAGAGCTGGCGACATCTGAAGGTCACCTTCGGCTGGCCTTCTGATGGAAGCTTGGTTTGACATGCTGTTTGCAGCACAGAGAAAGGTTTTCTTCTCTGTACCACTGAAAGCTGTTTTATCAGTTTCCATTATAGAGGATGTATCACTTTTCCGTAGATGGTGGTTGTTACTTGTTCCTTTTCTGGAGATGAGTTTTTTTATATGAACCTTCTCACCAGAATTGAGTGTTGTTACATGGACATTCGCTGCCTGGTCCTAGAGTTCCAATAATTACTTCCCTTTTACTTTTTACCTTTTGTATATAGGATCCTACCATGAACTGTGCCAGTCAGGACACTAGGAATTAGAAAAGCTCTATAAGGGATCCCTGATGTAAGTACCACAGTTCTTATTAGAAGCATACGAAAGATTTTATACTGCACATATGTGAGCGTGCCTTTGTTTCTTCCTGATTAAACTGTATAACCGTGAACACACCTGTATCTCTTCCTGACTATACTGTGTATATGTGAGTACTCCTTTATTCCTTCCTGACTATACTGTGTATATGTGAACATTCCTTTGTAACAACTTTCTTCTGGCCAGCCTGTTTCCAGAGCTGCATCAGTTTCAAATGAACATGCAGGATGCTATATTAATTACGAAGCTGTTGACTGTTTGCTATGGTTTCTTGTTGGCTACCTCTGACTTAATTATTAACCTATAACTGGGAATCTTTGTATTTCCATGTGGTCTTTTCTTACCATAGAAAGTGTCCTCGTCTCTTGTGCTACATGGTAACTGACTGTGTCACTGTTTCCCAGAATTTTCCTCAAATCCTAGTCCCACCTATCTTATTTCCCCATTGACTAACAGTGCTTTATTCATCAACCAATAAGACAAACATTATACACAGAAGGAATTCCCCCATCACTCTTTTATCTCTTCTGACTACACTGTACACATGTGAACACTCCTTTATCTCTTCTGACTGTACTGTACACATGTGAACGCTCCTTTATCCCTTCTGACTATACTGTACACATGTGAACACTCCTCTATCTCTTCTGACTGTACTGTACACATGTGAACACTCCTTCATCTCTTCTGACTATACTGTACACATGTGAACACTCCTTTATCCCTTCTGACTACACTGTACACATGTGAACACTCCTTTATCTCTTTATGACTATACTGTACACATGTGAACACTCCTTCATCTCTTCTGACTATACTGTACATATGTGAACACTCCTTTATCTCTTCTGACTATACTGTACACATGTGAACACTCCTTCATCTCTTCTGACTATACTGTACACATGTGAACACTCCTTTATCTCTTCTGACTGTACTGTACACATGTGAACACTCCCTTATCTCTTTATGACTATACTGTACACATGTGAACACTCCTTTATCTCTTCTGACTACACTTTACACATGTGAACACTCCTTTATCTCTTCTGACTATACTGTGTATATGTGGGCACTGCTTCAACTCTTCCTGACAATACTGTACACATGCGAGAGCTCCTTTATCCCATCCTGTGTGATTACCTCTCTGACTTTTATCCTGTAAGCTTTTGAACATGGGTGAGTGTTAAATCCATTTAGATAAGGATTCTAGGCTCTGTAAAAGTTAGAAAATGAGAAGAATGATGCTTAGACTCAAGAACCTTGAACATTTTCTAACATATGAATACATAGTTTTATTTACATTTAAAAGATCCAGGAACAATTTAAAATATAGTAGAACATTTTCATTAATAAAAGTGATTTGAGTCAGGCATAAAAACAACCCCATGTTTTGTTCTCTGTTTCATCATGATGTAGATGCCCTGTTAATACAACCGGAAAGATGTAGTTTGACTTTTTATGATTCTGTCTTATTAAAATTCATAATGTATTTCTGTAGATGTAGCAAATTCTTTTTTTGGACAACTTATTCAAGATTACAAAACTTAAGAAATATAATTCATCAAATTAAAATTTAAAATTAACTATCACCTCAAAAGTTTGATAAGTAAGAATTTTTATAACCATGGTAAAAAGAACAAAATAAATTGAATTAAATTGTAACATTTAATTTTCTGTTCACCTTATGGTATAGCCTAACATTAAAATGACAAAAACTATTTTGATAATGAATAGGGCTTAGTAAGGGAAAGTTAAGAACATTGTCAGTTACAGTTCAGTTTGCTAGGATAACATCATTAGATAATCTGTGCTTACAGGTAGATATGCTGAATTGTTGTTTGTAAGCTGTACTGTTGCCAGAGTGATTTAAAATGAATAATCACAGATCCTGGAAAAGACTGATCAGTGAGGAAGGGCCTGTGATGCTGCTTCAGAGGACAGCAGTTCAGTTCCCAGCTCCCAAGGCAGGTGACTCACAGCAACATTTTACTCCAGCTCCAGAGGACCCAATACCATATTATGGGCTCCCTAACACCCACATATGCATAGAGAGACAGACACATCAAATGTTTTAAAAATACATACTTAAGACGTTTATTTGCCAGACATCTGTCTTTATGCCTTCTAGCTCTCATCTGTCATTATAATCCAAAAAGAATCACATTGATTAGAGCTCCAGAAACTTTAAATTGTTGGAACAACATTAGATTAACATCATACTGTAAATGCAGATAGAAAAAAAAAACCAATAGGCTTGATTTTTTTCTAAGGATGGTTTTTTAAAACAGTAAATTCAGTGAAAGTCATATCTATATACTTTTGATGATGGCTAATATTTTCAATAATATTCAAAGGTAAATTGTTTTCTAATTGGACTCTTGCTCTATGTATGCATATAGCTAACACATTCTTCAGAGTGTCTTCAGACAAATGAGAAGAACTCTGCACTTGCCTTAGCTGTATTTGTTCCTAATAAGACTGTGAATAACTTTTAAAACATTGAGATTGCCAATCGCAGTTCCCCTAAGTTACTGTTCTTAGCCCCTGATCCAAAGGGAAGATGCTATGAACTCCACCCATGACTACCCTTTAAGAGTGTTCCTCAAAATCAATTAAGGCCACATCCTACAAGTGTTGCCTCAGAACCCCTCAGACAGGCCCTAGAAAACAGTCTGTACCTTAGAGTCATTCATATCTACAACGGTGTGCCTCACAGGCCCACAGCCGTACCTGCAATGTTTACCTTAGAGTCATCCAGAATCTCTAACTGTGTGCCTCACAACCACACGGCCATACCTGCTAGTATGTGCCTGCAAAATAAGCAATTCCAGTTAATGAATAGTAACAGACTACCTATTCCCCCTGAGACGCTATTCTCAACAATGGGATACAACTATGAAAACAAAGTCGTTTTTCTAAGGATACAGACATTTATAGCATTTTTAACTCACTATACAGTAAAATAGTGTGATTACATAGACATGTTGCTTCTATCAGGTGGGGAAAGGCAGGTTATCCTCATTCTGGAAACACAATTTAAGAACAAGCTAATGTGACTTCTCTGTTATTAGCAGATAGATAGGTTGTGAATGTAAGATGTTTGACAGCTTCCTTCCTATAAGACTGACCCAAAAGCTAGGTCACCCAGCAGTGCTTCCACCATATGTTGGGGTGTGACAGAATGAGAGCGCTTATAGCCCAAATTAAAATGTCTCATCACGAACTCCCATGTGAGTTTGAAATCGAAAATAAGAGGAAGACAAGGTCAGAAAATGCTACTCCTTGAAAAAGCTGTCAAGCAGCCTCCAAGAGAAGGTGTCCAGATGACTTTTGTATAAGGAAGGTAACAACTCACTTAACTGCTTGGACAGCTCCGGCTTGTGCTTTCATTGAGCTTAATCAGAACCGATGGACAACAATGTTTTCCTTCTGCTGGGAGCAAGGATACACATTTTTCCTGTCAGTCATGTCTAGTTCTCTCCACAATACCACATTTCTCACATAGAATTCATGAGTTTACATATCACAGTTTTAAAAGTCACATACAATTTTAGCTGAGTAGCAGTGACCACCAAGATAAATTAGTTTGAGAATCTCTTGTTTAAAAAACACCTTGGAGCATGTAAGTTGACCAAGTGGGTAAAGATGTTGGCTGGCAAGCATTAAAAATGCAAAAACAAAATAAAAAACAATAAAAAACCCGAGTTTAATCCCTTAAATATACATGATAGAAAGATAGAAATTATTCCTTCAATTTGTCCTCCAAGTTGTACTCTCTAAACACAAATAAGTAAATAAAATGTAATTAACTTTTAAAATAAAGTACCTTGACTTGTAAATAAACAGATTTGTTTCTGTGTAAGTGCCTCCTACCAGTCCAAAGTTTGAGATGAGAAGTGATAATACAATATCTTTTTCTCACTAGTTTTAGTGATTGTGGTTTGAGGGTTTGAGTGTTTGTCTCAAACATAAAATTTAACCCTATTTTTTTTTATTCTGTTTGGCATCTTGTTTTCTAGTTTGTTTTGAAACAAAGTCTTGCTACATAACCCAGGATAGCCTTGAACACCCTATCCAAAAGTTTCCTGCCTCAGCTTCTTCAGTGCTACAAATGCAGGCTCAAACCATATATACAGTATTTAATTAATACCCTTAAGAAGGTGATGGTTTAAAACTGCCCCATGAAAATAATGTTTTGACAACAATAAATGGAGTATTAGACATAAGTTACATAATTACACTGATTTTCAGACAGTGCACACCATACATGATGTTCAACACACGGAAGAAGTAGATATGAGAGTGAAGCCCTGTGAGTAAGAACAGAGCCTTAACATGTTTATTCTGTGGCTTCATCCCACATGTGAAAAAATTCTGCCCAGATCCTGCTGTGGCAGTACCTCCAACAGCTTTGGTTTAATTGAATTGAAGCTCAGGACTGCAACCATGTATTTTACTAAATGTTGTACTAGGAAAAGCTCCATGGAGAAATTTTCTCTATTTGAAGTGAGATAAAAAATGATATTGTTGGCCTTCCAGTGCCCTGCTTGAAGCTTTCTGAAGCCTGACGACTGGGCATGGGGAACCTATCCTGGTGGACCAGGTCATCCAGAGTGTGCCAACATCTCTGTGGTAGTCACAACCCAAGGGAAGAGGAGAGTCATTGGAATATTAAACTTGCTTGCCCACACTGGAAGAAAATCTTGGCCTCATACCCACCAGGAGAGGTAGAGCCCCCATTGGCACACACTGGAAAAAGGGATGGGAAGAGAGCAGTACAAGAACACATTGAACAACAGAAAGATCAATATGAAGCCACCAGAGTTTGGAGACTCCACACCAATAAGACCTGAACTTCTCAACACAAATTTGGAGAAGAGAAAGACCCTAAAACAACTATATGAAGATGATAAAGACCCTCAAAGAGGAAATGAGAAAAATTCCTTAAAGAAATAAAAGAAAAAACAAAAATTCAAGAAATGGAGGAAAAGACACAATAAAAATTGCAAGAGATAAACAACTCTCTTAAAGAAAACAAGGAAAACCAAGAAAAAACAACCAACCAAGTGAAGAAAACAAGGCTTGAAAGCTGAAATAGAGACAATAAAAGACACAGTCTGAGGTAATACTGGAAATACAAAAGCAGATGAGAACATAACCAACGGAATACAAGAGATGGAAGAGAAGATCTCAGTTGTTGAAGGTACACTAGAAGAAATATATTCACTGACCAAAGAAAATCTTAGGTCCAACAAATCACAAACACAAAACATACAGGAAATATGGGACACCGTGAAAAGACAAAACCTAATAATAATAGGTATAGGTCCAGGCATTGGTGCCTTATACTTCTAATTATAGTACTCAGGAGGCAGAGGCAGGCAGATCTCTGTGAGTTTGAGACCATCCTGGTCTACAGAGCAAGTTCCAGGACAGGCTCCAAAAAACAATACAAGGAAACCCTGTCTAGAGAAACCAGAAAATGTATACAAGGAGGTGAAGAAACCCACCATAAAGGTGAAGAAAATATATTCAACAAAATCACAGAAGAAAACTTTACCAATCTGAAGGAAGACATATCAATAAAAGTACAAGAAGCTTATAAAACACCAAATAGAGTGAATCACAAAAGGTTCCCTCACCACATAATAATCAAAACACCAAGCATACAGAATAAAGAAAGAATATTAAGAGTAGAAAAGAAAAAAGCCAAGCAACATATTAAAGTAAAATCTATCAGAATTACATCTGACTTCTCCATGAAAACTCTGAATGCCAGAAGATTCTCTACCAACACTAAGAGACTATGGATGCCAGCCCAGATTTCAATGACTATTGATGGAGAAGACAAGATATTTTGTTGCAAGCTGGTTTTCACAGTTACAGGGCTACAAGACTTCAAAATGATCCAAGCCAAGGGCTAAGGATGTAGATGAAAACAAAAACAGTGGCTCATTCTTACAAAGAGAATGGTGTTTATTTTAACAAGAGTGGAGCCTTATAGACCAATGGCAGGCATGGTGGAAAACCACCAAGGTCAGAAGCATAAATTTCCAGGGCCCTCTGGCAAAGGGTGGGCCAAAAACAGGAATTAGCATATAGATAATAAGGATGGACAGAAAAATAGGAACTTGCATGTAAGTCTTAATGGGAGGAGAGGATAAGAAATGTTTTGTTAGAAGCTCCTAGTCACAAGCTTGTCAACAGACCCCCATGGGGGAAGGGTACAACAATATTCCATGATAAAACCATATTTAAATAAAACATATCCACTAATCCAGCCACTAATGGAAAAGTCCCACTCAAGGAAGTTAACTACACTCACAAAAACATAGGCAATAGGTAATCCCACTTTATCAATAGCCAAAAGAAAAATGGGGGTAGAGGGACTCCACACACAATACTACCACCACCACCAACAACAAATCCAATACAAATAATACTTAAAAATGGTATTTTCCATTATGGTAATCAATAGTATTTTTGTTATTTTGCACAATAACTGTTAGCATGTAATACAATATACATCTGTTAAATATTCAATTTTTATTTGGTGTGGACAATGTGTATGTGTATATAACACAGTTGATCTCCTTTGGTCTGTCTGAATGAAAAGCACATTGATCCTCACACATTCATTTTAGTTTATTATATTGTAAAATCAAAGTAAAACTGTGAAATCCTCATTTTCTCTTTGTCTCCTAATAGTATATTTTCTTCTATTGTGTATTGAGAGTGAGATATCAAATAAACCGGCAGTATCAGTGTTAGCATAAAGAGAAATGGGTATTTATTTCAGGTTTTCCCTTCCAGATCATTAGCTGGATTATCTTGTTTGTTTTCTCAAAGAGCCAACTCTTTGGATCCATCCAGGCACCAAAAATGGGCCAAGAAAGAAACCAGTCCTCTATTTGAGTCACTGTCTATGTTCTTTGAAGGTTAGTTATGCAGACAGTATTTAGTAAAGGAATTTCAATCTTTTGCATGTGATAGGATGATCTTAAAATAAGAAAAAGGAATACATATTATTTTCAAAGACCCTGAGTGGCAAATTTTGATTTTAGATGTTCCTCCTAGGATGCTGACAAACAGTAATTTTGAGGTTGACAGCTAATGTAGCTTCAAGGAAGCATTGTGTTTGAGGTTACAGAGTTTGATCCACAAGCTGATTCTTAGCTGCTCTTTTCCTGCTGTCTCAGACCCATCAGTGGGTCTACTGAAGGGCTTCGCTTTTGTGTATGTCAATATTCAGTTTTATCAGTGGAGGAAAGACAAGGCAGTACTTGCACATAGCCACCTCTTCAAATGGGGGTAATTCTGGAACTAATCACAAGGAAGAAAGCTTCTCTCTGAAATCTCATTTACAACATTTTCCCTGATACATGTGACAAGGAGGGAGACTATGTAACCATGATCCATGGAGGCTGTCTATCTGCAATAGCTATAAATCTAGACCATCTCAGCAATATTCACTCTGGGCACTTATGAACAGTACCAAGTCCTATGAAAATATCCTGGATGAGGATGATTGGGAAAAATTCCTAGGATTTGTACATTTTTCAGGCTTCTTATATGCAATTCTCATGACCAACTAGATTTATGAGTACCTGACATGGAATTAGCAGTAAAAATCTTGTTCAGAATTCATCTGCTAGTTTACATGAAAAATGACAAGAAGGGAACTTGGTAAGTCTCGGTTGTGAGATGCCCTCAGGCACACTTGGAGATACTGTGAGTACTGAGAGGCCTGTGTAAGAGGATGGATTCCACAGACAAGGAGGATCAGAGAGCATATGTGAGTGGTTGACAAGGTTGAGAATGGTCTCACACCAAGAACTAATGGAGGGAGAATGCATGGCAAAGTCCAGAGCTGCATTGAGAACTGAGCACATAGTGTGTCAAGAAGCCGCAGAAGGTCAAGACAGCCAATTACGACATGTACAGTACAGAGACTCCAAAAGTGATCATTCGGACTCTTTCATGCATTATACACAGGGAGAGGAAAAGTTTTCCGTAGTAGAATAATTTTAAGAATACCTCTCTGGCCCAGTTGAGTTATAGCTTTGACCCAAGAGATGTCAGCGAAAGAAGAGTACAGAGAACTATATGATGTGTTTTAGAGGTCAGGTGACTAAATTGAATAAAATTGATAACAGAGGGGCAAAATATAGCTGTGCATTTGGGTTTAGTGATACCTGTATCAGCCAGCTGCAAAATATATAGAGTTTTTCAAGATGTTTCAGTGAGGGCCTGGAGAGATGACTCAGCAGTTAAGAGCTCCTACTGTACTTACAGAAGCTTTAAGTCCAGTTGCTAGCACCCACATTGGATAGCAAACAGTTGCCTGCAGCACAAGCTTCACGGGACTCCAATCCTTCTGATCTCTGTAAGTACTTGACATTGCATACACATACCAACACAGAAACACATTGTTAAAAAATAAATCTTAAAAAATGCTTTTTTGATAATTATTCCTGGCATTAGAAGTGTTTATTTAAATCTAACTTATGTATTGAAATGGTGGACATGTTGAAATTTTATTAAGGAAATGCAGAAGTCCTTCTGTTTTTATTGAATTCACCTTCAATGAATATTTTTAAGATTTTTAGTACAATAAGAAAAGCCTCAGAAATATATCAAAGATAATTATCATGCAAATGTGTTTTCTCAAGCTTCAAGTTCTTAGAATGTTTTGAGCAAATAAGTTGTTGACTGATGATAATGTGTTCACAGATGTCTCTCACTTAAGACTGAAATTTAGCTTTGGAACCTCTAAAATGGAAAATGCTGCTGTCTTTAAAATATATTTTTATATGTGCATTTTCAAACTGACGTGCACTTGGGGGAGAATGAAGGGACTAACTGGTAATTTACTGACTGTGGGAATCATTTATCTCTGTGAGTAATGAGGGCCTGCGGTCCAGGGTGTGGGTGGGAATGTTCCACACCACACAATGGTAATGATAGCTCATCAGGTGGGCTAGCGTGCTTGGTTGGTGCCTTTGTGGAGCCTAAGCCAGAGTGGCACTTTGCTAAAAGGTTATCACATATATGCAGGTGAAGGATGCATCAGCCTTATACTAATTAAAATGCTGTGTGTTAAAATAAGGGCTGGGCATTCCCAGTGGATATTTTAAGACGGTATAAGTGACTATTATATACAAATGCTTACAGGGAATTTGCTTCCTCTCTACTTAAGATACAAGGAGGCCGTGGTTTTCTTGTTCTTAGAAGTATTTCCCATAAGTACTTCAGGGTCATCCTATGAGCTGTAGTTCCAAAGTAGGTCATGTTTACCTAGTGCCACGATTTGGATCTAGAATGCCCCCCCACTCCCACAAGGCCCAACTGGCAACATCCAGTTTTGAGATGCTGGCACTATCAACTTTTATATTTTCTCATCAGAAAAAATGAATATAGTACAGTTTACATATATGAGCTATGGGGACAATGGAATATCATGCAAAGTATTTTTAGCACATTTTATCTTTAGGTTAAGCTAGTCTTATATTCAGGTACACAAGCATATTATAAAGAAAAAAGAAAAAAGTCCTCTTAAAATGCTTAAGATAGTATATGTCGATACCTTTGCCACTGGTGCCATAGACTGACACTTTTCAGTGGTATAAGGCTTATAGACTTTGTGGACTCATAAAATATTATTTGTAATTCTTGCTTCTCTACTTTCTTAGATTCAGTAATTACAAACAGTCATGGCAAACTTACTGATGAAATTTATAGAAACCCTGTAAGCCATGTGCTGGCCCTGGTGGTTGACAGGTTGCAGAGAGAAGGTAAGGAAACAATGAGGGATGGAGGGAAATAAGCATGACTATCAGGGGAATCTTGCAGCCTGACTGACAAGCAGACTGAGTGTTTCTTTATTTATACACAATTCAGTAAGCACAGATAAATTCATGGTGTTCCAAAACAGGTCATAAAATTTTTATTTTTGAACATGTGTTTCTCTTCCTCTTGCATCTCTTTTAGTTATCACTGATAAACTATGACAGAACAGAGTTATCTTTTACAATCACTTTCCCTCAAGTTTAATGATGATGGATAAACAGTAATCTTTTATAACCATTTTAACAAAATCTTCAAGGCAGCCAGGTAGATTGCTAGGTCCCAAGCAGTGTATTATTAATTTCTGATGGTCAGAGTACCTAAGAAAAATTCTCAGGATAAAGCTGCTGCACTTGCTATTCAAATTCTGGCATAATACAATCTTTACATTTTATATCTTTATAGAACCAATTGATGGAATTACTGTCATTTAACTCCCAATTGTGTGCATTTATCAAACTTTCTTTACCATTCAAGATATAATACCTTAGGTTGCATACTGTGAACAATGCTGCAAAGATTATAGAAGTCCTGAACTAAATACATTCAGTTTCATAAGCAACAGAGAAGACGCAATATGTACACTGAAAGAGAGTACCCTTGAACGAATTGGTACAGGAGACAGCTTCCTGAACATAACACCAGTAGCACAGACAGTGAGATAAACAATTAATAAATGGGACATACTGAAACTGAGAAGCTTCTGTAAGGTAAAGAACACAGTCAGCAAGACAAAAAGGCAGCCCACAGAATGGGAAAAAATATTCACTAATCCCACATCTGACAGAGGGTTGATCTCCAAAATTTACAAAGAACTCAAGAAGCAAGTTTCCAAAACATCAAAGGACCCAATTAAAAAGTGGGCTGCAGAACTAAATAGAGAGTTTTCAATAGAGGAGTCTAAAATGGCTGAGAGGCACTTGAGAAAGTGCTCAACATCCTTAGCCATCCGGGAAATGCAACTCTGAGATACCATCTCACTCCTGTCAGAATGGCTAAAATCAAAAACACCAATGACAATTTATGCTGGAGAGGATGTGGTGAAAGGGGGACACTCCTCCATTGCTGGTGGGAGTGCCAACTGGTTCAGCCACTTTGGAAATCAGTATGGAGATTCCTCAGAAAAATGGGAATAAACCTACCACAAGACCCAGCAACTCCACTCTTAGGCATATACCCAAAAGATGCCCATTCATACAACAAAGATGTCTGTTCCACTATGTTCATAGCAGCTTTATTTGTAATAGCCAGAACTTGGAAGCAACCTAGATGTCCCTCAACCGAAGTGTGGATAGAGAAAATGTGGTACATCTACACAATGGAGTACTATTCAGCAGAAAAAAATAAAGAATCATGAGATTCGCAGGCAAATGGATGACACTAGAAGAAACCATCCTGAGTGAGCAACCCAGTCACAAAAGAGAAACATGGCATGTACTCTCTCATATATGGATTTTAGACATAGATCTGGGGAGTGCCAGCCTACAATCCTATGGCCAGAGAGTCTGGGAAACAGAAACTTCATTTAGTGGCTGATCGAAGAAGAGGCAGACTCCCTTGGTTAAGTACTGAGCTGAACTCAAGAAAGCCAGTAACAGAGAGGGAGGACTGATGATCAAAGAGATAAAGACTGGGCTGGTTTAACCCCTAGAAACAGCTGACTAGACAAAGGTTATCTCTTGAATCCCAGGCATCAGTCTGGGAATCCAGCATGGGACTGATCAAGACCCCCTGAATCTGGGTGTCAGTGAGGAGGCCTAGGTAATCTATTGAGCCTTGGGCAGCAGATAAGTACCCATCCCAAGTATACACACAACTTTGGACTCCCATAGAACAATGTGAGGTGCACTCTCACCCTGAACTCTTGGGGAAGGGTCTAGGCCCTGCCCTATATGAAATGACAGACTATGGACACCCCCATGGACGGCCTCACCCTCCCTGGGGGAATGAGAGGATAACGGGGGGGGGATGGGGGGAGGATACGGGAGGAGGGGAAGGAAAGGGAGAGGGACCTGGAACTGACTTGTGAAGCAACCTTGTTTGTTATCTAAATTTAAACTGGAAAATAAAATAAAATAAAAAAAAGAAACTCGATTTTACACACATAATATGTATTTGCAGTGATATGTATATCATTGTAAAATTGGACAAGTATCTCATAAATTTCTTCAGAGAAGATATATACCTGGCCAAAAGGTAAATGAAAAAGTGCCAACCATCATTGAAATGCAAACCAATGCCACATAAATATCGCTGCATACCTGGTACAATGGGTACCATAAAATAGATGAAAACCTAATGAATGATACTTGAGGATATGGAGTATAATAGTGAACCCTTGTGGGGTGTTGGGGATGTGTTTAATATAGACATATTGGGCAGTAGTAGAGAAGTTTCTTAAAATAATTAAAGCTACAGTTACTATATGATCCAACATTCCTGTTACTGAGTATATTGCAAAATAAAATCAGTATATAAAATAGATATTCATTTTATATTTGAATAATTTACCTAAAGGAAATACCTTGCTTAGTCTTTTTATTTGTGAAGATGAATCCTGTTGCTGCCATGTATACATTATCTTTCTTTTAATACTATATTGTTATTATGCAACAAGGAAGCTGTATATGCACTGTATCCTCATTCATTCTATAAAGAAAAGATGAACAAAATTTAAAAATTCTTAGATACAGAGATGTTGGAAAGAGTACAGCTGCATATCCTGAAGACAGTCCAGCCAGGTAACTTTCCAAGCATCAAGGATAACCAGGGGACTTTTATAGATCTGTACTGAATCCTTAAATTTTTAATGAACTCTTTTTGGAAATCTTTTACATTTCCACAAAAAGCTGAGTGGAAAGTGCTTACATTTTTCCTTATCTACTCACATTTTTCCACATTTCTCACATGTTCAACACTATGTGCTAGAGGAAAATGCCAGGTGTAATTAATGAGTCATCATTGACACATAATTAGTGTTGACTCTTGGGCTTTTATTGTATGATACACACCAACACTTACAGTAGCATAAAGGATGATTTATCAATTTAAAAAAATCTCTTTGCTAAATCTATTAGCATTTCCAGCTCTTTAAATCATTGAAATTAGGACAGGAGGTCTATTACTAAGTTTAGGGATCTAGCTGAAAAGGTCACTACACTGTATTATTCTCCTTATAATGAAATGCTAGAATGGGCAAAACTATGGATAGAGAAGAGATGCATTAAAATATAAATACAACCTGATCAATCTGTTTAGTGTTGCTTATGCATCTATGATTTCAGGACTGACCACTGCTATTAGCTAACCAATTTGGGTGTTCATACCTAGGGAAGAATGATTCATCCTCTCTCGGCAGTCCTTAATTGCATGTAGTTCTCTAAGTGCAGGGTTCCATGAGATGTTTTTTCTCCTTCTACATTTTATTTATATATTCAACTTTGAAGGACACCTTGGTGACTTCCAATTTTGGCAGCTGTATATTAAGTAATGAAAAACATTCACCACATCAGGTTTTTATATGGATATGAGGTTTCAATTATTTGAGTAAATACTGAAGAGTACAATTGCTGCACAATATGGCAAGTGTCTGTATAATTTGATAAACAAAACACATTGCCCAGTTACTGTATTCCAAAGTAAATTTTGCATCCACAAATCGATCTAGCATTCACTTTGAACTGTCTTCTTTAGTGGAAAGTGTAGCATGAAAAATAAAAGAACACAGAGACAGATAATGGTTCAAGCTGAAGATCAGAAAACTAAAGCAGCTGGCCACTAGCTCTTACCTCTACCTCAGCTCAGACCAAAGGGGAGACCCTCAGACTGCTGCTGACTTCACTACTCCTCAGATTCACTCAGACTGCTGTGCTCTTCTCAGTGTGGCTAGAGACTTCAAAGTCTTCCTATCTTCAATGTGACTGTAGAATCAATGCCAGCTCTGAGACCCTGTTCCTGTCTTAAATACCTTTCATGAGTCCTGGGATTAAAGACGTGTGATCCCAACTGCTAAGATCATCTTTGTGTGAGCTGTTTCTTTCTGGGACTGGATAAATTTCATGTAGTCAGTGTGGCCTTGAACTGACAGAGATCGGTCTACCTCTTAATTCTGAGTCATGGTATTAAAAGTGTGTGCCTGACTTCTATGGCTTGTGGCTGACTTTTCTTTATGAATCCTTAGGCAAGCTTTAATAAATCATAAATAATATATAACCACTGGTAAACTTTCAATGTGAAACTACTCCTATTAATTCAATCATCAAAGGGCACTGACCCTTCCTGATGGGTTTGCTCAAATTATTGTAGGTAGCAATACAGGAAAGAAGTGATTTGCAGGGATCATAGTTACACAGAAAGGAGCTAGTGACCACAGGAGACAAAACAACAACAGACTAGTGGTTCACTGTAGGAAAGCTAATGGGACCCTACATAAACACAAACACCTTGAGCATCATTGATGATCCTGCAAAGAGCCATGATTGTCACAGTCTCATATGCTTTCTGTGAACTCAAATTTTGATACATGTTAAGCAGCTAGATATGGGTTTGTGGTTTTTCTTATTTATTTTGTAATTAAAGTTATATTTTTATACTAGTATGTTGCTGATCAATTAAATCAGTAGCTTGTAAATTTCACAGTCTATTGATGGAAGTTTCTCAAATGTTCAAGATTTATGTCTCCCCGGTGCTTCATTAGTCAGGATCCACACAGTTCTTTCCTCCTGGGAAGACTTCACACCCACAATGTCAAAGACTGGAACATTCATAAGCAAAGCTGGTATAGACCATCCCAAACCATCTGAAGACAATGACTTGGCACTCAAGAGTGTGCCTGAGAGAGGGCATGCCTCCACAAATCCTCCAAAACATAAAATCTAATACCAGTCAAGGGCATCCCATGCTCAGCCCCTAAAGATGTGCATAAGCACTGGCTGTTCAGCTCTGAAGAAATTATAAAGACAAAAAAAGTGAAAGAGGTTGGGGGCAAACAGAGACTGTGAGTCTACCGTTTCTCCTCTCTGCTCCTACAGGAGGGTGGCTATGATGGTACAGGACCCAGACTCTAAAGCAGCTAACTAAAGGCTCTGCAAAACTTCTCAGTACCGTGGCTACATCAGAGAATGGTTTTATCATAATATGGTCTCCAAGAGATGCTCTTCCTCTGAGTTTTTCACCCTTTGTAACTTTTGCAGGTATTTTCTTGACATCACTAGCACTCCATCCTCAACACAGTTCACTTTTTAATACTTTATCAGTTTTATTTTGATTGTTTGTTATGTTTTCCCTTGTCCTTAATCTGTGATTATTTGGAAATAACTAATTAAACTTTAGATTAAAGAATGGACAAAGAAGGAACCATCAAACAGGATATTTGTGTTGCGAGGTGTCCTAATTATTAGTATTATAAACATGAGCTATGTAATGAAAATTTCAGTTTATTTTGGCCTAGAGGCCTTAAAACAAGATTGAAATTTATCTTCTTAGGATTCAAATGCAATCATCATGTCATCTTCCATAGCTTTGTTGGATTAAGAAGACATTGTGAAAGATTCCTTAGTGCAAAGAGAAAAAAGGTATATTTAACTTGAAGACAACATAGCAAATAAGTACTGATGAATGTATTTTGTCTTCACATGCTGTAACTTATTGTTTTGAGCATTATATATATTAACTGCCCCACATCTAACTCCCCTTTTTCTTCCACTTGTTCCCAACACCTCACAACTACAGGGAAAGAAATAGGCAATCAATGGCTGTTAAAAGGAAAACATGAGTTGTTTGATTCACTATAATAATAAGATTATTTTAGACTCAGAATCTTTTTACCTTTCGTGTATGTCACACTATAGGCTATATCAATATATTGAACATATGCATCCTTTCTCATTAATTATCTGGTAATAAACTTATTATTTTCTCCCAGGACTTATAACATATTTTTGTAGTTTTTTAAATCATGTACCTAGCTTATTTTCTGTTTTTTCGAGACAAGGTTTCTCTGTATTGTCTTGAAGCCTATCCTAGAGCTCGCTCTGTAGACCAGCCTGGCTTTGAACTCACAAAGATAAGCCTGCCTCTGTCTTCCGAGTGCTGGCATTAAAGGCATGTACCACCAGCACCTGGCCCTCCCTTATATTTTTTTTTAGCTAAAAATTTTATAGTACCTTAGGAAAGGTAAATAAAGGTATTCATTTTTTCCTTCCTAAGTCGCAAATGAGTCAATTGATTTTCACCTAAGACTTTGCTGATTGTTTATTTAAAACTTATTTGTGTTATGGGTCAAAAGAGATGATGCAGCCAATGAAAACGTGGGACTTCTATGGCACATTTCTGAATAATAAGCCAATCAGTCTGAAAGAACTAGGCATAAATGATTTGAATACACAGTAACTTCTAAAAGGTGAAGTTTTCAAACCTTTAAATGTAAATAAACGTTTGAAAGCTTACTTTTCTCCCAACGTGATTCTTGTTGCTTCTGAGACAGGCTGACACTGGCTTCCTGTCTCTGCAGGAACAATGCATTTTAGAGCATTTGTCATTGTGTCCCTCCTCAGCCCCACAGTGACAGCTTTATGCCAAACTGTGTCTGCTGTGGCAGTATTCTGTAATATTCTTAAAAGAAAAATGGCCTGAAAGTTTATACTGTGGTTTTGTTCATATATTGTCTAACAAGAACTAGAATTTAGAATGAACTTAATTCTAACTACAAAGATCCCCATAGCAGCCAAGTGTTTTCTTTTCCTTTAGTAAAATAATTCATCAGGCAATCTTTCTTCTT
The DNA here is from genome assembly GCF_017639785.1 of Mesocricetus auratus. Lineage (NCBI taxonomy): Eukaryota > Metazoa > Chordata > Mammalia > Rodentia > Cricetidae > Mesocricetus > Mesocricetus auratus. The sequence continues at coordinate 38,044,754 of NW_024429198.1, forward strand.
CTGTCATCCACCCTTATGTTATAACCATTAGAGTTAATACTATCATCTTGACAGGGTCAAAAATTAACTGGGAAACTAGTCTCTGATAATGTCTGCTGGGATTAGGTTAGGTTAATTGAAGTTGGTAAATCTCTATTAATGTGCAGTGACCTATGGACTGGGATCTTGAAGTAAGCAAAGCAGAGGAAGGGAGCTGAAGGCTACCATGTTCTTCTCCCTCTGTTTCCCTGATTGCGGATGTTACCACCTCAAGTCTCTGCCAGTTTGACTGTCCCACCATAATGGACTTGACCCTGGAATTGTTTGCCAAAGTAAATGCTCTTTTTTAAAAGTTGCTTTTATTGGGTACTTGATCAGAGCAGTAGGAAAAGTAGCGAATAACATTATCCTAGTCAGTGTTTCCTTCATAGACAGTGTTCTGAGATCACAACAGAACATTGACATTCACAGATTGGATAAGGAATATAGGTTAAGAAAAAGTGTACTCACTATCCAAGCAAGTCTGGCTTTAGTGGTGCTGTTTACCATTGTACTCATTTTGTACAGTGCCTGATCAGTGCAGTGTAGCAGTTTCTTGCCTGTGAACCTATAGCAGTGACCACACCCCTTTAGGCGTGGCTTCAGGTACTGAAGGAAGCTGAAAGAGGAAAGCATGAGGCATGAGGCATTCTCTCTCTCTCTCTCTCTCTCTCTCTCTCTCTCTCTCTCTCTCTCTCTCCCTCCCTCCCTCCCTGCCTCTCTCTCTCTCTCTCTCTCTCTCTCTCTCTCTCTCTCTCTCTCTCTCTCTCTCTCTCTCTCTCTCTCTCTCTCTCTCTCTCTCTCTCAGGTCCTAGATCAGATCAGAAGGGCCGAGACAGGCTGCTTTGGTTTCTGTTTGTTTTTTTTGTTTGTTCTGTGTAAGTTGTTCCCCAATAAAACAACCATTTATCACTTATCTTGGGTCTAGTCAAATCATTACACCCATGCCTTCAGTGAAGTGTATTGGTAAGGATTTTATTGGGAAATAACTTCATCAGTTGTAACATTTGGTTTACATTGGTATAGACTAGTTCATTGATGTATAGTTTGTCTCATACAGTCACATATTGAATTTATGACTTTGGTGGACACTACCTGGGGGAGGGGTAAGTCCATGCACTTCAGGAACTTCAGAAGCTAACACGATTTCAATTGTCACCAATTATCCTCTCAATCTATCGGGAAAGCTACATGTGGACAGACTAGTGAATCTTTAGTTTCTTTGAACACAATGGGAGAGTACATTGCTAAAAGTGGCTATTATAATGAGTCTCACTTGAATCTATACATACATATGCATACACACACACACACACATATATATATATCCTTCATTTAAAAAATCCTAATGTTTAGAGACTTTTGGTCATATACACACATATACTTAAATAGAGGTTGCTTATTCTAAGAAACCACCAGACTCTAAAATTCTTTAGGAGACATTTTAAAAACTAAGAGTTGTTTTATTGAATTTCTTACTTAAAAATTGTTTTCATTTTATATACCAAACCCAGTTCTCCTTCCCTTCTACCGCTCTTCCAACTCCCTCCATCCTACCTACCATCCACTCTTCAGTGGGCATAAGGCCTCCCTTGGGGAGTCAACAAAGTCTGGCACACCAAGTTAAGGCAGGATTAAGCCCTTTCCCCATGTATTAAGGTTGAGCAAGGTATTCCATCATGGAGACTTGGCTCCAAAAAGTCAGTTCATAAAATGTATTTTAATCATGTTTTCCCCTTCTTTAACACTTCTGAGATCCTCTCCACCTTACCTACCCAGCTTTATTCTCTCTCTTGATCTCTCTCCCCTTCCTCCCTCCCTCTACACCTTTACACACACACACACACACACACACACACACACACACACACACACACACATACACCCCTTTTCCCCAAACAAACATAGAGAAAAATAAAAAACAATAAAACTAAATAATACAAGAAACTAAAACCTCACAAAACAACAACCCAATAACTATGGTGTCTATTCCAGAGTGTGGTTGATAAACCAAGTGACCCTTCATTGGAGAAAACCAACTTTCTCTTCTCCTTGTGAGATTTAGTCTGCTTTGACCCTATAAGCATTTTTTTTTAAAAAAAAACAATCTGTTAGCAAATACACCAGAAATTTCAGTGATTGATTAATTGAATAATTTATTGAGACAGGGTTTAATAAATACCAAAGCTGGCCTAACATTCAATCCTCTTGCCTCAGTCTCCTGAGTGCTAGAATTAGAGGCACAGAACATCCCATATCAGGCTCAGAAAGCACCTCAATTATTATTTCAACCATTAGCCTACAATTTGAGTATAGTAAGCAAAAACAAAAGTAAAATAGATTTTCATTAACAGAACTTTCCCCTCTAACTATGGGCAGAGAAAGAAGGAAGGAAACACAGAGATCAAAAGAATGTGTTGAGTGTGTTCTGTGCTTTACCTACTTTTTGATTATTGAAATAAGTTATGAATTTGGATAATTAATAAAAAGATACATGATTGCCAGATAGTCACCTTACCGTTTTCTCCTCTCTCTCTCTCTCTTACTTTTTCTTTCCTTTCTGTCTTTCTTTTGTTTTGTTTTTGTTTTATGGAAATTGGAAGAATGCTCTCAAAATCACATGGTGGTGCCTTCCAGTAGGACTGAAAGCAAGATAAATGACCATGTCAATGTCTTTGACTCCTTTAAATTTATAGAATGCACTGGAATAGGAAGCCCGTTGGTATAGCCTAAAAAATAACCATGTATTTAAGTGTTATAAAATGATTACTGTGATGAAAATCAACTCTACTTCTGAAATAAATGTGATCCTATTTTATTCTATTTTAAAACTTAAGCCTTTCATTTTTGTCCTTGCTGTTCAAACACTCATGGCTGAGTTCGCCCGGATATTTAGTTCTGTGCTTGAATGCATATGTGCTCCCTTAAAGTAGGAAAATAGCTAATATATTTCTAAAACTAAGGTCTCACAATTAACTCCATACATAATTTTACAGGTAACATGATTAATGCAATGAATAGTAAGGTATCAGAGATACATTAGTTTTCTTTCTTTCTTTCTTTTTTTTTTTTTTTGGTTTTTCAAAACAGAGTTTCTCTGTGGCTTTGGAGGCTGTCCTGGAACCAGCTCTTGTAGACCAGGCTAGTCTCGAACTCACAGAGATCTGCCTGCATCTGCCTCCCAAGTGCTAAGATTAGCAATACATTAATTTTCTTGTGTAAGAAATTTGCAGTTATTTAAGTTCAATTTAGTAGTGAACCCTGAGCAATGACAATCATAATGTCTTTGAAATATCATTAAATACATGTTCAAAATAACAACAAAAGGAGAATGAGAACTGACAAAGTCTTTTGAAGTGTTTACTTCATTGAAAATGATTTAGTACATATTTATATTAAACTCTGTTAATTCAAGAACTTTGTGGATCATTGAGCATAAAATATTTCTGTTGAAAGTAATGACAAAATAATAGTTTTAATATAGAAGGAAAAAATAATCACGAAGACATAGAAGGATGTAATTGGACATCTGAAAAGTATGACAATAAAATAAAAGGGATACAGTAAAAAGTAGTAAGACTGGTGGGACAGGAAATACAGCCATTACTAGTCATGAACAGATGTCCACATTACCATATGTTGGTGCTTAACCCTTGGTCAGTGGTCATTATGGATGTGCTGCCTCCTCATAAACACTGGCATCATAGGAGCAAACTAGAAAGAGACAGACTGACTCTGATGATGGGACTAGAGACTAGGTACATCCATATTAAGAGACAACTGGGAAACACTGAAGTAAGTACAGTACAAGAGCATGAACCTGTGATTCTTCACACCATGGGGGAATGCCACTGTATCACTGCCAAAGTGCGTGTCGAGAAGGAAATATGGGAAATCATGATGATGAGCTGGGTGTGCACATTGTTGAAATTAATATTACAGTGCTTCATTGTGTCATGCTATGTTGCATCAATACATGACAATGCTGAATTGTGACATCATAATGATGAATTGTCATATCACTCTTGTGTAGCCCTGGGTGGCCTTGAACTCAGAGAGATCCATCTGCTTTTGTCTCCTGAGTCCTGGGATTAAAGGTGTGTGCCACCACTGCCAGATCTTTATAGCTTGAGGCTGGCATTTTTTCTGGATCCTCCTCCTGCAAACTTTAATAAATCATAAATAATATATCACCACACAAGAGTTTTTCATCAGTAAAGAATCAAAAGTGTTAAGCAATCAAAATGGTATTGTTAATAACTATTGATCAAGATGGATACAGTTTGTTGCTATAATACTTTCCCCTGGGACAAACACAAACATCTTTCTTTTGCTCCTGTTGTTTGAACAAAAAACTGAGACACAGCCCTGCCAAGTTCATCCTGGGGAACCAATAATTTTCCTAGGCTTGCAGAGTGATGAATGAGGCCTTATAGTTAGTGTAGGTGCTCTTAAAACAACCACACTGGGAAGTCCTCACCCAACATAGACAATTCTATTGGGTGAATATCAACTATTATTTTGCTTTCCATGGGGTAAGCAACAGCAAATTTCCAGTTTTACTGAACCAGTTGTGACTTTTATGTATCACTGCAGCTCCCTGAAGTAGATGGGAAGAAGAAATGGGTAAGGAGTTGTGTAGTCATTTCCCCAAAACTGAAACATTCATGTTGGAAATAAGCTCTGTAACACTCATCGCATTCTTAAAACCTTGGGAAATAACTCAAGAGTTTCAAAGAAAAAAGTATCAAATCCACAATGCCCCTCTTTCTCTAAGGTTATAAAGCCAGTAAAGGTTTCTAAGGTCAGAAAATTTCTGAACCACCAGCTCCACAGACATTTACAGGGTTCCAACTTTTTGTGAGTTCCGTGCTTGCATGGGATTTTAATAACATAGTTGCCTGAGTTGTGCGTGGTCCCAAGAGCAGCCAGGTACCTACACACCTGTAAGAAACCTCAATAAGTGTATTAGTTCACCCAGTACAGCTTAGACAGTAGTCAGACTTGGCCTGATATGGGTCCCTATTTGGGATGAGTAGACTTTGGTCAAACAGCAGAGGGTTCTGTATTTTGGAACAATCACCAAGCCTCTAGCATGGGCCACATTGGGTCTGGCTTATAATAGACATTGTGTGAACATGTGCTAGGTTTTATTTAAAAGAAGACATTTAAAGTTTGAGGGCATTGTAATAAAGATAAATGATTTCCCAGTTTTCTGGGTTGATATTAATAATAGAGCTATTCCATTTTGCTTAGGAACTTAGTCTTCACAAATCATTAGACTTAAGTACTTTAAATAAGCTGTTGAATTTTCAGGGTCAAATACAAATTATTAGGTGATGCTGCTTTGTTGGATGAGTTGTGCCATTCATTATTTCAAGCAGTTTAGAAAAATCTTATTTTATAAGAGTCTATAATATAATTTCAACATTTTCCCTACCCTTTCCACTTTCCATTACCATATAACATTACCCACTATAATTACAAATTCATGGCCTCTTTTTTGACTAATTGTCATTGCATGCATATGCAATATATTATATATTATGCATTATATATTATTAAAAGTAAATATATAATTATATATGGAATATAACCTGTTCATATCATACAATGTTAATTGTTTGTATGTTCTCAGGGCTGCTGTATTTGACGGAGCAAACATTTGATGTGTTCTTCCATGGACAGGGACGACTTTCTCACTCCCAGGTGTTTGTTTTGGTTTTGTCACTTGTGGTGTTTGTGTAGATTTGGGCTTACTGTCCTTCACAAGAGGCAGTGCTAGGTTTACATCATATAAGAGCACTGTCCCGCTATCACTCTGATTTGCTCCCTTTCAAACTTATAATCATCTCTTCTTCCTGATTTCTGGTTTACCATCCATATAAATCTCTCCAAATTTTGCTCATTACCAGTTGTTTCTATGAAACCCTAAAAGTTTCTTTGCAATTGCTTCATTCATTGTAATAGAAAAATGTCCCCTTGAGGTGGTTACTGAGCTCCATATTTTTGAAGCCTCTTCTGGATGGACCCCTGTTTCCCCAGAGAGTTGTTCTCTATGCATGGCGTGCTACTTCATTTTCCTTGAAGGCCCAGTTCATACAGATCCACACCTTTATTTGCACTACCCATCTAATGTTGATTTACACAACTTTGTTTCTTATTCTGGATTCTCATGCATCCAAGGTTCTTTGACCCCATTTTTCCCTGGTTTTGCCTCAGTGTACCAGAAAATAAGGGCGCACTGTTTAAGATAATTGTTATTTCTTTATGCATAAGAAAAAATCATTCATTTTCTTCAGGATACAAAAATTACTTTGTGGAATATGTTTTAGAGAGAGAGAGATAGAGAGATAAATAGATGATAGATAGATAGCAAGAGATAGATGAATAGGTGAGAGAGAGAGAAGGACAGAGAGAGACAGAGAGAGAGACAGAGACAGAGACAGAGAGAGAAACAGGCACACATAGAGATCAGAGTACAACTTACAGGTTGTTGGTTTTCTCCTACCACCGTGAGCATTATAGCAATCAGTCTCAGGTCATGAGTAACCTGATGAGACATCTGGTTGGTCCTCTGACTTCATGTTTTAAGCACATAGGTCTTATTCTTATTTTTCACTCTTGCCTACCTGATCCTTGGCTCCCTCTCAGACTGCTTCTATTTCTTCCCTGCTTTCCTTTTCTGCTTTCTAAAATGTTCTCACTAGCCTTTGTTCTTCTAATTAGCTAGGAACAGAACTGAATTTGATTCCTTCTATGGAATGCCTGGATTGTCTCTCTGTGGCTGATTTTCAAAATACAGTGGAGAGTGTCATAGAAGGAACTTATTTTGGAATTCCAGTACTCATTTACATTCATATTGTGTTTTGTGTCAAGGATTTAGGAAGGTCAAACATTCTCATTGATATAATAGACAGAGGTTACTTTTCTCTGCAGACAAAAATTCCTTCATGATATTTATTCATGAACTGGGGAATACTCTCAATAGTAAAGTAATTCACTGCCGAAAATGTCTTTGCTGGAAGATTCAAATAGTCAGATGGTGGTTGTATAGCCTCCTACTATTCAAAATGTTCTACAGTCAACCATGTAACAAAGAGAATTAATATATACTGTAAACATTCAATAGTTCTGTATCTTTCATATAAAGGTCTACAGGAGACTATGAAACAAAATAAATTCTTGTCCTATACACAAAGTTCAACTTGTCTCAATCTGTGAACAAATATGCTGCACTTTAACTATTACTCGGGAATTCAGGACTTTAGTCCTATGTATGTTTTGTCTTACATTTCTTCCCCTAAATTGGAAAACCTTCTTGCATCTCAGAATTTAAAAATCACTTATGGTTATTTAATCATTAGTGATAACCAGTCAGATAGTTGTCTTGCACTGTTAAGTATTTGTCACTCAGTAGATAACAGAAGCACAAAATAAGCTGCTAATGTTAAATTTGTGTTCACCTATCCTACAACTAATTTTCACAATTACAGTAATTAATGTCATATAGAGTTGGGGCTGAATAATATTCAAACCTTAAAATTAAGTCATGTAATTGCATTTGTTTTTATGAAAGTGTCTTCTTTATTAACATTTTAATGCAGGGAAAGAGAGTATTCACACTTTTAAAATGTGATAAAAGTGCCTTACCTTCAAGTCTGATTATGCAAAAATATTAAGGAAACAGTCATATAAGGGTAAATGGCACAAGAAACAAATAGTAAAGAGATTCTCAACACACACACACACAGAGACAGAGATACACACACACACAGACACACACAGACACACAAACACACACACAGAGAGAGAGAGAGAGAGAGAGAGAGAGAGAGAGAGAGAGAGAGAGAGAGAGAGAGAGAATAAAGATCAGATGTGTACTCAGAGCTACAGTGCTGTACTTTTCTATGCCAAAGTCAACCACTCTCTTTATGAAAATGCAATCTGGACATGGCATCCCAAAGGAAAATTTGTACATATTACTCAAAAGGGTAAAATTTGATGACTTTTATGGTAAGTGTGTATATTTAAGCATAAAGTTATTAATACTAATTGGAAGAAGCAGTTGTCCATGTAGCTCATCCTGGTCTTGGAATATCTATATGATAATTTGGTTTCAAACTCATGGTTACGCTTATGCCTCAGCCCCCAAAGGTGTTAGGACTATAAGCTTGAATCACCACCAGACTTAAAAGTTGTGTACTTTTAAAGACATTGCTAGTGATTCTGAGGAAATATCTAACAGCTTAGTGGTATCTTTTGTACGAAAGTTTGTAGGAACACACAGGCAGATAATCTATTAGACTAGAGGAAGTAAAGGGTTTTAGAATGGCCAAAGTGGTTCTTATTGAGGATACAGGATAGTTGGTAAGCCTCTTTCATGAATAATTGTTTCTTTTTTTGTATAATTCCTCCCATCTCCTATTGACTTATATCCAAATTTCTACATGTTTTCACATATAAGCACTATTTTTGTAGGTGTGTCATAGAAGCTGGCATTCCAAACTAAGAACAGAATACACAGAATGCCATTTTGAATTCATATTCTAGAATCATTAAGGCATATAAACTCCATTTTAGGATAAAATATAGTCGAAAGCCTTTTAAAAACTGTGGTATAATTTAAAACATCAATAATAAAATTACTATGTGTCTTATACATTTTTCTTCATTTATTTTAATTCAATTTAGTTAAAATGTACTTACTGTCTTGGATTCTGTACATACTTCATGTTGCACATCATGTCTTTCACTTTTCTTCTTTCTATCACCTCCAATATCCTATCTCTCCCATGCCTTCCCTACTGTAGATTCAATGCCTCTACGTATACACCAAGAAGTAAAACTTACTATGCCATTTTTTTGTGTGTTTCATTTTCAGGGCTGACAATTTTGTGTTAAATAACAAATTAAGCAGCTCATCCATCAGAAAGTCTAAGTCTCCTTCTCTCAGCAGTCATATAGTTGGCTATTGTTCTTCATCTACTGGCAGGACCCTATGAAAATTTCTCCCTTCCACCTTACCATGTATATCAATATTATAATTGTCTTGGCCATGTTTCAATAACAATTTTTCAGGACCAGAGACTCGCAGGAGACTTCCTGATATTCTGGCTCTTAATCCTAACCCTGTTCTGAGTTTTTTGAGCCATAAATGCAGGATCTGTGATGCAGATATAGTCATTGAAACAACAGTTCCCAAATTGTGTTGATCTCTGCATTGTGTCCATTTGTGGTTTTGTGTGATGGTGTCCATTTGCTGTAAATAGAAGATTCTTTGATGTGGAAGAGAATTGCACTTATTATTTGGTATAACATTCAGCTTTAGAATGTAGGTAGGATATACTGGTCTATCAAAGTTGTAAGAGTAGGTTCTTCACTAAGATCTGTGATCACAGTAGCCTTGAGTTGTTAACTAGATTTCCAGTACCAGACACAATTTTACCTTCTGTTGAACAGATGTTAAGTCCAATTTTTCAGCTACTTGTTACCACTGATATGTGTGGGCCCCTATTGAACCTGTAAGGATATCTTGCCACTCTGGTCATTATTATGGTTCATAAATGTCATGACTGAAAATGATTATTATTTGCACTACTTCCTTTAGTAACTTGCATAATGCTTTCTGGTTTTGTGGAAGCTAGATTGCAGGAAGGATGATTCCATGTTAAATTCAATTCAAACTATCTGAGTGCTTTGTCCTAAATATGCAGTGTCTTCAGCAATAGGGTCTTATCTTCAACCACTAATGGGCAACCAGAGTAACAGCAATTGCTCTCATGGAATCATATATACTACTCCAAACAAGTACTCAAAAGGGGGTTTCTTGTGCATGTGAAAGGTTTTTTGTTCACACTCAGATATCCACCAGCTTCTACCTTCTGATTGGTGGGATTAAAGGCATGCACAACCACACCCTGCTCTAAGCAGGGAATTTTGTTGAGTGAAATCTTGCTCTGAGGTTATCACTCCCATTCTTCCATTTCCATATCTGTTTATCTACAGAACGTAACACCATTCCATTTCTTTGTGCTCATTTTCTCCTCAAATTGTACATTTGTATTTTTACTTTCTCCTTTTAATTATAAATCTTCATTAAAGTTAACACTGATGATTACAAAATAGAGCTTATACTAGGCTGTTTTGAGATTTTCTCTGCCAGTGGAATTAATCCAAATCTTTTCAGTTTAGCCTCAGGCAGAATCTTTGGACAAGTGCAAATGGCAACCACATTCTTCAGCAAAATATCATAATTAATTGACAAATCCAATGTCAAAAATAATAATAGAGTACACATGTGTTACTTGTGAAGGACTTTATATTTACTTCTAAGCCCAAATTACTATGCTTGATTATCAATTAATATCTAGTCAAACCCAGATACAAATGACTTCTTTTGCTAAGGAGGGAGATTTCCAGTAGACATATTGTCAGTTTCATTCTTATAATCAATTGAAATCTTTCCGAAATTTGTAGCTAGCAGAGATACCACCATGAAGATGTAAAAATGTTCAAGTGATGAGGTATTATGGTGTTCACATAGTCTCTGTTCATCACTAAAAATCAAACAATTATAATATCATCTACTGGACTTATGCTTATCTCTGCCTTCTCAGGCTCTTAAGCAAAGCAGAACTGTATCTAGCTTGGACAGTTACCAAAGAATGATTTTTTTATCTACTCAGCTATATGTGATTTTCATTATAGCTTAGTGTTTCCCAGGCATACAAGAAGTCAATCCAGCTTTCTTTAGGTTTCAAAACCATAGATGATCATCACACTGTGGGTATTTAGCTGCTCTGTGAAATATTCCTTACAAATGAAATTGAAAACAATCTATATCATTTTCAAGAACTTAACACTTCCATATTTCAGAATTCTTAAAGGTCTCAAAGCAGCAATTATAATCCTAGGATGTCTAATTAATTATGGAAGTGGGTAAGTCCTTTCAAGATTAAAAACTTCTAATTGAATCTCTTTCATTTTTTATTGTATCTCATGCAATATCTCTTGATTCACAAGTAATCTGATGTAAGACAACTAGGTCTAAGACAGAAATATTCTATGTTTAATTAAAGAAGTTATATGCGCATGGAAATTCAGAGACAATAGATAACTGATTTTCCATTGAATAAAATCAGGACAGCTTCTGTTAAAATATATTCTGAACAAAAACAAGTTTTCAGTTCTTTTCTGATCACTTAAATTGATCATACACAGCAACATACATCCAACTTCAACACACAACTTACCTGACAGACTAAGCAGCATGCCAAAATAGATTATTAGCTACCATTGGGGTCATGCTAAAATTTTAGCATATGACCATAGACTCCTTCATTTGATCATAATTTCTTAGGACTTCATATTTGTTCTCATGAAAAACCAAAAAGAACTCCTTAAATGTGCATGAAGTAGCAGTCCTTGCAAGCCACATATGTGCTCTCTTAGATTACTTTGTAATTGGTATTTTTCATAGAGAACAATTAGTCTGTCAGAGTTTTTTCTAACTAACCCAACCTCCAGTGTTGCTATAACAAGAGAAGCAGAAAATGTGATCTCTGTACCTAGCACCTTGTTATGTGTTTAATGATACATATTTAATGCCTATAAAATATTTTAAAAGATAGAATGTAAGTTATAATTAAGTACTGAAGTCTTCATGAGTCATATCTAGGCTGCAGTTTGAAGAGCTGTAGATATTTACAAGCTGAATCAATAAAGAAAGAATTCAGTGGGAATATGGGAAATTTCTGTACCTTGACATGAGAGAAAACCGAAGGAATATTAATAATTGTTATTTATTGAGCTAGACATATTTGGTTCTATGGAGGATACTCCAAATGTCTTCATGTAAGTATTGCATGAAGTTTTGCTGCATTCACTTAACCAGATCTAAGCTATTTGTGAAAATGGAGCTTCACTCTGGAGCTCTGTAATTCTTAGCGAAAACTTTGGGCACTATAGGACATGGATAGCATATGCTGACAGGCTACCTAGCTTCTTTCCTGACATTTTTCAAATGTCAAAAGAAAATGAGATTATTTGACGGACCTGCCTACATTGTCTCAATATGTTATTAGAAATAATAGCTGCATGTTGATGAATTTCAATCCCAAAATGGAATAATTATTAGTCTAAAACCACCAGACAATTTAGCTAAAATATGAAGCAGGAATAATATGTAAGTACACCATCACCTTAAAGAAACCAGGCTACTATAATTTAGAAAAATAAGCTTCATCAAAAGTAAATTATTTTTAATGTTTTGTGATAGACTCTCATATGCTTAAGTCTGGCCTCAAGCTCACTAAACAGCCAAGTATGTCCTTTAACTTCTGATGCTCTTGCATCCATCTACCATTTATCTGCAGGCTTAGTCATCAAGCCTTCTCACAAGCTACACACATGTACACACACACACACATACATGAGCACACACTTATCTGTGTATATGCTATCATATTTTGTGAATTATTTATTAACAATAATACTAAATAGACATTCTTAATGAAAATTTGCTTTTTTGTTTGAGACAGCATCTCTCTCAGTAGCTCACAGTGACCTGAACCTTAAAAGCTTCTCCTTGGCCTCCAGAATGCCAGGATTGCATGCAGAAATCACCACACCCAGTACTCTCCTTTTCTCTATTTTTTTCATATCAGCAATAGAGGATATTGTCTAACTACATGGAATTTAATGAGATTTGCATATCTGAAATACCTCTATTCAATAAAATAAATAACTGCAGTCTAACTTCATTGAGGTCACACATCTTAGCACAATTATAATTATATCCATCTGCTTCCAAGGCAAGGTGATTTTTGAGATGTGTAATTATCAGATGCATACTGAACCAACACATATCCGTAGGATTACTTGAAGAGAGATATACGCAATAAAACAAATCACATAAACATGCATTTTTAATTGAATCCTAAATACCATTAAAACAATAAGACTGGAACCTCTATGTAAATGTGTCCAAGATACAAACTATATCATATAGGAGAATACCAGAGGAATGACAAATGCATGTGATTTTTTTTAAAAATTATTTTTCTTCACAAATAAGTGAATAGAAAAACAATAAATTGTTCTTCATATTTATCATCTGTGGCATGTAGCAATCACTAAAGAATGATTCTCACAGCATGTGAGTAGATTAATAAATCAAAGATTATGTGGCCTGGCAAAATTGATTTTGGTGATGTTCCTGGGGAACTCCCACAGAGGTCCACAGGGGCACAGCAATAACTGGTTCACATCAGTGTTGTTTAGAAGGAAATCAGGGACCATTTGGTAATGTGTCATTAAAGAACTGATGGTGATCACGTGTGTAAGAGGGAGGGATAGGCAGTGCTCAGAGTGATGTTTTAGCTGTTCACACAGCCGGGGGAGATCCAAAGAGTTTGGCGTGGATACAAATAAGAAGCATAATTTTGTCTCACACAATGAATTAATACATTCTTCAAACATATGCTTTTGAAGCAAAGCCTATGATCATATATGAAAAATAGAGTAGATGCGGAATTTGACAAAAAATGATGTAGTTTTCTTTTTCTCATCTTTAGGGAAATCCTGGATTTCTACAGTTTGCACATCAAGCATTAGCTTTTTTTAATTCACACTGCAATGCAATGAACATTTTCATGGGCAGGCAGCCCTTGTGATGATTCACAGTTTTCCAAATACCTATAATAAATGACTCATGAGGTCACTTGTGAATCATTTCCATTCCAAAAGCTGGAAGGGGGGGCTGGTACTAAGGACTTTGAATGTGTCAAGCATGGAAAATGCATCCCTAACTGTGTGCACACTGACTAGCCATTCTCTGTGTGAGTTGTTAGCAGGTAAGATGCGAATCTGATGTCATCACCTTGTGTGATTAGCAACAAAAGGGTGAGTTAAGCAGGTGTGGAGTCGGGAATGCCTCTGCATGTAGGCCGCTGATGTGGCTGGAACTAATATGTAGATGTGGTCTTCAGTACAGATGGTTGCACTGGTTCCCCATCCTTAAAGTATATGATTTCAGAACCAGAATTTTTTCATCAAATACAATAAAATTAGAAATAGGACAGAATAGACCAGCCAGAAATATATGTTTTTATATTCATGATTTCAGGACTAAGAATGTCTTACATGTGGCAGACCTCCTGGGAGATGACTGAAGTAAGCCAGCTTCATGTTCATTGCAGTCATGGAGCTTAAGCTGGTTTTACATAGACATCCCTTGATGTGCTCTTAGGGAAATATGAACTATTTACATTACATATAACCATTTATGTAATAGTTCTGTACTAAGTGAACTTTATAAAACATGCTGTTTATAAAGCATGTCACCAACCTGTTTCTTTCTCCAGGATTAATGGTTTGACATCACTGTCATTGTCAGCTCTATGGCTATCATCTATAAATGTTCCTGTTTGATAATTAAAAAACAATTTCTCAGCTTTTAAGGTGAGCATTCTGTCTAGACTGCCTGACACAGACAGAAAATGTTTATCTTTTCCCATTATATTTGCTCATTTCCTTTTTTAAGTAAACAGACTCATTTAGCTGACAATTGACATATTAGACATAAATAAATATAAATAACACACAATATATTATTTTAATAATGCTTTGATTTTCAACAATTTAATCTCAGTAATATATAATATCTATTACTAAGTTTTTTCTTGCAATATATTCTGATCATTGTTTTCCCTTTCCCAATTCTTCCAACATTAACCTGCTTTGTTTCTCTCTTTCTCTATTTTTATCTCTCTCTCTCTATGATACATACACACACACACTCTCTGTCTCTAGAAAACAAACAAGCAAAGAAAAACAATAATTTTATAGGAAGAAAAGCATAAGACCTCATTTCAATAGCTGGGAATTATATTAAAGATAATCTTACACCATTTTCCTCACTATTGGACAATGGGCATAGATGATGACAAGCTTAGAATTATAAGAATGATTTAGCATTGGTGAATTGAATTATTTTTGATAATTTGAAAAAAACTGATTTTAAATCTATGTGGAAAGCACCCTGAAAATAAGTTTCACATTAATAAGAAATACTTGAGAGATATGTTGACTGTCTTCATGTATATTTTCCAGAGCATGGTGGCAGCTGCAATACTACAATAAATTATTTTATTCATCGTTTTTCAGACATTACTAAATCCTCTTACATACTCTTTTAGCATAACTTAGACATCACTTCATACAGCTACTGCAAAAGAAAAACAACAGTAATATACTGCCATCACTTTTTGTGGGCAATAATTTTCTACATCTGAACCTTTGAGTGGGTGATAAATGCATTCATATTTTGAATAACCTGAATATTCAAATTAAGAGTCATAGTGCTGACTAACATTTAAATAAAAGTAATTAACCCTTTTAAAACTTAAATCTTGATAATGCATGAATACTCTGTTTGCATCATATGTACTATCCCCTCTCCCCACCCAATATTTCCTGTGTACCCAATTACCTCTCAAATTCATGATACATTATTTGATTATTATTGTTTTACACATACTACTGACTGAGGCTACTTACTTTGTCCTTTTGTTTAGGACTGGTCATTTTGGACTTGATACCCTATGGAGGAACTGACCCCTGGAGCAATTCAATTCTCGTCCTGTTAGTAACTGTTAGTTGACTGCAGCTAGTCACCTTGTAGGGGAGCCATGGGAAGGTTTTCCCATTCACATTGGAATGCCAACAGTTGTCATTGTGCAGGTCACCTTTAAGGGACACACTGTCGAGACTTCCCTGGTACAGCTTCACTGTCAATTTAGAGGATACTATGTAGGTGTAGGCATCCTGATCTTCTGGCTTTTATAATATTTCTTCCCTCTCTTCCATGGTCTTCCTTAAGACTTAGGTATATTATGGGTTGGGTTATACATTTTCCAATTGTGCCAGGGACCCCATGATCACTTGTTGTATCAATTTTACCAGATGGGAATCTCTGTAATAGCCTCCATCTTCTCTGATGACACTTAACTGTAGGTATAAAAGTAAGTACTTAGAATAAGGTTAGGAATTATAATGGTTTAGGAAAATGGCTTCTATATGTTTCCTTCTAGAGTCTATGAACTTCCCAGCAACTGGCTGTTGGTTACGTTTAATTTTCCAGTACCAGGCATGAATTCCCTTGTATTGTGTAACATGTAAGTCCAATTATATAGCTGTTGGTTACACCCAGATAAAAGTGCCACTATTGCAACATTAGAATATCTTTTCAGGCTAGAAATTGCTGTGGTTATTAGACTTTACAGGTATGTAGGGCTATTGGTTGCTTTTCTTCGTTGGCAGTTTGCATATAACTGGAAGATACTATAGGAGCTTAACTTAGTTAATCTATGTCTGTTCTAGCTCAATTTTTACAAGTCCTGTATCTGAAATGTGAAGTGGATTCAGTATGAACACACATATAGTGTATACATATTTTAAGTAAGGTTATAAAATAGGGTTTCCCAATTGCTATTTCAAACACACTTAGTATTGTTTATATCTCATTCTTTCATCTCCTTTTCCCAATCAAAGACCCTACCAATAATCCCTACAGCTGAAGAGAACTTCATTTTGTGTATGTTCCACATTTTCAGTGTCTAATGTTTTAGTTGAAAGGTATCTAAGTTGTTACTATTTCCTAATTATTATGGATAGAGTTAAGATGATCACAGCTAAACAAGTATCTCTTCAGTTGAATACTAAGTCTTTAGGACATACATGAATGAGGGGTATAGCTGAATAACATGGTAGATCTACTTGTACCTTTTTGACAATTCTCCACATTGATTTCCACAATGGCTGCACCAGTTTGCAATTACAACAACAATGAATAAGGGTCTCATTTTCTCTGCATCCTTGTTCACATTTGTAGTCAATGGTTTTCTTGATCTTACACATTTTTCTGGAGTGTGACAGAATCTAAAAATTGTTTTAATTTTTATTTCCCTGATTACTGGAAATGTGAAATAATTTTAAAGGTAATTCTTAGCATTTTTATCTCTTCTATTGAAAATTCTCCATCTAGATCTGTGGCATAGGGATAAATAGAAGTAAACACTTATTTAAGTATTTCATATTGATGTAACCAAGACAATGAGGGAGAAGTGTTTGTCAACCTAATAGGTAAAAAATAGAATTGCATAAATAATTAAATTCTGAATCTATGAATACCAAATAGATGTAGGAACTCAAATAAAAATATTCATATTTGCATAAGTAAAAGAAACAGTCTTAAGTATCAAAGACAAAACAAATTACAGTAGAAACAACACAGAAAGTACATATCAGTAAAGAAAAAGCCTGCATGTTTTTAAGATAAAAAAATTTACTTCCCTTTAAAATGCACATTTTAGAGATAAGACAAGAATATGTCTTCTCATAGAATTTTCTTGTTTTTTTCTTTTTGAGTTTCTAATATGACTACATTTCGTCATTTCCTTTTCTTCCTTCAAAACACTCTTATGTACCCTTCTCTGCTCTCGAAATTCATGTCCTTTTCACTAATTATTATTGTATGTATATATTTATATGTATATGCATATATATTCCTAAACATAATCTGCCAAGTCTATATAAAGCATGTATATGCATGTTTTTACAGCTGACCATAGCTGTGGACAACCAATTGATGTGCTCTTCCTTGAGGAAGACTATTTCTCTGACTCTCAGCATTTCTTAGTTGCCTGTAGTTCTTTTTCTGAGGCTTGAGACCTCATGGTCTTCCACTATCCATTTTATCATGCCTGTTAGTGTCATCCTTGTTCAGCTCACATCTGGGAAGCCATGTTGGTGAGACCTTACAAATACCGGATACATAGCCACACAATAAACTCCCTCATCCTCTGGCTCTTAGAATTTTCATTCCCCTTTCTTCAATGTTTCCTGTGCCTAAGGTAAGGTAGTTTCTTTTAGGTATACAGAGGTATCACTGGGACTGAGTTCTGCACCCTGCATTTTAGTTTGTTGTAGTTTTTTTGGACAGGTGTCTTCTGTTGCAAAGAGAAGTTTCCTTGATGATGGTAAAGATTACATCTCTCTGGGTATAAGAGCAAATGTCTAGATTGCCATTATGCCTTATGCTGGTTTGGCAAAGTAGTAACTGTACATTTTCCTCCAATATTCATGACTTCACTAGTCCTGGCTAGTTAATTTGGTTTCTAGTACTAGGTGGGCATCCCTCTTGCAGAGCATGTCTTAAATTCAAGTAAAGAACTGTTAGATACTACCAACGTATCTGAACCAGTATTGCAGCCTTAGGGTTATCATGCCTTGTTGAGTTTTGATGGAGTGATAGTTACAAAGCTGGATTTACAGTTGGTTGCCTCTCTCCTTTGGAAACTTGTATGGTGTTTTTAGTAACATGAAAGTTATCCTCCTTGGAAAGGACTCAGGCCCCAGTTTCTGAAATACCTGGTGTTCAGCAATAGAGACTTACTTTCTCTGGGTGTTAAATAAAGTCAGTAGAAATAGACTGCATGTTTTGGAAATTACTTGTGCAGCTCTGGCTAACATCTCAAAAGAGGGATTCTCCATGTGTATATGTACATACACAATTACATGTGTTATATTTTTTATTTTAGGTAAATATTAATAATATAATTCACTGTAACTTCTTTTGACACCCATATTGTTACTTTAGCTACTTCCCTCCTTCTTCATTTACCTCCCTTCCCATAAAGCAGCCCCCTTTCCTATTTTCCTTATTAGACTACTCATATCCTGCTATTTTCCTTTATTGTTCCTCACTCATCTTCTGTATTTCCCTCTGTCTGCCTCCATAAACAGATCTGTGTCACAGTCTTCTGATCTGATAATTTGTACCCTGTTATTTCTTTCTCTATTGCTTCTCAACCCCCCCATCCTACAAATGGTCCCATTTTAAAAAGTACCAGTGTTTTAAAAGATATAGTTATTGTATATAGTGTGAGCTTTTTACCAACAATAAATGACAATAAAATAAAATTATGAATATCCTGATAGAAAATGCACAGTATCCTTCATAGAGCATGATAGATAATATTTTTAGTAAACAAAAGCTAAATATTTATTCTCCTTAAAGTCATGACAATGAAACCTGGTGAAGTAATTTGAAATGTGACTTGATATGAAAGAATATGACCGTTAGTTGAAAATTGATGCTCAGCTATCCACTCTCTATTCTTATCAATTAAATATATAAATTACTAAATAAGCAATAACTGAGATTCCATATTGTAGTTCATTCAAAGAGTGAATTTATTAAATTTATCTGTGAAAGCTTAAATTCTTATTGTCACCATGTCTCTGTCAATTTTAGAGTTTATACATTATCCTTCTGAGGTCTTTGATGGAGTTGATGACAGTTATGGTTATGGATTTCTGTAGTTATGACAAAAGATAAGTTACATATAAAACTTTAGGCTCACAAAGATAGGACAGATGACAGAATATTGTCTTTAAATTTTGCCAAATGTTAGTGTACTAAATATTGTTGGTTGATAACAGTTTTGTTACAGATAATTTTACTATGCTAAAGTTGTAACCTTCCTTTTTATTTAGACAGAAAAGTGGAGGTGATGAGGGATGTTGTTGTATATGTTGTGAATAAATGTTTCTCTTACTGATTGATGAATGAAACAGTTTTGTCCAATGTACAGGCAGTATGTAGCCAGCTAGAAAGTACTACCAGACAAAGAGAAAACAGGCATGAGAAATGCAGAGAGTGGGGGGAAAGGGAGATGTTATGTAGGTGCTGAGAAAGCAAGAGGTCTGGGCATTGCCTGTAAGTTAAGACCATTTGGAGACACACATACTAATAGAAATAGGTTAATAATTAAGAGAAAGCTAGCCAATAAGAAACCTGAGTAATCAGCCAAACAGTTATAATTGAAACAAACCTTTGTGTGTTTATTTGGGAGTAATCAGATGCAAGACAAGAGGAACAGTAAAGTACTTAATTGCTGCTCAATGATTCAAATACATTAACTATGTAATACATGGTGTAATACATAGGTTCTATTATACATGCCCTTAATAAGATTGATTGGTGATATATTAATACTCTTAATATTTAAATTAAATATATTGTAAGCAATGTATAAAACACAAGTTATGTATATTTATGGAGTGTCATGATTAGTCTATAGAGTTATAAGTTATTTAATGTATCAATAAATTTAACATACCTGTAGGTGTGTAACATTTATTGTTTAAATTGATTTAAATACATCTAGTGCCATAAGCTTTATCATTTCTTTTCAAATTTCAAAATAACTTCCTCTTTTTAAAAAACATGCAGTCTATAACTAGTATATATCATTTTCTTGTATACAAGAATATTCTGTAATATTTTTCTTGCCCTTAACTAAGGCTTGGTACCCACTGGTAATTATTTTTCTCATCCCACTGATGCCTATAGTCTCTCAAGCCTCAAAAAGACAATTTTACTCTCAAATTTTATGCTATAACATTTTCAATATTCCTCAGTAAGGTGGAATTCTGTTACACTTGTCATCCTATGCCCAAATTATTTTCTTCAGCATTTCTTAAAATTTGTGTTCCACAGCAAGACTTTCTAAACATGTAATGAAATCTGAACTAACTAAATCAGACTCTGTTGATCCTCTGTCTTTAACCTGGAATCATATTACTTTGTGCTGTTAAAATACCACCTGGCAGTGCAGGGACATCTCACATCACAAATGCAGTTACCATTTCCTAAGTATAAATTGCAAGCAAGTAACTGCTGCTGTCTTTCATGTTGGGCCAAATAGACAAACTTGAAATTAACTATTATAAAATCACATTTTCATCACCTATAGCTACAAAAACAGTCATTTATTTTTCACCTTCTGACCCACATACCATGTCTAAACTTCTAACAATGTAGCTAAATATAGTGCTCCTTACATAGCTGGAAAAGATAGAGCAGATTTTCAATGGATTTGCCAAGGACAATGTATTATTGAAATGCCTTTCTGCACTCTTCATTAATCAAGTTACTTTTATCCTAAAAGTAACTATTAAAGTTATTTGTTAATGTTCACCTGGCACTTTTACTTCAATTGTTCTGTTAGGCCACACTGAATCCAACTAAAATGTTTTGATATTAACCTTCCAGATTTTCAAAGATATGTTAAGTACTTCCTAGCTCATCTGGCAGAAGCACTGTTTTTATTTAAGGGACCATAAGGTGTCTCTTTTCATGGAGGAACCTGATAAGAACAAAGTTAAAAGTCTTGCCTCTGATTATCTGCAGCCTACTATACATGCGTCATAGTCTTGAACATATATCACAGTGGTCCTATGTAGCTTAGTCACCAATCCCTATTAAAACATGTATAACACAATTACAAGGCTGCATCTAATTTTACTTTACCATACCTGAGTAATAACATTCAGAGGCAAATTATCTAATTAGTTTATTAATTAATGGATTAAGTTATATGTAATTTGCTTGGAGCAAGATAGTGTATATACATGGTTGTGAAGTCAGAGGAACATGCTTCAAGGTGTTACAAAAAACATGAAAATATAAACCAAGATAGTGAAAATTAAGGCAACAGTTTTTATGTGGATGGTCATGATGCAGCAGTTATCAACTTAATGACTGTCCTTTATAAGAATTGAGAATAATTTCAGATTCAGAGGTGAAACACTGTTGAAAAAGCCATACCAGCACTTACAGTCTTTCACAATTTTCTGAATGAAAACCATCGATGAACTATCTTTCAATTAATTTTATAATTGTTATTGTGATTGTTCATTTTTCATGACTGTTTTGCCACCTTTTAAAATCTTGATGCTTCTTAGTGGTGTGTGTGTGTGTGTGTGTGTGTGTGTGTGTGTGTGTGTGCATGTGTGTGTTTGAGTGTTGTGTATTAGTGAAGACAGTTTTAGGTTTAGCCTGCTTCATTAATCTATGAAAGTCACAGTGCCTGTGGTTCTTCAGATCTCACACTATTTAAAAAAACCTAAGTGTGTTAATTAGATTCACAGAAAATGATACTCATTCCAGGTTCATCTCTACACTGTTGATTTTGTGAATAATCAAGACTGTATTTCATGAGCGGGAAGCAGCTTCTTCAAACGTGAGTATACAGCACTCTCAGAGATTGCATCTAGAAACCATTTTTTAACTTTTTTTCTTCTCTCATACATTATATCCTAACCACAGTTTATGGCTAGTCTAAATCTAAGTATACATTAATTAAACAAAACTTAAACTAGCTATATAAAAGATTATATACAGTACTTGCATACCTTGAATCAAGTTTAAAAATATAGTTATCATCAGAATATGGGTAGTTTGTCATCAAAGTTAAAAAAAACTATCTCCCAAACTACCAACTATCAGGCATATTACACATGCCCATTGGATTTCATGACAATCTGTATCATACTTCCTACAGAGTCTGCCTTATCTGTGGTTGTAGTTGATAAATTCCTCTGGGATGCCTTAAAACTTGAAGAGTCCTAATCTTGATATGCACATAAATTTTTAAAGGAAGCATTATTCAGATTCCTTTTGGATTTTCAAAACCAATTTCATCATTATTGAGGATTTTGGAAACCTTATTAAGTTGAACAAGAACATGTATCCTGTAACAGCCTCAGTCTTATCTGGTTTGGTTTCTGTTGTCATGATAAAAATTACCTCAACAATAGTCATGTTAACTTATAAAGTGTTTATTTCAGTTCACCATTCCTGGTTACAGTCAATATTTGTAGGGAAGTCCATGAAGAATCTTCAAATAGCTGGTCAGCAAACATCCACGATTAGTAACTGAAAGCAATGAATGCATATATATTTACTTCTGTTTTCTCAGCTCAGTTTCTTCACTCAGATAGTGAAGAACCCTTCCCTTGCTTGGGATATAGAGGCTGAATTATTGTATATCAAGTAATTTAAGACAATCCCACACAGAAATGCCAGAAGGCAAACCCAATATAGACAGTTCCTTATTGAGTTTTCCTGGGTGGTTATAGATTGTTATGTTAATAATTGAAGCTACTGATCACACAGTTGTTCTAAAGAAGGCTACTTAGGTGGGTAGTAGGATGATGAAGGCACTAAGTGTGTACAAACTAGAGAAAGGGTGATTCACTCCTTAGGTGGAGCAAGAGGGGAGATCTTAGCTTTCATCATGTCCCTTGGTACAATGCACGACCTGTAGTATATGAGCATTTCTGAGAAAGGGAAGCCAGGAGCATGGCACACTACCCCATCATCTTTTCCTGGGATCAGAAAACTACAGGTGCATGAATAAGGCACCAAGTTAGGATCAGTTAACATTAAGTGTGGAGCTAGTGCTATTTAAACTCCAAAAATACTTAAGACATACCTGTATAATTTAGTTCATGAATAAAAAATAACAGTGGGCAGAAAGTGGAGACAGAGGAACAAACATGAGGTGTCAGAAGACAATGGGTTTCATATTTGTTCTCATGATCATAAGAGAACAAGTGATTAAATGTCAGAAAAGTAAAAGAGAAAAGTGAAGATTAATTAAAGATTAGACTGAAAATTGAGAGGGTGATAGATGTCTCAGAGGGCTCTGGCATGCCTAGTATAAATGGTTCTACTAATATATACAAGTCATGGCATCGACGGACATCTCTATGAACTGGGTTGTGGTTGGGTCTTTGGTCCTCCACATGATAGCATTGCTTTACAGATACTATTCTGCAGCCTCACTCTACCCTGATCCCCTGTCTCCTTTAGATAACAGCCTCCCTCACAGTTTCTCTCATTAGCTCCATCACATCACCTGCAATAACTGTTTAATGTCTTCAGTCTGAAATGACCTGAGCATCCTATCTTTCCAACTCAGGCTTTCATAAATCTGCTCCAATGGCAAACTAGATGTGTCAGTGTAGAGGTCAGAGTGGAAGTCTTTCCTTCACCCTGGAGGCCAGAGCTGAGGAGTTTCCTGTGGTCATGGTTGTATTTAAGATGTGTGAATAGCCAAAACTGAGATACTCTTTGGAAGCACCATATGCCCACTCTGGGTATATGATTCTTTATTCTTTACAAGCCTATAAAAACCCGATCCCATCTATCTTAAACCTGGTTAGTTTACTCTCTAGAGTGCTAGGATATTGTAAATAAATAGGTCCATTTAATGGAGTGATGGGGTTTCTGTTATTCTATGATCCTGAAAGCACCTCTCATGCACCAGTGCTTGACACCAGCTTGAGATAACCATGCATTTGCTAGCTTGGATGAAGCCCCCTTTGCTTCCATTGCTACAAGCCTCTTTGATCCCCTTTGCCAGAATCTGATGGTCTTACTGCCACTCTGGACCACATCTCTTACAACAGTAATTCCTCCATAGACTGACCTCATTATGCTCCTGTCTTTTATATCTTTTTGTACCATATTTTCTAAGAACAAAGTAAAAACCAGATTTTTTGTTTTCAGTTTTTGGTTCAGAATGCAATGTCAAGAGAATAGGATTGACTGAGTGAGAAGATTTAATTTGAGGAACTATTGGCTTTTTTGTTTGTTTCTGCCAGAAATTGAGATTTGAAGAATATTAGACAGCAAAAGTGTGTTACAAGCAAAGTGAAGGTAGTATGATTTACTTGAAGACTAACAAGTGAAGAGTGTGGTAATACCTGATTATTATTTCAGAATTTAGCAGCCTGAGGTAGGATGTTATTGTAGTTCAAGGCTAGACTGGTCCACACATTTATTTTTTTAAATAAACAAAACAAAACACTGACCTATAAAGTGAAGTTTTAAGTCAAAGATGAGCAGTGCCCACAGCATGAATTGAAGCAAACTATGTAGTTCTAAAGGCAAAATATTTCCCTTGAATTTGCCTTTGAAACAAAATTTATGTATATGATCTTATGAAAACTGAATTTTAAAAAATTATTGAATACAGCATTTTTCAAAGAAAAGAAAAGACAGGTAGAGTCACAGTTGAGGAGAGTTCGGGTGACAGACCTGTGAACCTGCCTCTTCCTTTACAGAAAAGGTGGCACCTCAAGAACAAGGCAAAAGAAAACAAGCAGGTGTCTCCTACCCTGAGCCTGAGTAGGGGTTTTTGAGCAGCTAACAGAGCTGGAGAGTTTACCCGAGTGTGAAAGAATGTGTGGTGTGTTGTTGAGGACACTGGGCACTAAAGACTGTTTCTAATGTCCTTTCTTTTAATGTGTCCAATTATAGTTACCAAGGTAAGATGAATCTGGCCTTGCAAAAGTGGTCATCACTGAATGTTTAACCTTGTGAGTCTCAGCACATTTTGGAGAAAGGCCAGACGTGGAGACCAGAGATATGTTTGAAGACACATGGGTAAGCAGTGAAGCATGGATCAGCAGAGATTCAAGTCAGAGGGAAAGTTTAGCAGAAGGCAAAAGTGCTACATAGCCACTCAAAGTGTCAGTATGTGGAGGAGCTATGGGACATTGAAGAGGTATTACCCAAATGAAAACTTCCAAATATGGTTATTTCTTTGTCCCTGGGAGAACCAAATTTTATAATTGAGAGCATAATGTAAGACATGAGGTGAGCAGTCACATAACTGAAGTCATAGAGAGAGAATAGAGAGATGGTGAAACACACTGAGGAGGGACATTTCATTGTCAGGTATAGGATCTTTCTCACAGCTAGGGGATCTTCCTCTCATCATGAACTTGTCCACCATGCAGTAATGGCAATCCCTGAACAGCAGGCAGAGTAACCTCAAGTATTAATATGAGAAATGACTGCTTTTAACCTAAAGACATTTTCACATTAACCAGTCAGGGTAAGTCTAGATCAAGTTACAGTTCAATGAACACACCACAGAACTGAACAAACTCTCTAGAGACTGTCAGCAGGTGTGTTTGCATTATAGAGACATTGTTTGGGGGCAGGAAGCAGGACGTGAAAGGACAATGACCCTAAGTTGATATAAATGATATATGTAGTATACATATAAATACACACACACACACACACACACACACATATATATATATATATATATATAATCACACAAGTTTCAGTGAGATTCAGGCATGGGAGGAAAATTTCACACTGTTAGAAACAGACTATGGACTAATGTATGCAGTTCAAAGAGGTCAGCAGAGACAGCACTTTTGTGTATGTTGTTCATTAGTGGCAGTGTCATATAACTTAAGATAGCCTAAAATGTGTTCTATAACCTAAACTGGTCTTTAACTCACAATCTTCTTTCTTTCACTTCTGAGATAACTGTTATTGGTCACAGTGTCTACGTAAGGATAAAATGATATCTGTGTTGTTGATTACACATATTCCTTGTGTAATCTTACAAGGAAAATAACATTTTTAATAATTGACTTCATAGCAGCAAAAGAATAATTGAACGGATCATTTTAAATAATCAATGAATGCACTGTCACCAGTGTAAGAATACACCAAATTAATCCTGTGTTCCACTTAAGATGCGAAGTTTTTGCCTCTGGGTAGAATTCACAGTCAGGAGACCTCAACTGCCTTAAAAACCTAAAACAAATATTTCAGCAATTGTCTTGTTACAGGGCTTATTGCTTCTCCAGAAACTGACTGTACTGATGTTTTCTTTGCTTTTGGTTGTCAAGGCAAGCAAACCTTAATGCACACTTAAAAAGTAAAGCTATGGAAGAATTAATATAGCTTCTGTGAATAAGACAGTTCTCCTTTGATTGGTAGTTTAGCCATGGATTCAATTAATTTTCCCAAGAGACATATTTAAGTCTTAGCCAAAGAGGAGAGAAAATTGAAGAACAAAAGTAATTCACATGTGAAATGTTTCCAAAAGTTTCCAGAGAGATTGGGTAAAAAAATTTTGTTGTGACAGGATACCCTTGCAAAAGTAATCCTAATCCTAAACTGTTGTCTCATAAGAGTTAATGAACCCCCAAACAGGAAGCAATTCAGTACTTTAGGGGAGAAGATTTAGGATGCTAAGCACCATACAAATGGACACTGTTGTTCCTTATTTTCTGTAGTCAACCAAATGTATTACATGCCATTGCTAATAGCAGACACACTTAGGCTTTTGCCTAAACAGAAATTCCATTCTGACGGAGCAATGATTAATATTCTTTCTTTAGAATAGAAATAGAAAATTTCTCAGCTACAAACCATTCAATCTAGTATTATTAATTATGTAGCGACATTTGGATAGCCCTGCAGGAAGCATTGTCACTAAGCAATACACTGACAATTAGCTCAGAAATCTGTCATTATATTTTATCCATATGTCTAGACATCACCTTTTTATAAAGATATGAAGGATAAAAATATTTGTCAGTCATTTTCAACATAATCCATATCTTCTTTAAGGAATGGGAGATGTTCTAACCAAAGGAAAATATCTGTAATTGGAAGTTCAAAAACTCTTTTAAAGTGAAGGGGAAAGTTATTCAGTGAAGGGAATGATATGAAGTTAATAGCTGCTCTTTGGAAAATGAGTTTTATTATTTTGAATTCCAATAGGGTTCTGGGGTTCTTTTTGCATTACTGATTTACCCCTACTGACGTTATTTATTTCTATCATGAGATCCATTTATTTATTTGTTTGCTTGTTTGTTTATTTATTTTTGCAATGCTGAGGATAGCACCCAATGTTGCAAACACTAGGAAAGAAATCATCCACTGAGACATCGCCCAACCCTTATATTGTATCCACGGGAAGCATGTCCATCAAATGTTTCAGCCAGAACTAAGCTAAAATTCTTAATTTATTTAAGATCCTTTGGCTTCAGTTTTGTGCTCAAGAAAAGGAAATATAAAACCTTGTAGAGTTTTCCCTGCAAGGATAATTTAGGGAAGTATAAAAAAAATCTTGGAAATGTCAAATGGATGCTTTAACAGGACTGTCCATTCTAGCTGTCTTTATGTCTGTTATCAAGTGTCAGGAACAGTGCCTATTATATTGCAGTTTATTAGTTTCCCCAGAACTTAAAAATAATGGTTGTAGAATTACAGAATTGGTATTTTATATAAAAATTAGAACATCAATGTACGGTAGACTTTTGTCTTTAAGAGGATAAAATAATGCATTGGTTATTGATATAGTTTTAGCTATAATTAATGGAAAACAAAATTGAAGCAGAAAATGCTGAACTGTGGTCGAAGTTCCTTTCTCTCTGTTTGAGAATTCCACAATTGGGGAATGCTGTGCCCATGTGACACTGTGAGTCTGAGACTCAATCAACCTTCTGTGAATCTTTCTTCAGGCCTACATTCCTGGTATCATTTCATGGTTGAAGACTGCTGCTCTACATTTAGCTGTCACACTTTCAAATCCATCAGCAGATGGATTTGATGAAAGACACTTTTCTTAAAATCATATTAACCAGAATATAATCATGTAAACTCTTGGCTAAAGGGCATGCTGGTAAGTATTGGCTTTCATTTGAATCTGAAATGGAGTTCTAATTATTTCTAGAATGAAAAGTTGATTTTAGGAAGACATAGAAGAATCACTGTGGTATATACATAACTGCATGCATACCTCATACAGAAGAAAGTTTCATTAGCTAAAAGAAAGAATAGGGCTGGAAGGTGGATCAGTTGGAAGTTTTTTCTGTGTGAGAATGAGGACCTGAGTTCAATCCTTAGCACCCACATACGTCTAAGCATATTTTGAACATCTGCAGTCCTGGTGCCAACAATCAGTGACAGAAAGATCCTAGGTGCTCACTGGCAGCTGGACTAACCAATTTCTCATGTATGGGACTGGTGAGTGACCCTTGACTAAGAAGGTAAGAGAGAAAATGATAGTGAAAAACTCAAATGCCAGTCTCTGTCCTATAAGCACAAAGGGGAAGAGAGAGAGAGAGACAGAGACAGAGACAGAGACAGAGACAGAGACAGAGACAGAGAGAGACACAGAGAGAGACAGAGAGAGACAGAGAGAGCCAGAGACAGAGATCAGTATCACAATCTGACAGTCTCTGTAGGAGAAGGGATTGAGGCTTGATACATTTTAAGTTTCAAGTGTTCAAGTGTCATAGAAAATGAAACACTGAGCTATTGAACCAGAGTTTATATTCATCGGGACATAAAGGCTATATCCCATCTGAATACTTATTCTCTACCTTCAACTTATGTCTAAAAGGAAGCACTTTCCTCCATTGGTTGCATCAGACTAGCATGGGAATTGACCTTGACAAGCACATTCATTCCTTTTTACACTTCTGTGACCAAAGAATGACAAAATCAACGGATTGGGGGTATACTTTATTTTATTTCGCAATTGAGGAGATACAATCCTCCAGTGTGAGGAGGGCACACTGGTGAAGCATCTCCTGACAGTGACAGGACTTTGTATATATATGGGTGTTTCAGAACACACACATACACACAGAGAGAGCTATGGCTACAAGCAGGATTCAACTGTAGCCCATAAAGCCTGCCCATCACTGTTCCAGTTCCTCTACTTAAGATCTATCTCCTGTAGATTTTCACTCTCCAGAAACAGCACCACCAGCTATTCAACAAGCATTCAAACAAATGAGCTCATTAACACAAATTTCACTCTTATATCATAAGCATAGCCATGGAACAATTGTTCCATAGAAACATCTTAAGAGGTGGATTTTATTTGATTTAGCTCAAAGTAACAGATATTTCCTCCTCTGGTAGTGAGTCCATTATGTTGTCCCTGAAGGGAAGCAGAACATCATAGAAGTAGGAGCACTGGATGGAGGAAGCAACTCATTGGAGGCAAGGAAACACAGAGAGGAACCCTATGATCTTTCCCTTTCAGCTTTCAGTGTACATAAATTTCTTTCTTATTGCCTAGTTTTGCTCACTTCCAAGATGTGTCTCACCCCTTCAATTTCTGTCTCACATGCCAGTCTTCTTTGGAAATGCCCTCCCATCTATATTTAATATTAATCCACTAAAATTCCTTCAGTCCAGTCAAATTGGGAATCAAGAGTAATCATCACAGATGCATGAGGACTTTTAGATTTCTGTAACAAAAAATATCACATACTTATTTTCTTGTGCAGCAGGGGAAATAATTTACTTGAAAATATTAATCCACTGCTGGGCATTGGTGGTGCAGGCCTTCAATTCCAGCACCTGGGAGACAGAGGCAGGCAGATTTCCGTGAGTTCAAGTTCCAGGACAGGCTCAAAAAGAATACGGAGAAATCCTGTCTCTAAAAATCAAAAAAAAAGAAAGAAAGAAAATATTAATCCATGTATTTATGAGAATCAATGCGGATTATTTTTCTTTTTGCAATAAAATTAAAGAAAACCAGAACCAGGAACAATGTAATTAAATCAAGAGGCATGCTGTAGAAGTAAATGCCTAGGGTTTCATTTTCTCTTCTAGGAAAACACATTTGCAGTACAGAATGTTACTCCAAGTCGAGATGCTAGAAGCAATGCACAAGAATTGTACTCCTAGTCCAGAAGCCAGAAGCAGGGATGACAGTAGTAGAACCAGTGATCCAAGGTGTAGATCTCTCTCAAAAGGGCATGATAGACATATGAAAGTGCAGATAAGGCTCCTCTCAGAAGGTACAATCAAAAGTATGGTGATACCTGAAAACTGTAAAAGTGATCCTAGAAGCCTAAGGCTAGGAAAACTGTGTTTATATTTGCAGACCTTAATAGTAGGCTTGATTGAATACCTCATGGTCACATTTATAGAGCAAATGCACGCACTACAATTGCATCAAATACAACAAATGACCAGTCCAGCAGGGGACAGTCAACATTAGACCGGGGACATCTAGGAGAAAATGATGTACAGGGAGAACAGAAACAGATGACTGGACAAGATTCTGATTTGGGCTGACAACCTTTATTCATACCAAAGGGATTTTTATAAGACCATAGGCGGGAAGTGAGGAGGGGAGGGGATGGGGGTATTAACTGCACGTGTGATGAGCCTGGCAGAGCAGGGGTCAGTGGGAGGGATAGGCCATCCTGTGTTGCCTGGTAACCTAAATGAAGGTTCTAACTATCTTTCACAGTATATTCTCTATTGATAAAGCCTATGCCTGAGTGACTTGGTAATTTTCACTAGGCAGATGAGCCACAAGTCTGTTTTCTCAAAACTTGATTCCTATCTTAAGAGGCTACATTTCTAGAGTGGGGCCTGGAGTCATGTCTTCTCTATGAAGAAGTGATGATGTTAGGGCTGGATTATTGTGGAGGTCCCTGACAAACAAACACATCTCATGTAATATAAATATGTTTATGATACCCAAGCCATACAAAGACACAACTAAGAAAGAGGACTTCAGACCAGTATCCCTCATGAACATTGATGTAAAAATACTCAATAAAATACTGGCAAATCAGATCCAAGAACACATCAGAAAATTCATCCACCATGATCAAGTACGCTTCATCACAGGCATGCTGGGTTGGTTCAACATACAAAAATCCATCGATGTAAACCACCATATAAACAAGCTGAGAAACAAAAATCACATGATCATCTCACTGGATGCTGAAAAAGCCTGTGACAAAATACAACACCCCTTCATGATAAAGGTCTTGGAGAGATCTGGGATAACAGGAACCTAACTCAACATAATAAAAGGTATATAGAGCAAGCCAACAGCCAACGTCATACTAAATGGACAGAAACTCAACATAATACCCTTAAGATCAGGAGCAAGACAAGGCTGTCCTCTCTCTCCA
This sequence comes from Mesocricetus auratus, assembly GCF_017639785.1. Lineage (NCBI taxonomy): Eukaryota > Metazoa > Chordata > Mammalia > Rodentia > Cricetidae > Mesocricetus > Mesocricetus auratus. Next base: position 38,076,401 of record NW_024429198.1, read on the forward strand.
TACCTTTTCAATATTGTACTTGAAGTTCTAGCTACAGCAATATGACAACAAAAGAAGATCAAGGGGATACAAATTGGAAAGGAAGAGGTCAAACTTTCACTATTTGCTGATGATATGGTAGTTTACATAAGTGACCCAAAAAAATCTACATGGGAACTTCTGCAGCTGATAAATACTTTCAGCAAAATGGCAGGATACAAGATCAACTCAAGAAAATCAGTAGCCTTACTATATACAGACGATAAAAGGTCTGAGAAAGAAACAGAGAAACATCGCCCTTTACAATAGCCACAAACAACATAGTGTTGGGGTAGCACTAACCAAACAAGTGAAATACCTGTATAGCAAGAACTTTGAGTCTTTAAAAAAAGAAATTAAAGAAGACACCAGAAGGTGGAAAGATCTACCATGCTCTTGGATAGGTAGGATCAACATAGTAAAAATGGCAATCTTACCAAAAACAATATACAGATTTAATGCAATCCCCATTAGAATCCCAGTGCAATTCTTCACAGACCATGAAATAACAATAATCAACTTTGTATGAAAAAACAAAAGACCCAGGATAGCCAAAACAACCTTATTCAATAAAGCAAAATCTGGAGGCATCACCATCCCTGGCTTCAAGCTCTATTATAGAGCTGTATTCCTGAGAACAGCTTGGTAATGGCACAAAAATAAACAGGTAGACCAATGGAATCAAATTGAACACCCTGATATTAACCCACATATGTATGAACATCTGATTTTCGACAAAGAAGCTAAAAACAGACAAGGGAAAAAGAACGCATCTTCAACAAATGGTGCTGGCACAACTGGACACTGGCATGTAGAAGAATGCGGATAGATCCATGTCTATTGCCACAAAACTTAAGTCCAAATGGATCAAAGACATAAACATAAATCCAGCCACACTGAACCTGTTAGAATAGAAAGTGGGAGCCACCCTTGAATGAATTGGTATAGGAGACTGCTTCCTGCACATAATTCCAGTAGCACAGACACTAAGATTGACAATTAATAAATGGGAACTCCTGAAACTGAGAAGCTTCTTTAAGGCAAAGACACAGTCAGCAAGACAAAAAGGCAACCCACAATTGGGAAAACATATTCACTAACCCCACCTCTGACAGAGGTCTGATCTCCAAAATTTACAAAGAACTCAAGAAGCAAGTGTCCAAAACACCAAAGGTTCCAATCAAAGTGTAGTACAAAACTAAATAGAGAATTCTCAGTAGAGGAGTCTAAAATGGCTGAGAGACACTTGAGAAAGTGCTCAACATTCCGAGCCATCTGGGAAATGCAAATCAAAACAACTCTGAGATACCATCTCACTCCTGTCAGAATGGCTAAAATCAAAAACACCAATGACAATTTATGTTGGAGAGGATGTGGAGAAAGGGGAACTCTCCTCCACTGCTGGTGGGAATGCTGACTTGTACAGCCACTTTGGAAATTAGTATGGAGATTCCTCAGGAAAATGGGAATCAGTCTACCAGCAATTCCACTCTTAGACATATACCCAAAAGATGCACATTTATACTACAAGGATGTCTGTTCCACTATGTTCATAGCAGCTTTATTTATAATAGCCAGATTCTGCAAGCAACCTAAATGACCCACACATACTGGATAGAGAAAATGGGGTACATTTAAACAATGGTGTACTACTCAGCAGGAAAAAAAACAATGGAATCCTGAAATATGAAATTTGCAGGCAAATGGATGGCACCAGAAGAAACCATCTTAAGTGAGGTAACACAGTTACAAAAAGAGGAACATGTTATATACTCACTGATTTATGGATTATAGACATTCATCAGGAGAGTGCCACCATACAATTCCACTTCCAGAGAGTCTAGGAAACAGAACCTTCATCCAGCGATTGATGAAAGCAGAGGCAGATACCCACAACACTGACTGAACTCCTGGAATCCAGTGTCAGAATGAGAGAACTGATGGGCAATCGAGTTAAGACTGGGCTGGCTTAACCCACAGAAACAGTTGACCTGAGCAAGGGGGAGATCTTGGACCCCAGATTGATGGCTGTGTAGAAAGCATGGAACTGATCAAGACCCCTTAATGTGGGTGTAAGTGAGGAGGCCTTGTGTAGTATTTATTTACTTGTGTAGTATCTATCTATCTATCTATCTATCTATCTATCTATCTATCTATCTCTATGGGGCCTTGTGTAGTATTTATCCCTGGCGTACAAATAGACTTTGAGTGCCCATGCCACAATATGGGAGGCTCTCTCAGCCAGGACTCTTGGGGGAGTTGTCTAGACCATGCCCTGGATGAAATGACAGTCACTGGAGATCTACCATGGAGGACTTCACTCTCTCTGGGGATCAGAGTGGAGATTGGGTGAGGGACTGGGGGGCCTGTTTGAAGGGTGGGGGAAGTGGGGAGGGAGAGGTTGCTGCGATTGACATGTGAAACAAGATTGTTTCTAACCTAAATGAAAAAAAATGATAACTATTTAAAAAACAAAAAAACCAAACAAACAAACAAAAAGAAAACATAGCTAGATACTTATTCTTGTTCTCCTTCATCCCCAGGGCTTTTTACGGTGAGCACTGGTGTTTCCACCAAATTCAATGTACTTTCTCAAAATCTACCAGCCTGTGCCTAACACAACCAACTTGATCACCTCAGACAAGTGTTCTTTGAATTCTGATGTTAGAGGGCATAGCTGATAAAAACAAAACAAACCATCTAAACAAACAAACTAAAAAAAAATAAAACCTTTCCTTAGAAAGTAGGACAGAAAATTGTCTCTAATATTTTCATCTTGTTAGAGAAATAAAAAGGTCTCTCTTAGATGTGGAATGAGTCTGAGTCATCAAACTAATTCCTCTTTGTTCTTCCCAGGGAACGATTCCCAACACCTGCCGTCAAGCCTGAGCCAAGTAGCTGTGACTTACCATGAATGGAATCTCCTTTCTTACCTAGTGACATGGACTGAGCACTTCTGTAAAGTTGAAGATCTCACAGTCTGATCTTTGGCTCTCCTGAAAACCAAACAACCAGCAAAAGCCATATCAAAATAACAATGGTCTACAATGCTTAACTTATTGAAATTGGAAAATCTTGCTGACAGACTAGTGAAGTGGTAGATTTTATTGAGCCATACTACTTATAGATGAAACCACCCACCCACTGTAGTTCCTATTTAGAGTATGGACTCATTTTCTATCTACATTGGAGGATCCTAATGTGGGCTACATATCCAAGGGAGAAGGAAAACACAGAAGATTTGATACTCTTCAAAACAGACCCCCAGCTGGCATGCAAAAGGATTCCTTCTAAGGCAGGACGGAATCACAATTGGGAATAGTGGGACTGGTGCTCATAAGAAAACTTGGAATAGGAAGAAGACATTATTCTAGGAAGAGGAGACTTCAGAGGAATAACAGACATAGGAGTCCAAGTGAAATGGACTAAAACAGGATTTTATAGACGAAGGGCATCCTACACAGCATAGGAAAAAAATTCTAGACCACAGTCTGTAGGGAAAAGGGACCAGTCAAAGAAACACACCCTGAGCAGAGCCAAAGAAACACACTTTGGCCCTGCAACCACAACCAAAGAAATGCACCCTGATCCTAAAACCAGTGCCAAAGGAACACACTTCGTCCCTGGAATCAGAATCAGTGAAAGAAATGTACCCTGGCCCTAAAATTGGAGCCAAAAGGCTAAAAAGGACCAGAGAAAGAAACACACGTTGGCCCTGAAACCAGAGCCAAATCTTACCCTAATCCTGTGTAAAAAAAGTAACCAATCCCAGAGCAGAGCTCTAGCCAATCTGAGCTCAGCACTGAAATCAGACCAATCCCTACTCTGGAAAAACTTCCCCAACCCCAAGAATCCCTATATAAACCCTATGTATGTTCAGCTTGGCTGGTCCAGCTGACTTCCAATAAACCCCTTTGGATGAGCTTTGGTGAAGATCTTTTGCGGCGGCGACAGACCAGAGGCGACCCTGGGCAGAGCAGAGCAGAGCGAGCAGCAGTGCTGTAACACTGTCCGGGAAACCTTCCTTGGCAGAGCAGAGTTATTACACTCTGCTCCTGGCTCCCCGTGCTCGGCTCTCCAGGAGCAGAGCTGAATTATAGCAACTTTGCCTGAGAAACCTCCTGCTTAGCAAAACTGCTACACTAGGTGAACATCCCCAGCTGGAAGACCCTGTCCTGCTGGAGCGGAGCTAATACACCGGAGAAGCCGTTCTCTGAGGCAAGGCTGTAAGCTGCCAAGCTTACTGCAACCTGTGGTGGTCCTTGGCTCCCGAGCTCCAGGATACCTTTCCACCTGAGGTGTGTAACACTCAGTATTCTGTGACTCCCGAGTGCCAGAATACCTGACCCACTCCTGTTCCATCCTGTCCCAACCCATTCGGAAACGCTTACATAGTCTGGATACCCTGGATCTTTGGACACCTTAGGAAACATGCCTTTAAATTTTGTATCCACACAAAGTATCATGGTTATGATTCTTGTTTGGAATATATTTTATTGGAAAGTAAGAAAGCCTTGATATTTTATAATTTCAGAATTTTAATACAAATCCTGTTTCAGTTTTGTAACATACTCAGTTTTAACAATTTGCTGGAATACTAAATTTTTTCTTCACTTAATTATAATCTTAATTGTAATATTCTTTGCTACATTTTGTGACTGTATTTCTGCACTCTATTCTACTCTGTTTCTCTCCTCCAACCAGTAACCAACTAGTTAACTATTTGATTATTATAGCTTCACAGAGAGACATACAAATAGCTATGATGTTTCTTCTGTGTCCTTTGCCTTTTAAAAAATGCTTTAACTATTCTTGTTCCTTGGCTTGTACATACATTTGTAAATCAGAGGACATATATGTCATGAAAAATCATGCCTTATGCTAGTGTGATAAATTCTTCTTGAGCATGTCCTACATACTATTAATATGATATTCAGATTTACATATCTTTGATATGTGTATAGTTATCTCAATAATGCCAAGTACATATATCTATGACAATATGTGTACAGCTAATAGCAATTTGTTGACTATATTTCATATATAGTCATGAGTTATACTGCTCTTGAGTTTTGCTTGTTTGTTAATGAGGTTTTATCATGTTTTTACATTAGATCCAAGCTTGAATTAAGATGATTTAGGAAGATATAACTCTTCATAATTCTTCAACAAAATTTTTAATATTCATGTTACCTCCTCTAAATGTGTTCCAAACTTCACCACAGAAATTATATATCTAATTCATGGGAGTGAAACAATGTGGTTAAGGGTCATGCAAGAATACATAACATGACATGTACACCTATTTCCTATATCTTATGATGAGCTAAAATCTGTTTTTTCTATCTCAGCTGAATCCTAATATAAACACATCTTGTTGCTTATTTCACAGATTGTCAACAAATTTATAACCTTCCTATCTCAGACTCCTGAATAGTGTTGTTGACCACAGGTTTGCACTGATAATCTCAGGTGCACTCCTTTTGAGGTATGGCATTAAAACAGGTCAGGACATGTCTGTATGTACGACCACTTATCAAACTATCACTTATCAAAAGTATCTGTGTCAAGCACTACATAAGAAAATGACTTATCCTATGATAACTGTTTAAAGCATGAGAGTGTGTGGATATTACTGTTAAAGGTTTTTCTTAAAGCTGGAGTATTTTACCAAGAACTCATAGAGAAAATAACTCCTGAGTGATCACTGTAGAATAAACCCAGATCTAGTTAGTCCCCTTCTCCACCAGTAACCATTCTGGCATTCCCTGTGTTCTTATCCACTTTTTGCCTTTATATATATATATATATATATATATATATATATATATATGTATAAACCAGACAAATAAGCACTTTTCCTCACTACCTTACATGGGAATGCCAAATTCTTTAAAATTTTCTTAGAAGAACTGTTTTATGGCAATAAAGTTTTCAAGTGTAATTTATCTTTAAATATTATAAACCAGGGATAGAAACAGATGTTACTAAAATTTTCTACACCATAATTAAAAAAAGTGTGAACATGAGATCATCAGAACAGAACTGTAGTCAATACTATAAAGGATGCCGAGGTAGTAGAATTAACATCCTGGATAAATAAGCAATGAAATGCATTTATGATAAAATGAAAATGAGGAAAATGCATTGACAATCTTACCTTGCCTGCTTCTAGGGATATAAAGACTGCACCGTGGCCATCTCTAGACTAACCTGGCTATCCTGTCTCAAAACTAGGCAGGACACAGTTGATTGAGAGAGCACTTGTCTTGTTAAAGGCATGTTATTTGCCTTAAATATCCAGTGTGCCAGTCAAAAGAATATAATTGTTAAAAAATCAGTGTAAGTGTCTCACAACTTTTCTGTGCAAAACCATGCACCAAAATACAAATGCTAGTGAATTTGTTTGCCCCTTAATTGTTAATCTAATGAAGGTCATAAAAATGTGTTTAGCTAACTTAGACATTTAGAGTCAGGGACCACATGACAAAACTATTAGAGCAAAATAGGGAACTTGAGACTTACCATATGGCACATAGTTGTCATTTAGCAGGGTCACAAAGCATTATCATTAAACATAGTATTAAACAGTATTTTGACTAATGCTTTACAATCCCCTGTGCTTATTTTAAACATGTCAATTATTAGTATTGTGGCTCTGTTTCCTTATGAATAATGGTAATAGACGTTCTTTGTGTGCACTGTAAGGATTGAGATTATGTGTAATACATACAATTAAACTATGTAAGGGCTTAATAATTAAAGCCTCCATTAAAGACAAGACTTCATTTTAACTATAAATTGGAATATAAATCTAAGTTAACAAAAGACAAGCACGAAGCCACAGACATAGGGTTGCAGGGAACAACCAGCTTCTCGTGTGTCTTAGCACAGACGTTTGTTGCCAGCCTTTCTGTTACTGTGGTCCCCTGCCTGCTCTAGCTACAGTTTCTTAGCAACACACTGCTTTGCATCACTGCTGTCACACGCCTTGGAGTGTCTGTTAAACATCTACATTTAACTCCAGACCTTCCCTAACAACTTTTCCTTGAGTGATGGAGGCCCTGACTGAGCACTACAAGGAGAGAGGTACTTTCCTTTAATGCTGGTTAATGAGGTTTTATCATGTTTTTACATTAGATCCAAGCAGAACATGTATGCTACCTATGTATATGGGAGGTATTGGAACGCAGAGGCTTCCAAGCTTTTTACAGAAAGCTCTATCACTTACTAAAACAAATTCCAATTTATTAAGTGCTGCAGCCCAGGGCAACACACTTGTCTCCCTATGTTCCAGTTATACATTATCATGAATGAGGTCATAATGTCATGCTTTTCTTCATCAATAGTGATTCAAAACCTGAGCTGAGGATGTGTCTTAGTTGGGGAAGTGCTTTAATCGTATATATGAAGCCTTGCATTCCATGGATATTACTACATAAACCAGACTTGGTGAAAAAAAGAAATGTCTACAATCCTAGCCCAAGGAAACTGGAGGCAAGACTATTTTTAACTGCGTAAAAAGTTCAAAGACAGCCTGTAATACATAAGACAACACTGTCTCAAATGTTCTTGGATGGCAGAGCTAGTATTATAAGCAACACCCCCCAAACTCTGGTTGGTATTTAACACATTAATATCACAGTGTGACTTTCTAGGTTTTTGTATTTGGTACTATAGAATTTAAAGAATAAATTCAAAGCAAAAAATGAGAAGTCAAAAAAACTGGACTACTTTGGCAAGAAACTAAATCACCAAACTATGTTTCTAATGCACTAAGAAAAATAAACCTATGGTTGCATTCACAAAATTAAGTTCAATTTTGTCTATGTTGTAGGATTCTGCTGTCCCTCATAATCTGTCTTCTGTGATACAGAGAGAGGTAAAAACCTGAGTGAATTTCACATTGTGATGCTAGCAATAGAGTTCACTCTACCAGCGGTTGTTTTTTAAAATGATCTTTTAATTATTTTTTTATTCATGGCCCATCCAAGAAAACTTTTTGATAATTGAAGTTTTGAAAACATTCCTCATTTCAACATATGTCATCCAAGTGGTGTGCTCATTGCACAGGTAAGGAAACATCGTGTGTGAAGCTTTGGCAGCCCCTGGTCACTGAGAACACAAGTTGCTAGGCAAGGAGCCATATGTAAGAGAACAGAAAGAATACTTCCTTGCTGTGGCCATTAAGCAGATAAGTCTGCAGCCTTGAAACTATGGAACTCCCTCCATTCATCAGTATAGTAATCCTTCACTGTTAAGCTCCTTACAGGAAATTTGTCTTGAAGAAAGGATCCAGGTTGAATGACACTTTCTCAATGGAAAGCCCATTACAAAAAAAGAAGCCTTTTATAAAATAATGAAGCCTGGCTGTAATCTGTCTCATGACATCACTGTATATTTTGTATTATAAGTTTATCAACTTTCCTCTCTAGCATTTTGCATCATACTTTTTTGGTTCATTTGTGTCTGTGTCTATGTGAATGCAAGTACATGTGTACTTGGGGGTGTGCAGGCCATAGAGTAATAATATGGGATATCTCCCTCAGTTGCTTTTTTTTTCTTTTTGGTTTCTTGAGACAGGGTTTCTCTATGTAGCTTTGGAGCCTATCCTGGCACTCACTCTGTAGACCAGGCTAGCCTCGAACTCACAGAAATCTGTCTGCCTCTGCCTCCCGAGTGCTGGGATTAAAGGCAAGCACCACCAACACCCGGCCATCTTATTTTTTAAAGCAGGGTCATTACTGAGCATGGAGCTTGCCTGTTTAGCTAGTGTGATTGATCAGTAAGCCAGCTACATTAGTCCTCCCATCTCCAATTTCCTAGTGTTAGGATTATTTGTATATACATCAATCCCAACCTTTTATATAAGTAGCGAAGAACCACACTCAGGTCATTACTCTTGCCTACCAAACACTTTAATAAATGAGCCATGTCCCCCAGTCCACTATATTACATTAATTTAAATTCTGTAAGCCAAGAAATAAATGTAAGATAGTTGCATTATTGACAGATGTTCTAGGGGTGGGTGTGAAGAGATGACATTATTGAAGAGTGTCAGTACACTGAACCGTGTGCCGTTTTTCTCTGTACACTTAGCTAACTGCACATTCCTTAAAGATTTGCACCTTCTGCTCTTGACAGTTTTATATAGTTGCTTAGAAAGGGGAAATGTATAACAGGTCATGTTTCCTCTCTAATAATTGACAGTTATTCTATAGTAATTTACAAACTCTTTTGTTACTGCAGGCTTCACTACACATATCTTAATAGGTGTCCTATGATACAGATGAAGATAAATTTTGCAGTGTTTTCTCTGGCTTGATTGGGTTGGGAGTTAGTCCCCAAACTAACCAGTGGCAAGAGAAATAACCTACTTCAAACCCAGGGTAGGTTAATAAGCAGCTGAGAATTTTCAACTGGTCTCAGACTGATATGTAACCCAATTCTAGTGCCGCCACTAAGTCTCATTGTATTAAGGTAGACTTTCAAAGTTCTTCTTAATATGAAGTCATATCATCTCAAATACAGGTTTTTTGACTTCTTATTTTTACAAACTACTCTTTTAAATTTTATTCGTGTGTGTGAATGTTCTCCTTCATGTAGGCACAATGTGCATGACTAATGTCAACAGATAAAGGAAGGAAGTATCAGATCTCTTGGAAATGCAATTAAAGATGGTTGGGGATACCTACCTTGTAGATTCTGGGAACTGAACCCTGGACCTCTGAACGAATACTCTTAGCTGCTGAGTTATGTCTCTGGCACCATTTACACAATTTTTATTTACTTTTCTTGTAACATGCTCTAGTTAACACATTATGTATAAGGAAGGACTATTGTATCATTCCACAGGACGTGACTACAGTTCTAGATGGTGGGGGGGGGGGTTGCAGGAGGAGGGGAGGGAGAGGGAACTGGGATTGACATGTAAAACAAGCTATTTAAAATAAAAAAATGTTTAAAAAGATGACTATAGGCTATTGCATATAACTTATTGTACTGACTGGATTTGTGTGTCAACCTGAAACAATCTAGAGTCATCAGAGAGGAGGGAGCCTCAGCCTAAGATCCAAATGTAAGGCATTTCTCAATTAATGATCAGTGAGAGAGGAAGTAGCCCTTAGGGGGTGGTGCCATCCCTGGTTTGGTGTTCTGGGGTTCTATAAGAAGATGAGTTAAGCAAGTCATGGGAAGCATGTCAGTAAGCAGTACCCCTTCATGCTCTCTGACTCAGCTCCACACTCCAGGATCCTGCCCTATTTTAAGTTCCTGTCCTGACTCCCTTCAATGATGAACAGCAATGCTGAGGTATAAGCCATATAAACCCTTCCTCCCCAACTTGCCTTTTGGTCATGGTGTTTCATTACAGAAGTGGAAACCCTAAGACAAATTAGTACCAGGAATGGGATATTGCTGTAACAGACCAGACAATTTTGGGGGGAGAATTGTAGAAGAACTTTGGAACTTTAGGCTAGAAAATCCACTGAGTGTTAAGAGCATAGTAGTATGTTCTGTGGGAACGTGGAAGATAAGAATGTTGAGAGTAGGGCAGAGGATGGAGGCCTGGCTTGTGACATTTCAAAGGGAAGATTAAAGACTCTATCAAGGCCATCTGTTATTTTTAATTAAGATCCTGTGGTTCTGGTTAGCTGGGCCTGAAGAATCAGTTGTGATTAATAAGATACCAGAACTACTAAGTGACACTTTGCTTTGCTGGAATACTTGATGATTATCAATGGGAGCTAGGAAATTAGCAGTGATTAAGAATAGACCAGCACCACCGAGATTTAAACTTCTGGGAAGTGTTTCTAGAGAGCACAGAGAAGCTGTGTTCCACAGGCAACCAAGGTCGTACCTCATGATGGCAGCTGGACTTGGAAATGTATAAAAGTCACTCAGGCAGTACTTGTTTTGAAGGAATGAGGAAATGATGGAGAGCAGCTCAGGCTTGGCAGTATGAGGGTCCATTGCTGAAGGTGCAGCCTCAGTGGCAGTTGAAGACCCAGGACTGAATGGGTTATACAAAGGAATTGAGGATTGGCACCATGAAGAAAGCCAATGAAAGTGTTGATGAAAGTGTAGCCCAGTTGCAGCAGAAGACCCTGGCATTTTGAAGATGCCAGTACTAAGTTATGACCAGCAGCAGTGGAGTGAAGCCAGTAGAAGCCTAGAAGATAAACTGGGTGTGCTGCAGAAGACAGAGCCAGAGAAGTGACCCCAGCTCTTTGGAGGAGTCCACAAGATGGCGATTAATCCCAGATAATTGGATACTGAGTTAATTATACTGTTGGAGTTTGGTTTTACCTGATTCAGATTACAGCAGGGCCCTGGTTCTTCCCTCTAGAGGAGGTGTTTAATTTTGTTTTTTAAAAGAGCCCACACATAAAAGACTTGAACTTTTAAAAGTGATTGAATATTTTAAAGATAATGAAATTTTAATGTGTTTGAATTTGTAAAGACTGGAGGACTTTAAAACAATTTGTGTTTTTAATGTGAGATCTTGGGGATTAATAAGAAAGGAAAGTTATGGCTTAATAATGTTATGGTTGTGTGTGTGAGTCAAGTTGATAAGGGTCAGTAGTATTGGCTGGTTTTGTGTGTCACCTTAACGCAAGCTAGAGTCATCAGAGAGAAAGGAGCCTCAGGTGAGGAAATGCCTCTCTGAGATGCCATAAGACATTTTCTCAATCAGTGATCAATGGGGAGGTCCCAGCCCATGGTGAGTGGTGCCATCCCTGAGCTGGTGGACCTGGGTTCTATAAGAAAAAGTATTGGACAAGCTAGGGGAAGCAAACCAGTAAGCAGCTCCCCTCATGGCCTCTGAATCAGCACCTGACTCCAGGATCCTGCCCTGAACCTCCTTCAGTGATGAACAGCAATATAGAAAGGTAAGCCAAATAAACCCTTTCCTCCCCAATTTGTTTGGTCATGGTGTTTCATCTCAGCAACAGAAACCATAAATAAGGCACATGTATTATGCTGAGATTTTTATTATCAGTGGATTTTGAACTTTGTAGATAGTCTTTACAATAATGATTGAAAGAATCATAGGATATCTGTCTATAAGTCTGTTTATTCTCAGAATTAAGTTTATTGATTTCTGCATATTGAACCAATCTTGCATCTCTGGAATGAAACCAAGTTGGTCATGGTATGTGATCTTCATAATGAGTTCTTCCTTCCCTCCCTGCAGATGGTGTTCCTTAATATCTGCAGTGCTGCCTTAGTTTTTGTTTCCTGTATATTCTCTTTAATTTTAGAAGAAAGTTTTGGTTGTTATAACAAAGAAATCAAATAGTTCCTATTCTCAAGATGTTAAATATGTATTACCATTCTTTAATGACTTTTTGTCTTGCTAATAAAAGACCTAATGTCATTCTGAGGTGATATATTGTCTTTGTAAATAAGTTGGTTTTTTTCCTTACAGATTCTTTTTCCTTGATTTTTATTGTTGTTTCGTTGAATCTTTGTATATTATATTTGATGCCTTTGCATTAGTGGTCATGAGGACTTTCCTTTCTGGTCACTAACTTTTCAATTTTGGTTCCTAAATAATTCTTAAGTTCATATGTACTTTTGTTTCTCTTGATTGGGAAAGTTTTATGCTTTAATTTCATTAAATAGATATTCTGTATATTCTGTGCCTTTATTGTGTATTTCAGCTCCTCCTATTCTGGGTGTTCTTAGCTTTAGTTGCTTGATTGTGCCATAGAATTCTGGGACACTGCGCTCACTCTCGTCCTTGTTCACCAACCCTAATATTCTTTATTCTATTTGGTCAAGTCTATTTGTGATGCTGTCTAGCATTTTCATTTCATTAATTGAGGTTTTCATTTCTGATATTTTTATTTGACTTTTATTTATAATCTACTTTTCTCACTAGACTATTTTCATGCCGCTACTATTTTTCCCATTTTGGTGAGTGTTAATTAATTTTGCTGACTTTCTCCTCTAGGTTCTGGAGTGAACTAATGTGCTTACGTATAACCTTGTACAGCTCATTGATAATTTTTAACATAAATATTTCTAAGTCTTCACATTGGCATTTTACCCATGTTACTGTCTTTGAGTACAGTGGGTAAAGAATTGTGATATTTGGGTGTAGTCGTATTGCCTTGCTCTTTAATGTTCTTGTGTTGCAATTTGCATGTGTGTTGGTCTGGCTGTCTCCCAGCTTTCCTGTGGATTGTTTTATTGAAGAGTCTATTGTTGAAGTCTCATTCTCTAGTACCAGTAAGGGATCACAAAACAAACTGCTGTGATAGTAGCCAATAGAAAATATATACATATACTTATAGTCAACTAAAGTGTCCTAGTGTATCACTAGAAAGTCACAGAAATGCTGAATGATGGGCTATGAAGACAAAATAAAAATCATTCATTTGGTTTTGTTGTACAAATAGTAAGTGAATGATTCAAAAGAAAGTGAAAAGGGAGAAATAAAAGAAATGGTTAAATTTGAAATGGAAGAAGATTAATAACATTTTGTAGAGAAAGAGATTAGAGAAAACTTGAAGGAAATGAAAATAATCTCCAATTGATAGCCTCTTTTTTCTTTGGTTATTTTTGTTGCATATGCATGGACATACAAACATATAAATGTTTTCCTGTTTTAGGTTAATATGATGTCAAGTTTGGCTCCTTCATATAGGGAAGTGGAATGAGCACAGAAGGGTTTAGGGACAGCTGGAGCAGGAATGAGAAAGATAAGAGTGATGTAATTTCATTTTAATCAAAGTGAATAAAAAATAAAAAATAGGTGAGCATAGCAATTAGAAACCTCAATAATAAAATTACAACATAAATTTAAATGGGAAATATTGAGAATAAGGGGAATATTAATATAATGATAGTGTATTCAAAACAAGAACCTGTAATATAAACTCAAATGCTTCTAGAGGTATAGAAAGAGGAATGTACACAGGTAAAGAAAAAAACTAAAAGTAAAGAGAATAGTATTGTTTGGTATTTTAAAATTAATAAATAAGATTGTATAAATGTAGGAAGTGAAATAAGATATATTCTTTTTATAATGAAATAAGGTAAGAATACTGCAAGTATAGTTAGCAACAGAAGAGGCTATGAGAATTAAAAACAAAAGGATTTCACTTTGGAATGTTTTATTTCTGTGACTGCTGAAATTGGATATGGCCTGGTGTAGTCAAGGGATCCTGCAGAGGCTTAATAGGACTTGTGAACTCTTTTCTTTCTTGAGGCTTATGCTTAGAGTTTGTGTTGGAGAAGTGTCCTATGCCTACTAGAGGTGTCTTCGCCTAGTCAGCTTTCCTTCTTTGTATACCTGGGAACATTGCAAGCCACACTTATCTTTGTAGTCTTAGGGCTGGGAAAATTCAGTCCTTCAAGATTGTCCATACCACACCATCTACAGTGACTAATATTCTTGGTGGGAACCTGTCCTAAGTGTATTGGAAATGTGGAAAGAGACTGTAGCATTGAGATCTGTACAGAGATATGTCCTGCCTTCATGCTTTCAAAACTTCCTGATTATTAACAACACCAGAGAGATACATGTAGCTGTGCATAACAAGCCCTGAGTTTCTAGGTTATGCCTAGACATGCCAGGCTCTAGGGTTTGATCCAACACTAAGCTTGAGCTCAGGGCTACCAACCTGTGTGATTATTCTCAGTTGATGAGATCTGTTATCTGTTGCTGTGCAGAGTTTTTCTCACTCTCCCGTCTGAGTCTCCTTCCACCTGAACCTTTTTGTCTTTCTGCAGTCAGTCCTCCTGTGCTCCTCACCTGCCTCCATGGATCTTTTCTCTCCCTGTGGCTGCTGAGCTGAATTGAGACCCCTTAGCAATGATAATGACTCCTTCTAAGGTTGCAGGGGTAGCTCAGTATTGTTACAAACACTAGTATATAATTATACATATATATATGTGTGTGTGTATGCACAAATATATAAACACAACATACTGGGTCTATTTTTGTTGTTTGTGCATATATGGTTTCAGGGCTGATCATTTTACACTAGAGAGTTAGTTAGGGAACTTGTCCCTGAAAGACTCTAATTCAATCAATCATTGCAAATAGTTGTCTGTAGTTCTTTGTCTAAGAATGGAACCCTGAGAGAGTGTTTCCCTCTTTAGCATTTCCTGGTCAATTAATAATTTTCATTGTTCCTGTCTTGCTTAAGTATCCATTTCTAGGAGACACAGTTTCCCAGCAAACTTACTGATATTCTAATTTTAAAAATTTTCTTCTCCATCTGTATGATGCTCACTGACCCTTAACAACAGAAGTTGTTTTGAATATGTATCCTTTGTGGTTGGACTACTCGTGATCCATTAATCTCTGACTTGTGTTGGCTATTAATTTTTTTAATTTCTCTCCACAAGCTTTTTTATTTCTTTTTTATTACATTTTTAAATTAGAAACACACTTGCTTCACATGTCAATCCCAGCTCCCCCTCTTTCCCCTCCTCGCGCACCCCACAGCCACCCAGCCTCCCACCCCATCCCCACTCCCCTCCCCATCGGGATATCCGATGTTCAGAGCAGGTCCTAGGCCCTCCCCCCAAGAGTCCAGGCTGAGAGAGCATACTTCTTTGTGATATGGACACTCAAAGTCCATTTATATGCAAGGGATAATTACTGATCTACTGGCCAGGGCCCCATTAGATTGTCAGGACTCTTCACTGACACCCACATTCAGACGGTCTGAATCAGTCCCTTGCTGACCTCCCAGCTGTTGGTCTGGGGTCCAAGAGCTCCCCCCTTGTTCAGGTCTGATGTTTTTGTTGGTTTCACCAGACCATTCTTTACCCCTTTGCTCATCACTCCTCCCTCTCTGTCACTGGTTTCTAGGGGTTCAGTTCAGTGTTTAGCTATGGGTGTTTGCCTCTGCTTCCAGCAGTTCCTGGATGAAGGTTCTAGGATGGCATATAAGGTAGTCATCAAACTCATTATTAGGGATGGGCATTTAAGGTAGACTCTCCAATATTGCTTAGTTTGCCAGTTGGTGTCATCCTTGTAGATCACTAGAGATCACACTGGTGCCAGATCTCCTCTCAAACCTATAATAACTCCCTCTATTATGGTATTTCTCATCCTGTTCTCCCATGTTTTTCCCCAACTTAACCTTCTTGCTCTGCCCTGACATCCTTTCTTCTACACCTCTCTTTTTCCCAGCTCCCAGTTCCCTCCCTCCCCCCCCCGGCTTCTCTGGGGTACCATGCATATCTCTCTTAGGTTCTTTCCTGTATTTCAGAGTCTCTGGCAGTGGTATAGTAGGCTGGCACTCCCCTGATCAATGTCTAAAATCCATATATGAATGAGTACATACCATGTTTGCCTTTTTGTGACTGGGCTACCTCACTCAGGATGGTTTCTTTTAGTGCTGTCCACTTGCCTGCAAATTTCAAGATTCCATTGTTTTTTTCTCTGCTGAATAGTACTCCATTGTATAAATTTAGCACATTTTCTATATCCACTCTTCAATTGAGGGGCATCTAGGTTGCTTCCAAGACCTGGCTATTACAAATAATGCTGCTATGAACATAGTGGAACAGATGTCTTTGATGTATGAATGTGCACCTTTTGGATATCTGCCTAAGAGTGGAATTGCTGGGTCTTGTGGTAGATTGACTCCCATTTTCCTGAGGAATCTCCATACTGATTTCCATAGTGGCTGTAAATGTTGGCACTCCCACCAGCAGTGGAGGAGTATTCTCCTCTCTCCACATCTTCTCCAGCATAAATTGTTATTGTTCTAGTCATTCTAACAGGAGTAAGATGGTATCTCAGAGTTGTTTTGATTTGAATTTCCTTAATGGCTAAAGGATGTTGACCACTTACTCAAGTGTCTTTCAGTAATTTTAGACTCCTCTATTGATAATTCTCTATTTTGTTTTGTAGCCCACTTTTTAATTGGATCCTTTGGTGTTTTGGAGACATGCTTCTTGAGTTCTTTGTGAATTTTGGAGATCAGCCCTCTGTCAGATGTGGGGTAAGTGAATATTTTTTCCCAATCTGTGGGTTGCCTTTTTATGATCCTTTCCTCTTAATTAAAAAAACCTCTGCTTGAACTCCATTGCATGATGTCTCTCTCTTGAGCCACTTAAAAAAGTACAACAGCAACAAAGGGCAGCAGCAATAGTCTATACTGCTTTGGGAGACACATGAACTACCCTGACCAACAATTGAATAGAGATTCATTATGGTTGGTGGTTGGTACTGGGGTTTTTATTTGGCAGTCTAAGATTCTTGTGTCAAGCATGGTGAGCTTAAATAATTTATTTAACACACACACATACATACACACACACTTTTAGGTAAATGGAAAAATAATATCATTCCTTGAAGTTTTATCAAACAGTCTTGATGTTCGTTCTTCCTTCCTCCTTCTCTATCATTCTTCCTTCCTCTCACCAGTTAGAGGACCCTTCATCATTCCCTCATTTCCCCCTTCCTAGCATCTATATGTTGTTATTTACCAAGCATTCCATAGTTTTTTTTTATACTTTCTTGCTTTCTATGGTTATGCTATGTTCTGTATTAACACCTGAAGATTTGGAACTATGAACCTCAGATGAAAAAGACAACATTTATTTGGCGGTGTGTGTGTGTGTGTGTGTGTGTGAAGAGATTACCTCATTCTGCATAATCTTTTAAAGTAACATCAGTTTACCTGTGAATTTCATGATTTCATATTAACAGATGAATAATATTCCATCATTTATATGTACCACATTTTCATTATTCATTCTTGCTCTGAAGGATTTTTTTAGATTGCTTCAGTTCATTAGCTGTTGTGAATAGGGTGACAGTGAACATTTATTATTGAATGGATGTTTGTGTGTGTGTGTGTGTGTGTGTGTGTGTGTGTGTGTGTGTGTGTGTGTGTGTGTGTGTACACAAATGCAGGCTCATAAATGAAGATGCCTGGAGATGCCAGAAGAGAAATACCGATTCCCAGAACTTAAGTTATGGGTGGTTTGTGAACTGAGTGATTTCAATCCCCAGCACTGAATCTGCATTTTCTACAAGAGAGTTATGACATCTGACCACCTAAGACATCACTCCAGTCTCTGATGTTACTTATTTAAAAGCATCTAAGTGTCTGTGTAGAAGCAGGGACATATATACACAAAGGAGTGTTTTTCAGACATAAAGAAGAGGGGAATTACATTATTTGGTGGAAAAGTATGCAGTTGGGTGATCATTTTCTATTATGTAAAATAAACCAGACTTATAAAGACAAAAAAAATAAAAGCATCAAAGCCTATAGCTAGGACATGAAATGCTTTTTCTATAACAGTGATACTGAGTATATATATGTAAAGGGAGAGTGTGTTGATTACTTTTTAAACCATTTTTTAATTTAAATGAGAAACAATCTTGTTTTACATGTCAATCCCAGTTCCCTCTCCCTCCCACCCAACCCCCTATCCCATCCCAGAAAGGTCTGCTCCCCAGGGAGGTTGGGGCCTTCTATGTGGGATCTTCAAAGTCTGATTTGGAGCAATTTGACACACACTAGAGTCCCTGGAGTGGAAGGAGCCTCAAGTGAGAAAATGCCTCCATAACAACAGGCCCCAGGTAAGCTTGTGGGGCATTTCCTTAATTAGTGATGGATATAGTGGGGCCCAGCCCATTGTGGGTGGTGGCAACCTTGGGCTGGTGATCCTGAGTTCCATGACAAAGCAGACTGAGCAAGCCATGGGCAGCAAGCATGCAAGCACCACTCCTCTATGGCCTCTGTTTCAGCACTAGCATCCTCATTCCTGCCCTGTTTGAGTTCCTGCCCTGACTTTCTGGGAGAAAAATGGCATAAAAGTGTAAGCTGAATAAATATTTCCTCCCCTACTTTCTTTTCATCACGTTGTTTTAACACAGTGTTAGTAACTGTGACTACAGTGAGACAAGAATTCCCTTTCCAGTGTCACTCTTTTTCATATACGTTCAACTTTTTCTTCATCTACACAAACCCTAGTGTTTCCCTGAATGTTCCTCGGTTTTATTTCAATGTTTTTCGCTTTCATTTTATCATTAACTTTTCTTTCTACACTTTGGTTATTGGTCTCCCATATATGAACACTCTCTGTTTCTTTGTGTTCTAGTTATTAAAGTAGTCTTTGAAGTGTTTTAGTAGAAAAATAAAAAAGAACATGATTGAACAGTAAGACGATTAAAGTAAGCACAAGATATCCAGGGATGTCAAAGAGTAATAATTATATTGTATGGAAGATAAAGCAAAGAAATTTTTATAACACCAACAGAAGAGGGATCTTCATATATAAAGTCTCTTTAACAGTTTCAGCTAATTAAGCAATGGATATGGACATAATTATTTAAAATGAGAGAATAAGTCACTATACTACCCTCAGACTTTAAACACTTGTCATTCTGCTGTGTCATTTGTACTGCTTAAATCATCTATTTTTTTAAATTAGAAGTTCCAGAAGAAGAGAGGAAATAATAGCAGGTTGTGTTTTGAGACACTGATTGACAAAAGATCCCTTTGCAAATGCCAGTGAAGCCTTTGGAAAGTCAAATTGGCAAAAATAATTTCTGGTCTTGCCTTGTGCCTGGTAATTGAACTCCATGTTCAAATGTACTTGATATTCAACAATCATTTGACCACCCTGCAGATTATCTTGGCAGTGCAGGCACCAGTAAGAGTAATAAACAAACCGGTGAAAACTGAAAGTAGATAATGGAGGCATGTAGCTTTGTTCATCTATCCCCTTATACGTGGTGTGGGGTAGGAAAACTTGTAGCAAAGTACACGAGGTCTGCTTTAGGGCAAAACTAGAGTTTTATTTTGGAATGAGTCTCAACTGTGTTCCAGTATGAGAATAACTGCCTTTGTGAATTCCCAAAGTGTGTTGTTGGTTTGGTTTGGGGCATGAAGTAATGCACAGTAGCCTCCAGCTTTGGAACTTGTTATAGCAGATGTAGAAATCCTCATAAGTTCCCCCCCTCATAGCAGATAATGTATATCAGTGCTGATTTCTAGCAGAACTGCCAGGTTGCATTAGGCATACGAGTATCACAGATAGCTCAACAGTTTAGCATGCATCATGGATAGATTTGATAGAAAATAATCACATTCTGTAAATTTTCTGCCAAACACAATAGTTACAGTTTTAGAATGCTTCATCAGATGCTTTTTTTGAGACACTAATTAAACACAAATCCTAATTGCATACTAAAGGCATATTCTGCTTATGATTATAAAACCATATTGTCAGCATTCACTCACACAGAGACTCCACTGAATTATCTTCTGTTATTCCAAAAAAGTTATGTCAAATCCCTTGAGGGACAAATAAATGCTTCAGTAAATGCTATGTGAGTCATTGATTAATAGAAGAATAAAATTTAATTAATAAACTGAAACATTAAATAAAGTATGCCACATAACCCTAGTTATGCTCAACTCTCAATCAAAGAAAAGATGTGTAGTCTGATAGTTCCACACACATTTTTTAAAATTTATATAGATGTGTCTATGCATATGTATGACACATGTGCATAGGTATCTGTGGAGGCCAGGAAAGGATGCAGGATCCACTTAGGTAGAGATAAAGGCCACTGAAGTCAATTAATGCAACTGCAGAAACATGAACTCTGGTTGGCTTGGAGAGAAGCCAGCAAAAACTCTTAACCTCTGAGTCATCTTTCCAAGTCCAGTATTATTTTCATATATCACAACTTTATGCTTTTAAGCCTCTCTTTTATTTCATATTTCTCTTATAATACATCACTGCAAACAGAAAGGAAGGAAATGTTTTATAGATGTTGTTGAATCTCATCAGCAGTCAGTGAGGGTGGAGTTTGAATCTTGATGACAAGGGTGACAGCTATGCTACTTTGAGCATGTCCATCAAACTCACCAAGCCTTGGGATTCCTATTCTTAAACTAAAAGTAACATTAATAGTACAGGTTGTCACAAGGATGGAATAAGATATTGAAGTGGTCTCTTAGCATCATGACTGGCACCACTGCAATATTCTGGACATGTGGTTTCTACAACTAGCTTTCTTATCTTACAGAACTTGACTTAGTAAAAATTTTGATTTTGTGACAAACTTTTTGTTAAAGAGAACAAGTGTACATTTCACTGGCTGTGAATATTTTTTCACATACCATAAATACTGGACATCTTTGTGAGTTAAATGCATTAAACACACACACACATACACACACACACACACACACGTGCTAGCTTAGTGGCTCAAGCATTATATACCAGCTATAGCATGAAGACAGAAGTTCAAGGCCTAACTGTGTTATAGACTGAGTTCAATGTGATTCTAGACAAGTTAGTTGGACTGTGATTAAAAATAAAATGTGAAATGAAGGATAGGGGTTACAACTCATTGGTAGGGAGCTTACATAAGACCCTATGTTCAATACCCAGGATATCACCCACCCACCACACCTCTAAAATGTGTATTTTCTTCCCTGTTGCTCTGTGCCATTCTTGAATTTTATTGCAGATGTAATTTGTTATTGCCTGTTTATCCATCTGGCATTTTATTTCCTCCACTCTCATTGTGTTGAAATGAATGGTCATATTAAGCGATGCTCTCAGGATTAAACATGCAAATATCTGATTTTCATTAGCAAAACTAATGATTTTGATTCCATATTGCTTTGATAATAAAACTAAATACAATTCTAACATTATGCAGATAGTTGCCTTGGGAGAAACAAGTGCAATGTTATGTCAGAATTTAGATGAAAAGTGAAACATGTTTTAATGACTATTGCAACATTGTACAATAAAACAAATGTCATGTTGCCATAATACAAACCATTTTACAATTACTAGGAGTAAGGCTATTCATCTCAGCTCTTTGTGTTTGCTCCACAAACCTGTGAGTGTATTTGTCCATGGTCAAACCTGAATTATTCTCTTTCTCGCAGAATATGTGAAGAAATATATTTCTGAAATACTGGGGTTCTAAAATGTTGAACTAAATCTGTAACTGAAACATCAGAGGTTTGACAGAGTGTGGATGAACAGGCTTTCTTCCACCTGTTGGAAGTTTTACATGTTGAATGTGGCTTATTAGTTCTTCTCAGCCTTCAGAAAAATTCCTACATGTTTTCTGGAGTATCCATTCAATTGCAATGTCATAAAGCATAAAATAATTTTCCGAACTGATATCATAAGACAGAAAGATATACCCAGAACCCATCTGCTGGTCTCTTTGTATTATATCACATTGTTTCACTCTTAAGAATTTTACACTAAATACCTTTTTAAAACAAAGTTTTATTGAAGTAAACTTAATGTACCTTACCCTTTCATGCCAGATTCAAAAACACAATTAACTTGTTTTGAATGACACTTGCATGTGGTGGGGAAATGATAAGCTAAACACCCAGGATGAATTTACTAAGAGTAAAGCTAAGAACTGTTCCAATGATCTTAAAACTGTACATGACAACCCATCCTCTAGGTAGAGTGGCTTTATAATTAATTTTATGCTCTTTAGCAATCTCTATTCCTACATAAATAGTTACTCAGGGTTCCATATCTGTAAAGACAGTTCAAATAAAATGTTTCTGTGTTTTGTATATGTAGATACAAATATATACTAATATGTGTATATTTATATTTACATAAAGACATCTGGCATACTTCCAAAACATAAGTCATTTTATGTTCTTATTTAGAGTTAGAGGTGATATTGAGAGTATGCCCTGTAGCACTGTGACAATACCATCCATTCACACTTGCAATTACTCCTTGCTCAGTTGGTTCCAAGCCCTGATCACGCTGTCATATGTCTTCTCATCCCCATTTTTTCAATAATTCAACCTAGACCCTCATCACTTGATTACTTAGCTCTTTGAATTGATTGACTCCAGATCTGATTGACAACCTTACAAAGGGCAGCAAGCACAAGCTGCTAATGTCTATGATCAAAACACAAGGGGAAATCAACAAAATTTGGATGTCTGCACAAAGCAAACATTATTGATACACACATTCATGTAAATAACTGATAAATTACATCTTTAAAAAAAAGACTCAAAATACTCAAACCGTAAAAAAAAAAGAGTTCTCAGTCTGCTTACTAATAAAATGTGACATTCTCATTCCGTTTATGTTTCTCAAAAGATCAGTTAATTGCTATCTTAGACCTAAATCTTAAAATATCAGATATTCATTAATAACTGACAGGTTTGGAATGTAGGTGTTTGTGCTGTAAATGACTGTATGTGTACACATACTTGTGTGTACACAGGTATATAGTGTATAAACTTGTATATGAGTGTGCATGCACGCGTGTGTGTGCGTGTACTTGGAGGCCAAAGGTGATAGAACTTGTCTTCCCAGTCTCTTCCCACACTGTGTGTTAATCAGGTCTCTCACTGAAAGTGGAGCTTGCCAATTCAGGTGGTGTCTCTACTCAACTTGCTCTGGGAATCCCCTATCTCTGCCTCTCACTACCATACATACTGGCATTTCCTGGGGCTTGAGAACTTTGAACTCGTCTCCTCATACTTGAACAAGTACTTTACACACTAAAGTATCTCCCCATTCCTTCATCTGATGATTTCTGATAACTCAATAGGTATTTTTAAATCACCTCACTTGATTTCAAATGAAAAAAAAACAATAAGGGAGTAGGTACTTCATTTTCTTCTCCCCAAATCCCATTTCTACTAAAGAACTAAGTAGATGGGGGTGCCAGGATCTCTGGCTACATGTTGAGATTTTTGTTTATATTTAACATTGATTTGTCTAATGGCTAGAATTTCTGTACCAGAGTAGATAATAATATTACTTAAGTTATTTAAGGATAAATTAATTAAAATTCCCAGTTAAAGTTACCTTTGAAGAAGATAAAATAACCCAGAATGAAAGTAGAGAAGTTATTGAGTGGCAGTGAAGAATCCTCTGGGTTGTGTTTCTCTTTTGGATTTTGCCTTTGTTTTGGCACTAACTATCATCAAGTTTCCTGTTCAGCTTACTTAAACAGGAGTAAAACGTTAAGGGATTTTATGGAACAGTATGAATGCTTTATCTTTATTTCTTAACATTGAATTTAACAACCAAGTTACTACAGAATTTAATTTTCCCTAAATCATTCCATTTAGAACCCTTTTTGTCCTTACATTTTATCACTACATAAAATTTAAATTAAAAGGATATGTACAGTTGGCATACACAGATGGGACAAAATTCAGTGGCTGTTAAGAATCTATTAATTCCTCTCTTAGGATCAGAGATAAGCAAATTTTCAGAAATAATACTGAAAGTGATAACTCCCCATACCAAACAGCAAAGACATCAGTTTGTTCTATTTGTCGGAAGAAAGTTGGCTGTTCAAAATAGGTAGTTTGCTATAACTGGTTTATCAAAACAATGAATACTTTTTATTTGTGCATAAAAACGGAAATAAGTTACTCTTATCTGGAGTTAGAAACTTTAGAAATTTTAAAATACAAAATTTTAATGAGCTCACTTAAAATCTTGGCATTAAATGACTTTACTTAGAGTTCTGTTGGATGGTTTGAATGAGTGCTATCTATCATTAGTGTATGCATTTGAACATATGGTCTCCCATTGGTACCTCTGCTTGGGAAAGGAGGGATGACAGAACCTTCAAGATGCTGCTGGATGAAGTATGCCACTCAGTGTGGGGGAGGATTAGAGTTTATAGCTTCACTCCACTTCAGTTTTTGTTCTGTTTCCTGTGTATAGAAGAAAGGTGTGAGTAGCTAAATTCCTTCTGACTGCCTGTTGTCACACCTTCCTTTTCATTTAGTTCTCTCTCTCTCTCTCTGTCTCTCCATACACACACACACACACACACACACACACACACACACACACACCATAAGCAAAAATAAACTCTCAATTAATTTGCATTTGGTGATTTTATTTTATCACAATAACAAAAAAAATCAACTAGTATAAAAGCCATGCAGAGATTCTAAAAACACTGAATCAGTATCAACTCAAAATAAGCTTATCACTTTTCAGTCTTCATATTTCAACACATAGGAAAAGATAAACTTGGTCCTTTGAGTTGGTCACCACAGAAGAATAACAAGCCATCAGAGTGATGTTTGGACTGTGTGCTACAGGCCATCTACTCATGTGCCAGCTCTGTTAGTGAAAACATTTTGTACTTCTAGTTATAATATAGCCATAAGATGCTTGATTTTCCCTCTAACAATAGAGTTTGCTACCATGAAGTAATTGACTTAAATGCCAAAGTAAAATAAGCAATAAAATGTTAAATTAGTTTTATTGCTGTTTCAATACCTCTGGTAATATGTTCCCATTGATATCTCAATAATCACTCCTAGATTGCATTTCTGCTTGAAGGACTAACCATTGCCCATGGATAAAAGCTCAATAGAGGAAAACACTGGATTTGTGTTCATTATTATTTAAAATTTTGTTTCCCAGTGTTCTGTTTTCTTTCTTCCCATATCACGGTCATCCTCACAAAGTGACAATATAATATTTAAGCCATTGCTCCTTGTAAATTTTAATTTGATTTCATCTACTTGCCTGACTCAGGAATAAAAATAAAATCTGATAAAATAATTAGTAGTCAAGTTTGATTAAAATCTGTATTGTGATTGTGCTGTAGCTGCCAAACCAACTCACTTTGTGAGAGCTTGACAACATGGTAATTATTCTGTGTGAAGTGTTCAAAATATCTCCAATGCTATTTTGTCAATATGTCCCCCATGGGGACTTGAAGTGCCAATAGCTTATTTCAAGCTCATAGATTGGGTTTCAGTCCATTGATCCCAGTGCTCCAGTTTTCTAATCAACATTACCTTGCTTGGATCATTTACTAGAAATAATTCAAAAGCAAAACTATGTGTGTATGTATCTTGGATCTAGTGAAGGAATGCAGCTTTCTATGTCTACTAATTAAATACTGTACTGTTTTTACAATCAGTGACTTATTGGACCTTGCATATCTGTCACCACAGTTTTTACGATTTTAGAGTTATTATTTATTTCTATTCAAAGAAATAGGCTATAGATGGATCAGTGAATAAGGGCACTTGCTACAAGCCTATGAGGGTGTGAGTTAAACTCTCCATCATTAAAATCAAAGATCAGGCTGTTCCAAAAAGAACTACAACACCTGTCCTGAGGAGTGGATAGGGCATACCACGAGTTTGCTAAATGACAGGCAATCCAAAAATATAAGCCATACAGCATCGGTGAGAGATGGTGTCTCCAGGGTATATGGTGGAATTGAGCAGAAGACAAGAATGTACATTCTTATATCATCTCTGTGTGTGTGGGTACATACGTGAATCACACATGTACGCTACATATTCAAATGAGACATACTCACAAGGTTTTGAAGGGAATGAATAATCAAATTATAAAAATACAAAATTTATCATATCTGTTGATGTAATTTTGAGAATTTAAAAAATACACTTTGCATGTAAATAATATGGTCTTATTTGGAAATTATTTTCCTTCTACCCTTTGGGGTTTCTTGATTAAATATTACAATGTTTAGCAAAGTTAACATATCCTCATGTGAGACAGAGAGTTTTAGATAACTAAGAAGGATGATCATTTTGGTCTCAATAAAAAATAACAGAATATGAATAACCACATTAAAATCCATGAAACTGATATAGGGATCAGATGAGAAAAAAGTTGTGGGGTTTCTAAAAATTTATTAAATGAGCAAACTTCCATCCAAACTAACCAAGAAAAATAAACTGAAAATAGCTGATATGCACATGACCAAGTCAGTAGTTATGTGCTCAAGACTCGTAACCATCAGAGATATAAAAAGCAAGGCCATCATACCCCCTCACACCTGTCAGCTTATTATTATCAAAAAGGCAAAAAACTGAAATTGAAAAAAAAATCAGGTAATAATGTTTTTCAACAGGCTAAAATTAGAATTTTCATGTGCTTCAGTTTCCCCACTTTTGGACTTGTATTGAAAAAAATCAAAACAATTTGTCTAACAGACACCTGAACCCCCACAGTCATTGCAGTATCATCCAGGACAGAATGCAGAAACAGCCTGAGAGTGAGGTGATGGATAAAGCCAATGCAACCTCTGAATATACAGACAGGCAGAGATGTACAGTGCAAATACTCATGCTAGGAAGAGTTCCACATACAAACACGTAAATGTCCACATGTGGGCAGGCAGATATACACATGGGAAACTTGGGCAACTGTTAGGCATCCAGATGTCTTTGATGCATCTTACTTTTGGAAGTTGCTTGTATGGAACTTCCTGTTTAATAGGGTAATATATCCTTCTTGAGACTTTGATGGGGTTAAAGACTAGATAGTTACAGTTGGAATTTCATTTGTTGTCAAATTAAGAAAACAGAAAATTACAAAACAGGTATAAAGGATATAATGAAGTTGAGATACATAAAAGCTTGTAAGGTCTATACATATAGTTTAGAATTGGTAATACAAATTAGGATGTAAAGTAAATTTGGTACAAAACTATTGACTCTCTAAAGTTAGATGTATACTAATGTGTTTAATCTGAATTTGCAAACACAAATTTACTGAATATTATAAGTGTATCTCCTTTTTTATTATTGTTCTTATTGTATATAGTTTTACTGTATTAGCATTAAAGTCTTTCCTTCTACTTAGTCAAAAACGGAAAATGCTGTGGAATATTTGTATACTGTGTAAATATGTTATTGTGATTGGCTTAATAAAGAGCTGAATAGTCAATCACTAGGCAGGAGGTAGAGGAGGGACTTCTGGGCAGATAGAGGAAATAGGAGATAAATCTATTCAGGCAAGAGAAGTGAGAAGACAGGGAGGAAGCAGCATAGGCTGTGTGTTACAGAACATAGATTAATAACTGGGTTAGCTGAAGTTATACGTGCTAGTGGGACAAGCATAGACGAAGGCTGAACTTTCATAATTAATAAAAAGTCTCCTTGTCATTTGTGAGCTGGTGGTCCACAGGAAAGTCAGATAATAAAAGTAGTTACTGTGTTCCCTCCCAGTGGCAGATGTTCTCATTATTCTCATTAGCAGTTGGAGTTGACACTAGTGGGGTCATGTAAGGCATGGATTCTTCTAGGAAGTAAAGAACAGTAAGAAACTTGTAGGTGATCACACAGACTGAGAATTCTGGCTGCCATGGGAACTTTCGGTATTAACTTACTTATATTATTTCCACAAATTACCTGGTAGTCTTTCTTGAAAGAGAAACTAAGGTTTTCCCTTTTAGCCATCTAATCAATTCACTGCACTTTTTTTTTGGCCTGCCATTGAATTCTAATTTAATTGAGATTATCTGTTTCATTACAAAAAGTAAACATCTTAAGAAAGGAAATGGAATCTTAGTGGTGCTTAGATCACACATTATCACATCACACAATACACAAATAATCTTTGTTGGATTATAATACGAAGCTATGCAGTCACAAATATGAATATGTATGTGCACACATAAATCATAAAATTTTGAAAGTGAATATCATGTCTTAAATACATATTTAAATTGATATCAGATGAATAGACTTTAAATACTTGGAGGCATATTTTTTCAACTATTAGATGTTTCATGCTGGAGAAGAACCTTTATTAAATTTAGGCATAAAATTCCCTTTATATTCACTTGATCTTGATATACATAGTGTGTTGATAATTTTATAAAATGTTTTTAGAGTGCCAATATTTGACCTTGACCCATCAAAAAAGTGATTTATAGCATTTTCACTTGTGGATTTGCATTCTAAATGTTTCAGACTTTTGAGCACCTATGAACATTTATATTAGAGATGTACATCACAGCTAATGGTGTACTCAAGTCATGCTAGTGTTGATTTCTCAGAAATAATGTTAATTTCTATTATAAAAATGAAAATAGATGAAGAAAACCAAAGGTATACATGTGAGTACTACTAAGCATCTATGCATGCATATATATTTTATTTTGCCACCTAATCTCCATAATATGATCAGAAATAATAAACCTATCAAATGATATGTAAGTACAGTTTAGAAAGACAAGCAATGCATGGAATATCCCCCCAGAAGAGATTGGACTCTGGTGGTACACTTGCTTAGGCTCAAAAGTATTAGGCCATAATCGTGTATTACAATTTGACTTTTCTTTAGAAGGCAGGCTGTTACTGAGAGAGAGCCCTTCCCACTATCTGTATAATGAGTTGCTGTGACAAGTCCTCCTTTCAATGTAGTCTGTGATGCATTTACTGGCTGTGCCATGAAAGTGGTTTTACTTTCACAGCACCAATTCTTATCAAAGTGCACATTTGTCTAGAGATCCTGCTGGGTCCCCATGATTTATGAATATGATTCTGACAGATGACTACATTGTATTTATATTTGAAAGTGAATTAGCAGTTAGAATAATTATAATGCAAGCGTAATTGTGGCTTATGTGTGTTGAATAAAATCTCCCTTTGAAATCGCTGTTTGAACCCTGCCTCGAAGTGTAGGTCTCAGCAAGGAGTCATTAGGGAGTTACAGCATATATCACTGCCTTAATTTGGTGTCACTTCTAGATGGATTTACAGACCTGTCCATTCTTTTCATCTCACAGCGTTGTCCAAAGGATGTGTTTCTGCATTGTTACCTGACTCCTGTAGAAAAGGCTGAACACTCTATGAAGGGTCAGTCTCTCTGGCATGGTGCAAGGTGTGATCCAAGGCATAATTTCAGGAAGTTGGACTTCACCTTCCATTAATCCGAGGGCCTACCAAACAGAATATATCTAGAGATACAAAATGGTGGTACTGTGAACTACAACATGACAGTTGTTTAAGTGCCTAGGCCAGTCACCCAAGTTAAACACACTAACACAACACTCACACACATTCACCCTCCATCCCCTACACACACACCCTCACACCAACAAACCCACACACACTCACACATCAACACAAAAGCACACACTCACACACACACATTCACATTCACACATATAAACTTACACTTTTTTTAGCACTTTTTTCCCTTGATTATCATGAAATAATACATTAAGGGTGTTTCAGGATCCTTTATGATAAAGGATATCATAAATATCATCCTTTATGATAATAAAGAGGAGGAATGCCAGTGATCAAAAGGAACACACACAGGGAAGTGGTTGGAAAATGCAGAAATGAGGTATTTGCGGAAGGTATAAATAAAATAAAGAGTGTATAAAAAGGTAAAAAACAAGCCCACAGTCTTCCAATGGTGGCAAATCCAGTAAGACTGGACAGTGCAACACAGGTTATAGTAAAAGAGCAAGAGGGTACCCTCAGGGATAAAGGGACTATGACAGGGACTATGACAACCAGGGAGAGGAACAGGTAGATTGCCTACATCTAAGGAAACATGAAATTTGAAAATATAGTAGTTTATACACCAATTTAAAAGATAATGTATATGTTATTGTAAATGTAATTTGAACAAAATATACTGCAAAGTTAGAAATTACTGCTTTCAGAAGCCATGAACATCTTAGTTGTGGGCACGGGATGTTTTCCTTAAGTTGGGAAGAACACAGAAGCAACTAAAACAACAGAGGTATTTTCACTGCTCTTGTTGTTTCACTATAAATAAATGACTCTGACTGAGACAGGACACAGAGAACCCAAACTCAAAGTACCCGGGAAAATCTCTCCCTGATGGCTAGCTCACATAGTGCCAGAATGCTCTATTCAGGCTATTGGAGGAGAAAAGACATCAAACATTTTACCCAACATCGGAATTTGCATGCTATAACATCGATCCTGTGTCCACTGGTACAATTATGACATAAGAGTTGTGGCAGAAACCAGCTGCTTTCTGATTGGATATGAACCATGCTCCACAAGAGAGATTTTAAAGCTGATACCATAACTTTCGCTATCACCCTTGCCTGGGGAGCCATGAAAACTCATGACCAACTCAAATGAAAACAGCATCCAAGGGAAAAAGAAGAAAGACAAGTGAAGGAAGCCTAGCAGCTGAGCTAGAAATGGCCACTCTAGGCAACTAACTACTTGGCTGTCAGGAGTCTGTCTGACCCAGATGGGATTAGCCAGACCATCTGAAGGCTTCTCTTCCCTCCTGCCAAGGTGACCAACAGGTGAACAAAGGAACTCTCACCTGTCCGGGAGACTGTAGAGAAGTTGCAGGATCAAAAACATAGATGTCCTGGGGCTCCTCTGGCATCGTTCAGAACGAGCCTAAGAACCAGTTGAGAAGAAAAAAAAATTATTTTAGAAGATGACAGTTCAGAAACATACTGTCTGAGATGGGACTGGAGCAATGGCTCAGCAGGCAACAGGTTTGGGTCCCAGCATCCACATGGCGGCTCACAACCACCTGTAACTACATTTCCAGAGATTTTGATGCCCCCTTCTGGCCTCCACCGGCTCCTGCATGTGATGTTACACATAAATACATAGGTACACACACAGATGAACTAACAAATGAATCTTTAAAAACTGGCTTAGAGTTGTTATATTTCAGGAAGTTTTCATTTCAACTGATATTTCTATGCACCTCTTTGAACATTAAAAAAATAATAAAAAAACTTGAATTTTAAAAAAGAATAAGATGATATGGAAAATATATTTTTATTCCCCCTAGTTAAAGTGTTTATACACATAATTTTGTATTTTCAATGCTTGTCAACAATATTAGAAATAATGTACTGCTTTTACATGGATTCATGAGAAAAGGGTTTTTTTTTAAGTTATCAGAATTCCACAGTAAGGGGCAGTAGAAAATTCTGGATTGTTCACAAGTCTATACTTACAACATCAAGATGATTCTTTAAAAGAAAAATAATAAAATTTAAATGCTGATTAAAAATAAAATACCTTTTAGGGATTGCATCCAAATAGCTCTGCTTCCATATCTCTGTGCCAGCATAAAAAGAGAAATCAGAACCATAATTAACTGCTTAGCATACTTTCTATGCTGCAGTTCCTGGGTTTGTAGCACTACTTTAAAATAAGAGGTAGTTCACTTTGTGTCCCCTCTCAGAAGTTTATGCTCTGCCACTAGATGGTGGCATGAAGTTATGCAGCCTCACTGTCCCCAGAAAGATAGCTATTGTAAATAAGTTTTTGGCCAGAGAAGCTGTTTGTAAAGGAAAGGCTACATTTTTTAGATTAATCTCTTCTAGTATAAATAACAATTCCAGTTAATTCCATATATGTGTGTTCACTATAGATTAAAATGAAACTTGGAATGTATTCTTAATAGAAACAGTTTAAAATGTTAGCCAAATTATATTTCAACAATTATTTTACATATTTGTAATACAGTTGTAGTATCAGACCAGCATGGTAACTGATGCTGTACATAACACAGAGAAAGTTTATAAACAAATTGTAATAAAAGCACAACAACTGGAACAGTAGAGGTACTTCTGGTGCAAAATGCCTATAGAGAGTTTCTCCCCATTATTTTCCTTTCTAAGCACAAAACCTTCCAAAATCTGTTATAGAATCTTTAGATTTCTTCACATATAACCTGAACATTCAGACACAGTATTAACCAATAAAATAATGTGGGGACAAAATATACAACAATGCATGTAAAGTGCTAGAATAATGAATATTTAATTTTTATTGATACCATTTCAAAACACTTGACAGACTATAAAATTATTTGGCATGCACACGCACACATGCACACACACACACACACACACACACACACGATTCAATATTCTTGAAATATATCCCACAAAAGACAAAGAATGAAAACAGATAAAAATCTGAATAATGTAAATGAAACTTAGTTATAATTGACTTATGAAAACAAGCTGATGTTCATATTCACCACGAACTTGGGAACCAGAAAAAAAAGTTGCATCATCCAATGTTCTTATACCATGCAACTTTGTGGAAAATAAAATGAATAACACTTTCAGAAGCCTCCAGAAAAGCATTTTTAAATATTTTTGAAAGTTTGCTTAACAATTACACAACTGTACAAAGATTCCTACTTAAATGTCAAGGAAGAGTAGATATACACAGTAGCTTAGTTTTTCAATGCTGTAACAGAAATAACAAGAATACCCCCTCAGGCAAGAATCAAATTAAATCCAAAAGACCACACAGGAAAATAAAACATGAAAAAAACTGATATCCCCTATGTGGAAGGATTTGGCAATAGGGTGGGAGGGTGGGGGGGAAGGGGGTGCGGGAGGAGGGGAGGGAGAGGGAACTGGGATTGACATGTAAAACAAGCTATTTAAAATTAAAATTAAAAATGATAAAAAACTACATCAAGGGAACTTAAGAAAAAGGAGGTCTCCAATAAGAGAGGGAAGATGGGGGGGTAAGGGATAAAAACTTCTAAAATTCATTATATAAATGTTTGAAACTGTGAGATAATTTTAAATACTTTAAAATATTCAACAGTGTAGAAATTAGAATATATGTTATAACTAAGAAATAGAGAATATAGGACAAAATAAGAAACAGAAATAAAAATGTTTGCTAATATCCTGTGGCCTTACAATTATCTTTGAAATGTATTAAATGTTGAACAGTGATATTGGAATCAGATTTACAGTGTGATACTGCACATGCAAATGAAATAGCATCTGAATAATGTTTTGTAGCTTAGCATTTGTTATCTATATGTACTTAGAAGTATCTGAATGGGATTGGTTAGGTCTCCATATAAGGAAAGCATAATGTGGTAGGCAGAGTACAATGACAACTTTATGTTGTTTGAATACATTACAGAAAAAGTTAATATTAAAACATGATTCCATAAATTTTTAAGTTTATTTTTATGTTAGAAAGAAATTAATTTTACAAACATATTTTATTCAATAAAGAGCTGACACCTACTTGGAAATAGTTCATCTTTTCATAGATTTTCTCCACAGAACGTTGGCAACATTGTTTCAGGATCATACTAACCAATGGACAACAGCAACATTGTTTCAGGATCACAGTAACAAATAAAAATCAACAAGATTACTTCAGGATCACACTAAGGATTAGACAGCCACAATATTGTTTCAGGGTCAAATTAACTAATGGATAACAGCAACATTTTTTCAGTGTCAAATTAACTAATATATATCAGCAACATTGTTTCAGGATCAAATCAACCAATGGACCACAGTAACATTGTTTCAGGGTTACACTAACAGACAATAAGAACTCTGTCCATCAACTAACATACTAGGTAGTAGTTGAGAGGCCACCTTTGATGGCCTTTCTGCTATAATGAGATTGATGACTACCTTAATTGCCATCCTAGAGTCTTTACTAAGTAGCTGATGGAAGCAGAAACAGGCACCCACAGCAAAGCACTGAGTCATCCTACTGGAATCCAACTGTAGAGATGGAGGAAGGATGAGCAAAGGAGTCAAGACCATGCTGGAGAAACCTATAGAACCAGCTGACCTGACCTACTGAGAGCACAGGTACTCCAGTTGTAAAACTGGGAAACCAGCTTTAGACTGAACCAAACCCCCTGAATGTGGGTTAGGAGGCCTGGGCAGTCTAAGGGACCTCTAACAGTGGAACCAGTATTTATCCCTAGTGCACAAATGGACTTCGGGAACCCATTTCCTATGAAGGGATACTATTTCAGCCCAGATACATGGAAGAGGGCCTATGTCCTCCACCAAATGAAGTGACAGACTTTGATGATCCCCCATGGAAGGCCTCACCATCATTGGGGAGCATGTTGCAGGGGGTGGGTTTGAGGAAGAGGGAATGGGGGAGGGGATTGATATGTAAAATGATTGTTTCTAAATTTTAAAAGAGAGAGAGAGAAAGAACTCTGTCCATTCAGTAGAGTATGAAGTCATCTGTCACTCCATGAACAATCAACAAAATATTTTTATAACAATGATATTATGAAATATGAATGAAAACACTTAGTTAGGTTGTTATCACTTCATTTCCTTGTTACCTTCCTGTAAATTGACTTGTAAAATACAGATATGAATTTTATGATGTAAATAAATTATTGAGAATGCATGCATCTCCCCTTCCTACAAAGTATTGGTGGTGTATAGATCCACCCATGTGATGCCCTTGCTTCTTTAAGTGTACTTCCTCTAAATATTGTCACATTCTGATGCAGGGAGGGCTAGGACTTCACCCCACACTTTGTGTGAGAACCCTGTGGCTTGACTTCACAGAGGTTTCTCTGGAAAAAGGCTATGATTTCTTCCCCATCCTTATATTCTTGCTCTTCTGTTTCTTTTCTTGAATTCAGCTTCATATCCTATGCTCACCATCATCTGACTTTTCACACTGTTAGTTTATTTGTGTGTGCATTATCATAAAAAATAATTACAAAACAATTGGTAACTCTGCTGTTCTCACATACTATATGTATTTCAGTTTTATATTCATATAGTAATCCATGGCTTAAACATATTAGTGAATATTTAGGTCATTTAATAATTCTGATTACATACATTTGGATTATGTCACATCTTCCAAATTGTCAGTATTTCCTTGTGGTTCAGTGTTAAATATTAACGTTCTAAAGAAAGAAGTTTGGCAGAGCAGTGTATTGAAACCATGAGAGCCACCCTTTGGATAAACAAGTGAGGCTCAGCTCTCTCTTGAGTTTTCTCTTCCTCTTTGCTATGAGGCTACAGTGAGAAGGTGACTCCTTCTGTCTCCATGCTAGAAACACTGCAATAATTAGAGAGTGAATTAGCTGAGCCCTGGACTCTGAACCTTCCAGGAAACACTAAGTATATTGAATTTCCAAGATGTATTTTCTTTCCCATGAAATAATATAATAATATATTGGTAAGTAAGCATGGGCTTTTCTGACATGGTGGTCAATTTTCCCCATTTGGAATATAAAATTGGCTATTAAGATTCTGCTCATGTTTGAATGATTGGGTTATTTGAAACAGTAAATCCAAATCAGTTGATATAATTTTAATTATCAAAGCTGAACAAGTGACTGGTGATACAATATTATTTTATAATATTATTAGATAAGTAAATAATTGGTAGTTATGTGTCATTTGATGCAAAATAAACACTGATTTCCATTACCAACTGAGCCTTAAAATTAAAATTATTCCTTTAATCTCCATCACCAAATCTGACTATAACTATGTCACCCACTCACCCTTTTTAAAGACACAACTATTGTGTGTATGAGTTACAACACTGCTCAAACTTGTGATATAACATGCTATCTTCGTATTTAATTCAATATACAAGAAGTTTGGGATTTCAAAAAGATCTGCTTAGCTTTGTCTTCGAAGTTTTATATATATATATATATATATATATATATATATATATATATATGTATATATATATATCTGAAAGCCAATTAGTAAAATGGATGAATAAGTGCACTGTATAGAAAGAAATGAGGACTAGGAGATTTCAAATAATGCATTCAAACTGAGTTGTCTTTCAAAATTAGTATAGACTTCTATGTAATGACTTCTACTCAAAAAATAATTTTGTAGTAATTGTGTCTATTCCCCAGACTGTTGGTTTTCTTGGTTTTTGTTCAAGGCTTCTCTTTTTATATCCTCCTCTCTGAAGCCATTGCCACCAACTTTCCTGTTCATTCAGCAATGGCATTCCACTCTATGCCAATTAATAGACATGCAGAAAACCACTCATATCCTCAAGTTTTAATAATATGTTCTTATTGATTTGATGTTGTTTCTCCATCCACCGAGGCCCAATGCTTAGTAACTGTCAAGTCTTGTCAGATTCAACTGCCAAGAAATGATCTTTCTCATTTTCCTTCTTCTTTAATTCATTCTTCTTTCTCCTTCCCCTCCTCTCCAGTGTCCATCTCAATGTCTGTGTGTGTCCAAATTCTAGAAAGGTAACAATTATGAAATTGTTAAAAAAAATTCTGGGATAACCGGGACATACTTAAACATAATAAAATCTATATACAGTAAACCAACAGCCAACATCAAACTAAACGGACAGAAACTCAATGCAATTCCTCTAAAATCAGGAACAAAACAAGGCTGTCCACTCTCTCCATACTGCTTCAACATTGCACTTGAAGTTCGAGCCATTGCCATACGACAACAAAGGGGGATCAAGGGGATACAAATTGGGAAGGAAGAGGTCAAACTTTCACTGATTGCAGATGATATGATAGTTTACATCAATGACCCAAAGAACTCTACCAGGGAACTCTTACAGCTGATTAACACCTTCAGCAAAGTGGCAGGCTACAAGATCAATTCAAGAAAATCAGTAGCCCTACTATATACAGATGATAAAAGGGCTGAGAAAGAAATCGGAGAAACATCACCCTTTACAATCACCACAAACAACATAAAATACCTTGGGGTAATGCTAACCAAACAAGTGAAAGACCTATATCACAAGAACTTTGAATCTTTAAAGAAAGAAATTAAAGAAGCCCTCAGAAAATGGAAAGATCTCCCATGCTCTTGGATAGGTAGGATCAATGTAGTAAAAATGACAATCCTGCCAAACTCAATCTACAAATTCAATGCAATCCCCATTAAAATCCGAGCACAATTCTTTACAGACCTTGAAAGAACAATAATCAATTTTGTATGGAAAAACAAAAGACCCAGGATAGCCAAAACAACCCTGTTCAACAAGGCAACGTCCGGAGGCATCACCATCCCTGACCTCAAGCTCTATTATACAGCTATAGTCCTGAAAACAGCTTGGTATTGGCACAAAAATAGACATGTAGACCAATGGAATAGAATTGAAAACCCGGATATTAACCCACATACGTATGAACATCTGATCTTTGACAAAGAAGCTAAAAATATACAATGGAATAAAGAAAGCATCTTCAACAAATGGTGCTGGCATAACTGGAAGCTTGCATGTAGAAGTATGTGAATTGATCCATGTTTATTTCCATGCACAAAACTTAAGTCCAAATGGATCAAAGACCTCAACATAAATCCAGCCACTCTGAACCTCTTAGAAGAGAAAGTGGGTGGTACCCTTGAACAAATTGGTACAGGAGAGAGCTTCCTGAACATAACACCACTAGCACAGACAGTGAGATCAGCAATTAATAAATGGGACCTACTGAAACTGAGAAGCTTCTATAAGGCAAAGGACACAGTCAGCAAGACAAAAAGGCAGCCCACAGAATGGAAAAAAAAATATTCACTAATCCCACATCTGACAGAGGGTAGATTTCCAAAATTTACAAAGAACTCAAGAAGCAAGTCTCCAAAACACCAAAGGATCCAATTAAAAACTGGGCTAAAGAACTAAATAGAGAATTTTCAATAGAGGAGTCTAAAATGGCTGAGAGGCACTTGAGAAAGTGCTCAACATCCTTAGCCATCCGGGAAATGCAAATCAAAACAACTCTGAAATACCATCTCACTCCTGTCAGAATGGCTAAAATAAAAAACACCAATGACAATTTATCATGGAGAGGATTTGGTGAAAGGGGAACACTCCTCCATTACTGGTGGGAGTGCCAACTGGTTCAGCCACTTTGGAAATCAGTATGGAGATTCCTCAAAAAAATGGGAATAAACCTACCACAAGACCCAACAATTCCACTCTCAGGCATATATCCAAAAGTTGTCCATTCATTCAACAAGGATATCTGTTCCACTATGTTCATAGCAGCATTATTTGTAATAGCCAGAACTTGGAAGCAACCTAGATGCCCCTCAACCAAAGAGTGGATAGAGAAAATGTGGTGTATTTATACAATGGAGTACTATTCAGCAGAAAAAAAAAAAAACAATGGAATCCTGAGATTTGCAGGCAAATGGATGACACTAGAAGAAACCATCCTGAGTGAGGTAACCCAGTCACAAAAAGAGAAACATGGCATGTACTCTCTCATGTATGGATTTTAGACATAGATCTGGGGAGTGCCAGCCTACAATCCCATGGCCAGAGAGTCTGGGAAACAGAACTTCATTTAGTGGCTGATGGAAGAAGAGGCACACTCCCATGGCTAAGCACTGAGCTGAACTCAAGAAAGCCAGTAACAGAGAGGGAGGACTAATGACCAAAGGGATTAAGACTGGGCTGGTTTAACACCCAGAAACAGCTGACCTGACAAAAGTTAACTTTTAAATCCCAGGCATCAGCCTGGGAATCCAGCATGGGACTGATCAAGATCCCCTGAATGGGGGTGTCAGTGAGGAGGCCTAGGTAATCTATTGAGCCTTGGGCAGTAGATCAGTACTCATCCCGAGTATACACATGGACTTTGGACTCCCATCCAACAATGTGAGATGCTCTCTCACCCTGAACTCTTGGGGGGAGGGTCTAGGCCCTGCCCTGGATGAAATGACAGACAATGGACACCCCCATGGAGGGCCTCACCCTCCCTGGGGAAATGAGGGGATAATGGGGGGGTTAGGGCAAGGGCATGGGAGGAGGGGAGGGAAAGGGAGAGGGACCTGGAACTGACTTGTGAAGCAACCTTGTTTCTAATCTAAATTTAAACTTAAAAATAACTAAAAAAAAAATTATGCCATCTTTTAAACCAAAATAGGTTTAGAAGTTACCAATGCTATCTCATGGATATCCTTAGGCCATTTCACAAACAAAAGATTTTGCAGGTTGACTTGAAATTTCCAAGTTGGTAAAACAGTTTAATTGTTTTCCCTCTTTTTAAAATTTAAATTAGAAACAAGTTTGCATCCTATGTCAATCCCAGATCCCTCTCCCTCTCCTCCTCCCCCACCCCCACCAACCTCCCTACCCCCCACCCAATCCCCACTCCTCTCCCTAGGGATGGTGAGGTGTTAAGAGAAGCTTTTTCTTTTGATAGGGGCCTTCTTGCCCGCCTGGTTCCAGATCCGCATCAGTCCCAAATAAACACACAGGAGGCTATATTAATTATGAAGCTGTTGGCCTTGCTTGTTTCTAACTGGCTAGCTCTGACTTAAGTAATTACCCCATAATTGTTAATCTAAGTATGTCTCTTACCGGAGAATAGTTCCAGGCTTCCTACCCCAATGGTGGTTACATCTCGAACTCTCTTGTCTTTCTCTTTCCCAGAATCCTCCTCGACTCCTAGTCCCTCCTATCTAGGTTTTCTATAGGCTCAACAGTACTTTATTGACAAATAACAGGACTTCCCCAACATCTCCTCTTTTCTGTTTAAACAAAAGAAAGGTCTTAATTTTAACATAGTCAAATTGTATATAACAGAACAGTTATCAAATAAGAACATAGTTACAATATTTTAGCAAGATTTAAAGAAAATATCCATCCCATCCTTGTGAGTCCAAAGTCCTATATGTAGCTTATCTTTTATCATAACTAAGGAAAACTATAATTATAACTATCTGTCTTCAACTCCATCAAAGACCACAGAAGGATAATATATAAACACTAGGATTGACAGAGACATCTTACTGCCTGGACAGTCACCCGAAGTTCCTCTGTAACGTTGGGGCATCCATCTTCAGCCCATAGGCCACAATGTGTCTGGAACACTTCTCAGCAAAGCAGGAAATTTCAAACTGTCCATCTGCATTGGCAGTCTGTCAGTCATTTTTCTTTGTCCTGCAGAAAGTCTCGTAGAATCTTCATCAAGCAGGAACCCTGTAAGACTGAGTTCAGTAGTCACTTTCCTGTGGGTCCTGCATGTCCAGATGATACAACAACAGTCAAACAATCTAGGCAAGAGCAGTTTCTTGCCCAAATGGCTAATCTTGCCATGTTGAAAGCAAACTTTATAATGAGTTTCTTCGATGCCCATCTTCCTCTCAGACGTAATTGGTGCTGCCAGGAGCAGACATTTCTCATTGTCAAGACAAACCCTAAACCATTTTAAATGCCATGTTCTGAAGGTCTTTGAGAGGTTTGAAGACTGTCCATCTCAAATATATTTCTGTATATCTAGAAACCTAACTTATGTAACTAGAAATTCTATTATAAGTAACTATCTATAGTCTGTATTCAATTATGCATTACGTTGTAAAAGATCAGTATAAGCACAATACTTAATCAAGAGGAGAAATATAAGCATCACAAAATTGACCTTGAATTTGTATCAATAAATTAAAAACAATACCCATACCATAATTCCCCTTTTTACCATTAAAAAAGATTGGCTGTGATCACTAGCCAATTATAAACAATCCCATTTAAATGAAAACAAAGATTTATAAACAAGATGGAAATTGGGACGTCGCTCATTCCAAACTGCTTCCTGCTGGAAGGGGGCGCTGTTCATACCATGGGGATCATGACAAAACTCAGAAACCTGTATAAGTCCGTATTTTCGGGGTCTGTAAAGCTGCATCATCTTAGCTGTCTCAATAGTTGGAACACCTGGT
The DNA here is from genome assembly GCF_017639785.1 of Mesocricetus auratus. Taxonomy (NCBI): domain Eukaryota; kingdom Metazoa; phylum Chordata; class Mammalia; order Rodentia; family Cricetidae; genus Mesocricetus; species Mesocricetus auratus. The sequence continues at coordinate 38,117,646 of NW_024429198.1, forward strand.
CCACTGCTTCCGGGGGTCTTGGTTCGTCAAACCACAGAAGTCTGGAAGAAATCCTCAGCTTTTCATTTTCTGTGGAAACATAAATAAAATCTCCTTTTCCAAGTAACATATCCTTATACGTAAATTTTGAAGTCAAGGCATTTTTAAAAGATAGAAGTTGGATTAATTCAGCAGCATTTATAATCAAGTGTACTTTAGCATTTGTTCCTTCCTTAGCAATCAAAAAACTGAAAAACACAATAGCGTACAGTATCCAGACTCTCTGTGTATTTTCCATCTTTACGTGGCTTTTTTTTATTTATCTATTATTATTATTACTCTATTTTTTTCACTTTTATTTGTTTTTCTCTGAGACAGGATTTCTCTTTGGAAATCTGCCTGCCTCTGCCTCTGGAGCAATTCCTATCGGCATGCGCCACCACAACGCCAGCTTTTGTATTTATATACCACTTTGTCGTTTAATTTTCTCTCTCAATCTCACGTATATTTTTAAACACACTGTAAAGCTTTAGAGGTTTTGTTCATCCAAGTCTGACTTTACTGTAAATCTTCATGTTTTACTGGCCACGTGGCTGTTTTAAACTGCCAGTTTTTTTTTTTCCGTCAAGATGGCGGGCATAAGCATGACTCCAGCTTACCGCCTCAGTCCATGCTGACATCCAGCAAAAGCTGCCACTTCCAGCTGTACGTACACACCTTTCAATCATTAGCAGAGTCTCTTAAAAGAACCTTGTTGGGTTTTTTTTTTCTTTTTATGCCGAGTCAGGAAGACTCCCGTAAGCGAGCCGCGTGAATCTCTGCTTGTAGCTAGCAAAACAGAGCACACCTGAGAAAATGCTGCTACCAAAATCTGTGCTTCTCTCTGTTCTTCTGTTTCTAAAATTCCTTTAAAGCTTTTGTTGTTTTGCGTGGAAATTCAATCCCACTCCTGACAACCATTCTGTTAAGAGAAGCTTTTTCTTTTGATAGGGGCCTTCTCGCCCGCCTGGTTCCAGATCCGCATCAGTCCCAAATAAACACACAGGAGGCTATATTAATTATGAAGCTGTTGGCCTTGCTTGTTTCTAACTGGCTAGCTCTGACTTAAGTAATTACCCCATAATTGTTAATCTAAGTATGTCTCTTACGGGAGAATAGTTCCAGGCTTCCTACCCCAATGGCGGTTACATCTCGAACTCTCTTGTCTTTCTCTTTCCCAGAATCCTCCTCGACTCCTAGTCCCTCCTATCTAGGTTTTCTATAGGCTCAACAGTACTTTATTGACAAATAACAGGACTTCCCCAACAGTGAGGCCCTCTATGGGGGATCTCCAAAGTCTATCAAACAGGCATGCACCCAAACTGGAACACCCCAATGAAGAGTTTAAGTATTTAAGTGTTTGCATATACAGCACTTGAGCCCTATCTCATTTCAGTGCTGCTGTGAGAAAGTAAAAATTAATAACATTGTGATAATAAACAACCAACACATCTGTGTGCATGTTTTGATGGTAAATAAGCTAAAGTACCTGAGGAACATGTAACTGTGCGGGATGTTCATCATAGACGTGTTCCTAGAAAGAACTCCAGACTACCTCACTCATTTTTTCCACTTTGTGGTACTCATAACTGGACTAGTGTGAGTACTAAGAAATGTGTCATATCACCTGAGATGAAAAGGGATATAGACATTGACAGGAGGCATGATATGCAACTTTTATTTTTTTCCAGTATGAGGAAGTGTATCTGTGCCAGAGTTCATGTTTCATGTGTCTATGCATATCTTTTCTTTACCTGTATAAACTTGAAATTTATAGAAGAATTACTAATATCTAAACATTACACTAGTTTTCAGTTGTCTGCCTTGGTAATTAGGAAATCATTTGCATCTTCAATATGAGTTACTTTTTTAGATTGGCATGTTTCATTTCAGTGATTTTTCTTCTTTTTTCAAGATGTGTCAATCATTTGCATGCAAATCAAATCTAGAAGGCCTCCCATGTTTGTGTCTTAGGTGGTTTATTTTCTACCTCCCGTGAGTTTCTAGAAGTCTTCAATAGGTTTTTTGTATGGAATTTGCCACTTTTCTGAGTGATAGAACAGAGCACATGGTTTCAAAAAATGCCTATCCTTATTACAAATAGAAACAGCAAACTCATCAGTTATTGCATTTGTTGAACAACACCTTCCTGACTGTATTTGTCTATATATTAGCCTCAGTTTCCATTTCTTATATGAATCATTGAGGCATTCTTCAATTATCATGGCCCTTAATGTGACAGATAGACTTTGATACGAACTAAATGTTAGACTGACCAATCTTGTACTCATGAAATTTAGATCTGCAAAATGTCATTTAATTTCTTGTCTTTACATTATACCAATGCCCTTTTACAATTCCATTCCGATTTGCATATTAGAAAAAGTTAAATGACTTTCTTACTAGTTAGTATGTAGATGCTAACTTAAATGTTTTTTTTTGATGTCATCGTGGCAAATATGAAGAATATAGAATTTTTACTGAAAACCCAATGTGTAAAAATCCAAGTACCGTAAAATATGAATGGAATTATACACAGCTCTCATGTAAACTCAAGCAAGATTTTCCTGAAATTGGGTAAATTATTCTGAAATATACACTTAGAGAATATATGGGTAACATTTAGACAGGTTAAAAGACTTTTTAAAAACTAGCTATAAGAAACATGAAACTTGGGGCATGGTAAATTAAAGTTAGAGTGTTCAAGAGCTAATTAGTGCAGGAGAAGAGGCATAAGTGAGTCAAGAAAGGTGGACCAGGGACATTTTATGGTGATGGAACAGCTGACCAGACAAAGGTTAACTCTTGAAGCCCAGGCATAAGCCTGGGAATCCAGCATGGGACTGATCAAGATCCCCTGAATCTGGGTGTCAGTGAGGAGGCCTAGGGAATCTATTGAGCCTTGGGCAGCAGATCAGTACCCATCCCAAGTATACACACGGACTTTGGACTCCCATCCAACAATGTGAGGTGCACTCTCACCCTGAACTCTTGGGGAAGGGTCTAGGCCCTGCCCTATATGAAATGACAGACTATGGACACCCCCATGGAGGGCCTCACCCTCCCTGGGGGAATGAGGGGATAACGGGGCAGGGGGGGGGGTAGGGGGAAGGGCACGGGAGGAGGGGAGGGAATGGGAGAGGGACCTGGAACTGACTTGTGAAGCAACCTCGTTTCTTATCTAAATTTAAACTGGAAAAAAAAATTAAGATGAAAAAAAAAAAAAGAAGGTAAGGTTGAAAATTGTGTCACTGAAGAAAATATATTTGTTGGGGCTTCTATTGCTGTGATGACATACCATGACTAAAAGCAGTTTAGGGAAAAGTGGTTTATTCCTTTTTCATCTTATGCCTTCTATTCCATTACCCAGGAAGTCAGGGTAGGGATATAAGACATATTAGGAAACAGAAACTAATGCAGAGGCCTTGAAGAGATACTGCTTACTACCCTGATTTTTCCTGGAGTAGCACTGCCCAGTGGGTTGGGCACTCATCAATCACTAATTAAGAAAATATGCTACAGACTTACCTATAGGTCAGTCTTAGGGGTGGATTTAATCATTGAAGGTTTCTCTATCCAAATTACTCTAGCTTGTCACAAAAGAGACATTTATAAAAAGAGTTCCAGAATTCACCAATTAGAATTACTTGAATATATTTGGTGTTTTAAACATTTGAGTTGTGTTGTTTGATTACTGTAGCCAGAATCTTTTGCTGTGTCCCACCCAGTTGCACAGTTGCTATAAAAGAATCATTCAGAGGCTTAATATTAATTATAATTGTTTGGCCAATGGCTCAGGCTTATTTCTGGCTAAATCTTACATTTAATTAGCACATTTCTATTAATGTGTGCTGTGTGGTCCTTGGTTTATCATAGAAGCTCTGATATCTTTCTCCTGCAGTGGCTGATAGTGTCTCCTTTTGGACTTTGCCTTCCTGCTCTCCATATCTCTGCTTGGAATTCCTGCTTACCTGTATTCTGCGCAGCCATAGACCAAAGCAACTTTATTCCTCAACAAATAAAAGTAATATATATTCACAGCCTACAGAAGGACATCCAACTTTGTTTCACTTTTTCTGTCTAATTAGCTAGGGAGGTTTTAACTTTAACACTGTAAAATTACATAAAATAAACAGTTATCAAATAAGAATCAGTTACAATATCCAGTCTATTTTTATTTGGCAAAATTAAAGAAAATACCATATATTCTATATTTGTGAGTTTAAAATTTTATATCTAATTAAATATTTACCATATCTACGAAAAAGCGTAATTATAATTATCTAGTCTTCAATTCTATCAAAGACCCCAGAAGGATTTAATATGACCTGAGTAAACAGAAAGTAAATTGTAAGCAACTTCCAAAACTTTAGAAATGACAAGGATATCTGGCTACCTGGATAGTCACCCAAAGTTCTTCTGTAACATTAGGGCATCCATCTTCAGACTACAGGCCAAAGCATCTGGCAGACTTCTCAGTGAAGCAGGAAATTTGGAACTGTCCCACTTATATTGATAGTTTGTCAATTACTTTTCTCTGTGTCATGCAGAATGTCTGGTAGAATATTCCATGAAGCAGGAACCCTGAAGGACTGTCCCATCTTGTTTTGGCAAGTTTAACCATCATTATACTATGGGTCCTGCATGTCCAGTTAATATAGCATACAATAAACGGTCCAGGAAAGAGCAGTTTCTTGCTCAAAGGGATAGTCTTGCCACATGGAAAGCAAAATCTATAAGGACCTTCTTTGATGCCCATCATCCTCTTGAAGTAATTGGTACTGCCAGGAGATGTCTCACTTTCAAGAAAAGTCTAAGTTTTTAAAACATTTTACATGTCATATTCTGTAGGTCTTTGAAGTGTTTGAAGATTACTTATCTATCATCTATCTGAAACATATCTCTGTATATCTAGAAAACCTAGCATGACTATGAGTTTTACTATTATAGATGATTATTAATACTTATTTATTAGCTATACATTACATTTTTGAATGAGCTGCATAAGAAGAATACCTTAAACAGGACTACAAATACACATATAGTATAGCAAAATTGACCTTAATCTGTGCCAATAAAAAATCCTTTAAACAGCAATAGTTACATATATGCATTGTAACAAAAATAACTTTAAATTTGCATAGTGTGAGAAAATGCAAGAAGGGAATATCATGATATAAATGACAATTAAATGATATGAGTGTAAATCTAGGTACCTCATATGAGATTTCAAGATATACAAAGCTAAGTCCAATAGTAATAAAGAGAGAAAGAAACATGAAGAAAATTAGTTGGGTGTTTTAGTACCTCAACTGGAAATTTTATGATGAATGAAATCTAAAGGATATCACAATTCTGTGTGCCTAGTGGACTTCATAAATTTCTACATTGCCTGCCAGTTATCACTTAAGCATACACATCCTACCAAACTACACACAGCCCCCCCCCACTCAGGAAAAAGCATATGTTTCTCATCAAACCTGTTTAAACAAATGATTTTGGGAGAATTGAAATCAAATAAATTATGTTCTCTGACCAGAGTGGAATAATGCAGTACATCAATAACAGAATGAAGTTTTGGAAATACACAATGTGAAAATGAAACCACCTCCTAAATAACAGATGGATTAAACAATTCATAAGGCAAACCAAGAAACATTTTGACATAAATGAAAACAAAACAGTCTACCAAAAGTGATAGATGCAGCAATCATTTTCTAGAATGGTAACTTACAGCTGCAAGTACATTTTAAAAATGAATATTTTGAAACAATATTCTTCTGTGAGATATTTTTATTTTAAAGGTATATATCTTAAATGTATACACCTATATGTGTAATTCTGTGTGTATGCCAATGAATATATTGCAGTGCCCTCAGAATCCAGAGAGGGGCATTTGATGCCTTGGTGCTGGAGCTGAAGTTCCTGTACATCACTGTATATGGGTGCAGGGAACTGTTTGCTCTGCTAACCGCTGATCCATCTCTGCATCCTCATCTTACCCTTCCAAGGTCTTTCATAAACTAGTTAATGACAGTTATATCCAACTCACACAGGAAAATCTAAATAATAAAAATTAGGAATGAGATGAAATTGAGAGGTAAATTCAATAGATAATATTAACAATGGGAAAAATTTGTTTATGCTCAACATGGTCTAGGTAATTTATACATACCTCTATGCAGACCAAGAGATGATTACAATCTGTAATGAAGGCTAGAGACTGACTTAAGAGAAATAAGTTTGTAAAGGAATATAGTGATTACATAACCAAATTGTAAATTATATAAATAAAATGCTAAAGTTCCTTGAAAGGCACAAAATTGTCCCTGGAAACTTAGCTTAGCTCTCTGTTTGGAAAGTGCGTGCACATGTGCCCACACACACACACAAACACACACACACACACACACACACACACACACACAATATTTCTTAATGAGCAGAGATGATTGTTCATCAAGCAACATGGTGATATAACCTAAACTATCCTATTAATCTAAAAAATGTTATTCATACTATCAGATATAACTTGCCAAGGAGAACTTCCCTCAAATTCAGAGTTGAGGAAGGGTTTTATTTTGCATCTTCTCAGGAGAATAAAAGTATCCAGAGATCAATGGACAAATAAGACATGAATAAAAAGGATAAATTATCTAGAAAATTTTCCCAAGAAAAGGAGTAAATTGGTCTATTGGTATATCACATTTACAACATGCTAAAATTTCATAAATCTTCCCAAATGTTTGTTTAATTTTTCAGTACAGAAATATAATACAAATGGTCTTTTTGTAGTCCTGGTCCAATTAAAGACTGAAAACTGGCTTTGGAGTTGGTGTATGGTTCTAATTCTCTAAACCCAAGCATGCTTGTTAACATAAAGTCCAATATCTCTGTCGCATGTCAGAAGAGCCATCTGATATGAAACAGAATGAAAACAAATATTTAGAAATATTGTATTTCTACTAATCTCATAATTTTTGTCATGATATTTATGCACTTATACAATACTAACCAAATCTAGAAAAAGTTTTCTATAAATTCATACATATGATTTCTGGTCTAAGTCTCTGTCAGTTTTCCACAGTCTTACTGTAAGGTATTATACCTATGCAACTTATTGAAAACTGTAAATTCTAGTCCTTGAATGCTATTATTATGAACTGTTTATGATAATTAAGATAGAGGTCTAACTTGTAGTCACGTTAGGTATGTTTTCTAGGTCAAACAGAGATATATTTAGATAGATAATTGGTCTTCTACCATTTCAGAGACCTATAGATGACATTTAAGATGTTTTAACGACACAAGGCTTTTCTTTCTTCCTTTTAAAAAATATCTGTTTACTTTTTTCCTTTTTAAAATTTAAATTAGAAACAAGCTTGTTTTATATGTTAATCTCTGTTCCCATTCCTTTCCTTCCTCCCCAGCCCTGTATTCCATCTCCTTTCTGCTCCCCAGGGAGGGTGAGGATTTTCATGGGGATCTTCAAAGCCTGTCATATCATTTGGAGCAGGGCATAGGCCCTTCCCCAGAATCAAGGCTTTTCATGACAATAAAATACTCCTGCTCCTGGCAACACCAGTCTATTACAGAGAAGATGATGAGCATCAAAGAACCTCCACATGAAGTTTGCTTTCATTGTGGCCAAGTTAGCCAATGGGCAAAAACCTGCCCTTCCCTCAACTGTTGACAGTATGCTAAACAAATTGGACAAGTAGAACACAAAGGAAGTTAACTGTTGATCTTTACTAAGATAAGGTGGGCCAGTCTTCAAATTTTCTAGTTTACAGAATAATCTGTTAGATATTCTGGGCCTGTAAGCAGGTTGTGCTTCTGATGATACTGTGAGTTGTCTGTTGATTCATAAGAATTTATATCAAAGGTCTAGATCAAGGAATCACTGAAGGTTCTGGGAGAAGTCTATTTTGTTTAAGGAGTTTGAGAAGACAAAAAAGGATTAGAATTTTATAATTTTATTAATGTGTCATGATGTAATAGTTTTATATTTTTACTCAAGAGATATCATAATAAGTATAAATGGTGCATTCTGACAAATTTATGTTGTTGCTATCACAGGTCTCTATCAAAACCTCTTAATCTATTCTCATCTCTTTGCTGGTGTGTAAGACATTTCTCATAATAGTGGCTGATGCTATGCTACCATCTTAACTTAGACTAGAAAGTAGACAACACATTCTCTCAAAGAAAAAGATACTTTTATGGATTTATTGGCCAACTATTAGACACAAAAAGGCATAAGGCTTTCAAAATTATTTTCTAATTCTAAATATTTTGGAAACTTTCCTGTGGGTGTCTTTCCAAGACTCAGTAGACAATTTAAATAACAGTGGCTGGCTCTAGAGGGAACTATGAACTTTTGTTTAAGGACTGAAAATAGATAAATGAGTCAAGGAAAGAAAAGACAGAAACTAGTTTAGCATTCTCTTTTCACTTTAGCATCTTGATTTAGCTTTTAAAAATTCCAGGATTAATTAAAATACCATTTCTGAAGGCTTGAACAATTTTCTTTCTTAGACCCAGACAGTTTCTTTAATATTTTCCAGATAACGATTCTTTATTTAAAGAAAAGATGACTTGATAAATATTCATGGTAGCACAATATGTGTAGCCTGTCTCATTCTCCAGAAGACAAATATTTAAGTAACAATATCATCCATAACTTGCCAAGTCTTCATTATGTCCTTTCCACCTATAATTTTTATATGACGTTATATCTTCATTGTGTCTACTTCAAAGGGATGATATTTATCTAGCTTCTAATGACAAGAATGGCGATTTGACAGAGTTTAGCTCTGGGAGAGATTTTTTAAATGTACTTTTTAACATAGAAATAGCAGAAAATTTGAGGTGGTTTGACTTGTATTTCTTACATATTGAAAAAAAATGGTTTGCTTCAGAAAGAATTGTACTGGCTGGTTTATTATCATTTTACATTACTTGAATACAAAAGGAAAATGATTTTATAAGAACTCCTTAATTAAAAGTTATCTATTCTATCACACTCAGAAGCCACTGCTGCATCATGGCATGTAGTGTCGGGCATGTATTCCTTCCAGAAGAAATCATAGTTTCAAAAACAACATCAATAATTAAAGTACAGATTTCTCTGAGAATCTCATATCAAATGTTCCCCTACTAAAGTTACAACCCAGCAGCATGTGTACATTAAAATTACACTTGTGTTCAATAGAGTGGAAATTCAATTTGAGCATATTGTCACTATAAGCAAAATCAAAGAGATGGTAATTATCAAAGTCCATAAACATAGTGAGCTGCACACTATATTTGTAGAAAATACCAACAAACTATCCATTTAAGCAAAAAAATTTAGGTGAAGAGGAAGGTGATATCAGAGATGGTAAAGTCAATTTTAGAACATTTCTCTTTGTCTTTGAAAGACAAAAAAAAAAAAAACAAGTCCCGTGTCTAAATAACTTCCTAATATAATTTAGTGGTTTGCTGATTAGTGGATTGACATATTTATTGCTTTCTCCCATGCTATCAATTATTTGTTAACCACCATTCTGATTTCTCCTTGCCCTTCCTTCTTTGCTGGAAACGTGCTTTTGTTAAAAATAAAGAGATTGAAAACAAAGAATGACACTGATCAGTATTTGTTCTGTTTTTCTTTGAGTGTGATGATGGCATACAGTGGAAAGCCCTTTACAGTAATATTGGAAAAAAATTCAAGATAAGAACTGTATCTCTGGAGGTTTTGGGTAGTTCTATAATAAAAAACATATTGGGGAGGCCATGGAGTCTTCTATCTGCTGCGGTTTTGATAAAACCAATAGAGTGGAATGGGTTGTAGTTTGGAGACTGCAGGAAGATTGAGCATTTTTTTTCTGTCAAGAGTTGCATTGATATTTAAAATGTAATGTTATAATGCATTTAATTTATTATTATTTATTTTAAAATAAGCTCTAAAACACCCTCTCCTTGAGGTATGCAGATCCTATTTTAACACCAATACAGGTATAACTTTGAACCAGCTGTACCATTTCTGTTATCTGCCAAACATAGAATCCATTGAGTCAGTGCCTTGACGTTCACTCAGTAACTACATAATTCAAGCCATAAGTTGGTCATATACTTTTATTTACTCACATCTAGGTATGACCCAGGTTTCCTGTCTTCCCCCATCTCATGCACTTCTGTCCTGAGAATGTAGAATATATACAGGTCAAACTGTCAGTAAAACATAGCTCACACTTCATGATGTAATTTCTTTTCTTTCTCCTCCCTTAATTCTCCTCCTCTCATTCCAGCTGTTCCTCAATATTAAGAAGCATAATTCAGGAAAAAATGGAGATTTTTAATAGTTATTTATCTAATTTAAAATAAGATGCTTATTTTATCAATTAAATATAAAATATCCTCTTACCAGAAAAATTATTTTTAAAAAATCTTTAGCATGTGGAAAATAAGGTGTACATGATTCTAACAATAAGACATATATGAACTTCTAATTTATTGTTTAGTGTATTATGATTTCTTCTTCTAGAAAATCAGGAGCCAGAATTATTCGGAACATGGTAGGAAGGTTGATTAGGCAAACATGAAGATACCTGACTCACTATACACTCCCATACTTTGTCTAGTTTATTTGACAAAGTTATTAAATATTAAGAAGGGATTAAGCATGGTCTTGGGAAGCAGAATGAGGAATTTAACTCCTTTTTTTCTGATTTTACTTGCTTTGTGATCTTGCATAATTGTCAACATCTGAAACTCTTTCCTTCACTGGAGAGTGGATGATAATGTTAATTGAATCCTAAGTTTATCATGAGGACACACTTTCATAGTGTGGAGAAATTGGTGACTGGAATTTACTAATTATCACAAGCATGTCAGCTGAAGATTCACAAGTTAACAACTATTTCATGGCCTTTGTGAATATATTTCTCTAGAAGCACTTCCCTTATTCAAGCTCATATGGCAAATATACATTCTTTGATGAATGGTTTTAAAATTATATTTGCTTTTATCTAATATTTTAGAATTTATATATAGCTACAATGAATTTTGCTTATATTCATCTGTCTATTGATGTTAACATATAACAAATAACAACCTGAAAACCAATGACTTTAGCTTATGTAAGTCACTGGGGATTGTAAGGTGGCATTTGTCTCACAGACAGGTTTGGCCTAACTTCTAATGGTAGTGTTACCCATATTTTATATGTATATTTTGTGGAGTTAATTATAGAAATGCAGTGATCTTTCTCAAAGTCATGAGAAAAAGTCAATGAGCATAATTATCAACTATTTCAGGAGTCAAAACATGTCTATCTCTGCTCACCAGTGGATAACTATTGCCTAAGCTGGTTCTTGGTACATAATGAGGGTGATACAGAAAACCAAATAATTGTTGGCTGCATACATGGACAGATATTAGTAATTATTTTTAAAATAGCATCATTGTACTATGAAAATGAGCATGTGTTTATCGATATTTACGATAATTATTACTTCAATCATTTTAATGACTTTTATCTTTAATGTTTTAAGAATATGCCACATGTGGGGAGGCTTTTCTGATATGTAAGAAAACCCTCTTTGCTACTCTGAACTTATACCTCTGTGTCACAGCACCTGTGTTTAAGCAATCAGTCTCCACTAATGGTACTGCTTTTGGAGTTGGGATCTCGCAACTGGAGTAAGTCTCTGGGGAGAGAAGTTAAAGTTTATATCTGCCTGTGATTGGCCTGAGCCCTCTATTTCTTAGTGTCCCATGAGTCCCATCTCCATAGCTAATCACCACAAAATCCAGCATGTCTTTCCTGCCTTACTAGACTATATACCTTCTACCATAATCCACTTTAGCCACCATAATGCGCTACCATTATGGACTATGTGTCCTTAAACATCAGCTACTTCACCAACCATACTTTCTCCACCAAGTTGAATTATATCTCCTATAACATTAGCCATTTTGGTTTCCATCGTCTCTCCACTGTGATTAGGTACTTCAGCCACTATGATGGACTGCATCTACTTACACTATGAGCTAAAATGTTTCCTCTCTTGAGTTGCTCCAGGCAATTATTACATCATTGCAGAGACAAGAGTAAGGCAGTTAGCTACCTATTTGTGCTGGAGATATGAACTTCCACTTCAGGAGCCTTCAAACTTCCTCTGGTGACTCACTGCTTCTGTTTACATGTGCATGAGTGTTGATGATCACAAGTTCTTTGGGCAGATCATTCACACTCAATATATATTCTTCATACAACTCCTTTATCTGTTATATGTTTCTTTTGTCTTTCATCCCAGTTCATACCAAAGATTGCTTTGGTAAGACATAGAAGACAATTGTTTTTAAAATGTTGGGTCTAACTATATATCTCCAGCTTCTATGGCAGAATATTACCAGCTGGATGTCTTGAAAAAAAGCACATATTTCCTTAGTTTTACATACCTAGATATCCAAGACCAAGGTGCTGATGTATTTGATGTTTGATGTGGTCCTCTTCCTGGCTTGCACTTGCTAAACCTTTTCTTCCCTGTGTCCTCCTGTGACCTTTACTCAGGATTTGAGATCATTCTAACCAGCATGGCCCAAGTTAGTCCTAACAAAGCCACAAAGCAAAAATCTCCAAACATCTTTGTTTTAGAGATAAGAATTACAGGAATGGTGCTCTCTTGGACCCCCTGACATGGGGACTGCAGCCAGGCTGACTCACCCCCAGACCAATGACCAAGAGACCAGGAGCCTGCAGAGAGAGCTGGTTCACTTCTGCCCACACTCAGGGCAAAGGTCAGAGGTGAGCTCTGGGTCCCCATCTTAGACCCGAATTCCTCCTGCTTGCCTTCTCTTGGATCCCCTGACTTGGGGACTGCAGCCAGGTCGACTCACCCCGCACTGACTGGCTGATGACCAAATGACCAGGAGCCTGCAGAGAGAGCTGGTACACTGCCACCCACATCCTGGGCAAAGGATAGTGGAGAGGAAGAGGCTCTTTCTACACACCCTGGAAGAAGTGATGGGAAAGAGGCAATATAAGAACACACTGAGCAACCAATAAACAAATATGACACCACCAGAGTCTAGAGATTCTACACCAGCGAGACCTGAACACCCCAGTACAGATGAAGCAGAAGGGAATGACCTCAAAAACACCTTCATGAAAATGATAGATAGGATATGAGAAAATCCCTTAAAGAAATGTAAGAAAAAACAAACCAAAAAAAATTCAACAAATGCAAGAAAGGGAGTAAAACACGATGCAAAAATTACAAGAAACAACTCAAACAGTGCAAGGTTTGAGAGCTGACATGTAGACAAAAAAAAACACAGTCTGGAGGAATGCTGGAAATAGAAAAACTGGGGAAAGAGTCAGGTACTACAGATGCAAGCATAGCCAACAGAATACAAGAGATGGAAGAGAGAATCTCAGGTGTTGAAGACACACTAGGAGAAAAAGATTAATCAACCAAAGAAAACCTTAAGTCCAACAAATCCTTAACACAAAACATCCAGGAAATGTGGGACACTGTGAAAAGACCAAACCTAAGAATAATAGGTAGAGAAGAAGATGTAGAAACCCAACTTAATGGGGCAGAAAATATATTCAATAAAATCATAGAAGAAAAGTTTCTAATATAAAGAAAGGTATGCCAATGAAGGTACAAGAAGCTTAGAAAACACCAAATAGAGTGAATCACAAAAATTGCCCTTGCCACATAATAATCAAGACCCCAAGCATACAGAATAAAGAAAGAATACTTAGAGCAGCTAAGGAAAAAGTCAAATAACATATAAAGGGAAACCTATCAAAATTACACCTGTCTTCTCCATGGAAGCTCTGAAAGCCAGAAGGTCCTGCATAGGTATTCTACCAACACTAAGAGACCATGGATGCCAGCCCAGACTACTATACCCAGCAAAGATTTCAAACATAGATGGAGAAAAAAATACTCCATGAAAAAACAGATTTAAACAATACATATCCACTAACCCAGCACTACAGAAAGTTCTTGAAGGAAAACTCCAATCCAAGAAAGTTAGATACAACCAGAGAAAGATAGGTAATAGATAATCCCACATTACCAATAGCCAAAAGAGAAAAGGATTGGAAATCCACACACAATTCCACTATCATCAACTATTCAAAACAAACAAGAATGAGCAATCAAAGGCCATTAATATGCCTCAATATTAATGGCCTTAACTTGCCATTAAAATACACAGCATAACAGAAAGGATTTGAAGACAGAATCCATCCTTCTGCTACATACAAGAAACACACCTCAGCATCAGAGACTGATATTACCTCAGAGTTAAGGGTTGGCAAAAAAATTTTTCCAACCATATGGACCCATGAAACAAGTAAGAGTAACAATCCTTATATCTAACAAACTAGACTTTAAACTGAAATCAATCAAAAGAGATGAAGAAGGCCATTTCATATTCATCACAGAAGAAATCCACTAAGATGAAGTCTCGATTCTGAACATCTATGCTCCAAATACAAAGGCATCAACTTTTGTCAAAGAGATATTACTAAAAATAAAACCACACAGAACCCCTCACACACTTCAACACCACACTTTCACCACTAGACAGGACGACCAGACAGAAACTTAACAAAGAAACAAAGCAACTACTAAAAGTTATGACCCAATTGGGTTTGACTGATACCTATAGAACATTCCATCTAAACATAAAAGAATATACCTTCTTCTCAGGGTCACATACAGCCTTCTCAAAAATCGACCACATAATTGGCAACATATCAAACCTCAACAGGCACAAAAAAATTGGAATAATTCCATGTATCTTATCAGACCACCATGCTTCAAAGTTAGAATTCAACAACACATATTGCAAAAACTCTACAAACTCATGGAAATTGAATAATGCATAATTGTACCACTCCTGGGTCACAGAAGAAGTAAAAAAAGAAATTAAGACTTCCTAGGATTCAATGAGAATGAAGACACAACATATCCAAATTTATGGGACACTTTGAAAGCAGTGCTAAGAGGAAATTTCATAAAAATAAGAGCCCACATGAAGAAACTGGAGAATAGTCACACTAGAATTAACAGCACAACTGAAAGCTCTAGAACAAAAAGAAGCAAATTCACCCATAAGGAGTAGATGCCAGGAAATAATCAAACTGAGGGCTGAAATCAATAAAGTAGAAACTAGGGAAATGATACAAAGAATCAACGCAACGAAGAGTTGGTTCTTTGAGAAAATCAACAAGATAGACAAACCTTTATCCAAACTCATGAAACAGCAGAATGTGAACATGCAAATTCACAAAATCAGAAATGAAAAGGGGGACATAACAATGGAAGCTGAGAAATTCCAGAGAATCATCAGGTCATACTTTCAAAACCTATATTCCACAAAATTTGAAAATTTAGAGGAAATGGACAAGTTTCTAGATAGATATCACCTGCCAAAATTAAATCAAGAACAGGTAAGCAATTTAAATAGACCTATAACCACTATGGAAATAGAAACAGCCATCAAGGTCTCCCAACCAAAAAATCCCAGTGTCAGATGGCCTCAGTGCAGAATTCTACCAGATATTCAAAGGTCAGTTTATACCAATTCTCCTCAAAGTATTCCTTGCAATAGAAGCAGAATGGACTTTGCCAAACTCTTTTTATGAGGCTTCAATAACCTTGATACCCAAGCCACACAAAGACACAACTAAAAAAGAGAACTTCAGACCAATATCCCTCATGAACTTTGATGCAAAAATACTCAATAAAATACTGGCAAATCAGATCCAAGAACATGTCATAAAACTATTCCATCATGATCAAGTAGTTTTCATCCCAGGCGTGCAGGGTTGGTTCAACATACGAAAAACCATCAATGTAAACCACCATACAAACAAGTTGAGAAATAAAAATCACATGATCATCTCACTAGATGCTGAAAAAGCCTTTGATAAAATCCAACAGCCTTTCATGATAAAGGTCTTGGGGAGATCAGGGATAACAGGAACATACTAAACATAAAAAAAGCTATATACAGAAAACCAACAGCCAACATCAAACTACTAAAGGAAGAGAAACTCAAGGCAATTCCTCTAAAATCAGGAACAAGACAAGGCTCTCCATACCTCTTCAATATTGTACTTGAAGTTCTAGCCAGACCAATAAGACAACAAAAGGAGATCAAGGGAATACAAGTTGGAAAAGAAAAGGGCAACCTTTTAGTATTTGCAGATGATATGATAGTTTACATAAGTGACCTGAAAAACTCTACCAGGGAACTCCTACTGCTGATAAATACCTTCAGGAAAGTGGCAGTATACAAGATCATCTCAAGAAAATCAGTAGCCCTACTATATACAGAATATAAAAGGGCTGAGCAAGAATTCAGAGAAACATCACCGTTTACAATTGCCACAAACAACGAAAAATACTTGGGGTAACCCTAACCAAACAAGTGAAAGACCTGTATTGCAAGAACTTTGAGTCTTTAAAGAAGACACCAGAAAATGGAGAGATTTCCCATGCTCTTGGATAGGTAGGATCAACAGAGTAAAAATGGCAATCCTGCCAAAAGCAATCTACAGATTCAATGCTATCCCCAGCACAATTCTTCACAGACCTTAAAAGAACAATTCTCAACTTTATGGACAAACAAAAGACCCAGGATAGCCAAAATCACTCTGTTCAACAAGGTAACTTCTGGAGGCATCACTGTCCTTGACTTCAAGCTCTGTTATAGAGCTATAGTCCTGAAAACAGCTTGGTATTGGCACAAAAATAGACAGGTAGACCAATGGAATCAAATATCAACCCCCACACATATGAACACTTGTTTTTTGACAATGAAGCTAAAATTATACAATGAAAAAAAGAAGGCATCCTCATCAAATGGTGCTGGCATAACTGGATACTGGCATGTAGAAGACTGTAGATAGATTCATGTCTATCACCATGCACAAAACTTAAGTCCAAATGAATTAAAGACCTCAACATAAACCCAGTCAAACTGAACCTGTTAGAAGAGAAATTGGGAGGTACACTTGAATGAATTGGTGCAGGAGACTGCTACCTGAGCATAACACAAGTAGCACAGACACTTGGATCATCAATTAGATAAATGGGACCTGATGAAGCTAAGTGCTTCTGCAAGGCAAAGAACATGGCCAATGAGACAAAAAGGCAGCCCACAGAAAGGGAAAAGATATTCACTAATCCCACATCTGACAGGGGGCTGATCTCTAATATCTATCTACAAAGAACTCAAGAAGCAAGTCTCCAAAGCACCAAAGGATCCAATTAAAAACTGGGCTACAGAACTAAATAGAGAATTCTCAATAGAGGAGACTAAAATGGCTAAGAGACACTTAAGAAAGTGTTCAACATCCATAGCAATCAGGGAAATGCAAATCAAAACAACTCTGAGATACCTACTTACTCCTGTCAGAATGGCTAAAATCAAAAACACCAATGACAGTTTATGTTGGAGAGGATGTGGAGAAAGGGGAACACTCCTCCACTGCTGCTAGGAGTGTCAACTCATACAGCCTCTTTGGAAATCAGTATGAACATTCCTCAGGAAAATGGGAATCAGTCTACCACAAGACCCAGCAATTCCACTCTTAGGCATATACCTAAAAGATGCACATTCATACAACAAGGACATCTGTTCCACTATGTTTATAGCAGCACTATTTGTAATAGCCAGAACCTGGAAGCATCCTAGATGGCCCTCAACTGAAGAGTGGATAGAGAAAATGTGGTACATTTACACAATGGAATACTATTCAGCAGAAAAAAATATTGGAATCTTGAAATTTGCAGGCAAATGGATGGCACTAGAAGAAACCATCCTGAGTGAGATAACCCAGTCACAAAAAGAGAAACATGGTATGTACTCACGCACACATGGATTTCAGACATGAATCAGTGGAGTGCCAGTCTACAATCCCACTGCCAGAGAGGCAGGGAAACAGGAAGGACCCTAAGAGAGATATCCATGGTCCCCAGAGAAGGTGGAAAAAGGCAAGATCTCCTGAGCAGATTGGGAGCACAGGGTGGGGGAGGGGAAAGCAAGCCAGGAATAAAGAGGGAGACAAGAGGAAGGGAGAGGAGGACATGGGGGAGCAGGAAAGTTGAGTTGGGGGAAGAATAGAGGAAAGCAGGAAGAGAGATACCATAATAGAGGGAGCCATTCTTGGTTTGAAGGGAGATCTGGTAGTAGTGAGATCTCCAGAGATGTACAAGGATGACACCAACTGGCAATCTAGGCAGTAGTGGAGAGACTACTTTAAGTGCCCCCCCCATAATGATTTTGACGACTGTCTTACACACCATCCTAAAACCTCCATCCAGTGACAACAGAAGCAGAGGCAGACACCTGCATCTAAACACTGAACTGAACTCCTGGAACCCAGTGACAAAGAGGGAGGAGTGATGAGCAAATGGGTCAAGACTGTGCTGTTGAAACAGAAAAACAGCTGACCTGAACAAGGGGATGATCTTGGACCCCAGACTGATGGCTGAGAAGCCAGCATCGGACTGATCCAGATCCCCTGAATGTGTGTGTCAGTGAGGAGACTCGGGCAATCTATGGGGTTTTGGGGTAGTAGATCAGTATTTATCCCTGGTACACAAATGGACTTTGGGGACCCATCCCACAATGAGGGATGCTTTCTCAATCTGGACACTTTGATGAGAAGTGTCCAGAACTAAATAACAGATTCTAGAGATCCCCCATGGATAGCCTTACCCTCCCTGAGGAATGGAGTGGGGATTGGGTGGGAGGCTTGGGGGAGTGGGTAGAAGGAGAAAGAGCTGGAACTGACATAGGAAAAAGGTTTTTTTCTAATTTAAACATATAACAAAAAGTGTAAAAAATAAAATAATTATAGGAATGGAATACAGACTTTCAACCTGTCTTACTATAGGACAGCAAATGTTTTATTTCACTCTTTCCTGCACAAAGCATGATGCTAAAACCAGTTAGAGACATTTTTGTTATCCCAAGCTGAGTGATGGTCATACAAACCCTTCTCTAGCTAACATTTTGAGAAAACGCTAAAGATAGCTCAGAGCAAATAGGCAGCATTGTCACTGTCATCTGAATGCTCTCTAAGGATGATAGCTGGATCAATCCATTAACTGATGACAAGAAGGATCTGCATTCCGAAACAAAGCTGGAGGAGCTGGCAGAAAAGAGTTCTAAAAGGTCTTCTTTCTAAAAATAGGGCAATTAGAAGACTCATGTAAGACTGCAATCAAATGAATATACTCGATGGGTCTATTTGCAGTAGGTAAGGGTAATGCGTAGCTCTTTGAGTGTGTTCAGACAACGCAGCTTTGCCAGCTTCATCATTTTTGTAGACTGTATAATTCTTTTGTGTTCTGAATAATTATAAAAGGTTAAAAGTCTAGTACATTATTGTTGCTGTTGTAAAAGTAGTATTCAAAGGTAGAGTTAATCTGAGTGGGAGACATGCATACATCCTACCATAAAGTTTAATGTTTTGTATAAACTTGACTAATAAAATTATACTTTAAAATATAGGGGCATGTTAATTTGATTTTTTTTGGCAGCCTTGTATACTTGTATAAATGTGGTGCACAGGCATACACTGAACACATATACTTAAGGAAAGTAATTTTTTAAAAGAATCTTTTCTATTGGTATGTCTTTTTTTTTTGAGGCAGGGTTTCTTTGTGGCTTTGGAGGCTATCCTGGAACTAGCTCTTGTAGACCAGGATGGTCCTGAACTCACAGAGATCCTCCTGCCTCTGCTTCCCAAGGGCTGGGATTAAAGGTGTGTGCCACCATTGCCTGGGTCTATATGTCTTTTTTAAAGGTAAATTCTTTCTTGGATTATACTGCTAAATTTTGAAGAATTGTGGGGACATGAAGAAAATAATGATTTCATGTCTGAAAAGACTGGCTTCTGTTCCGATTTTCTTATATTAAGCTACACTGTGTTTACCCAACTAGGATCATTAAAAGTATAACTTGTCATTACCACTCATATAGTAGTAAAGGGTCAGAAAACACACAGGTACCCATATGGAAAGAAAGGACTCTATAAAAATAACACCAGAAAAGATAACTGATGAAGTAAAGTAAGAACACAATTTACTATGCATGGATAAAACTGGTCAAAATGCTAATACCAGCAATGATTTGTCCTTACATTGATATGTGAAAGTAATGGCAGCACAGAGACAAGGATGAGAGAGAGGAGATATTGTTTCTGATAATGTAAGTTACTCTATCAGCATTGAAACAGCATTGTGATCTGAAAGTACCATTGGGGAGGGTAGTCTGGTAAGGAATCTCAGTGAGTAAAGCACTAGATCAATATCAAAGCCAAATGATCATGAAAGAGTTCCACTGAAAACTGAAAAAGTCATGAAGATGTGGGCTCTGTGTAGTCTTTCTGAACTGCTCTTCAGAAAGACCATTATGTAGGAGGACAAAAGCATTTCCCATTTACCTGAGGACTTGGGTTTCAATCTTTGTTATTCTAATCTGTTTCCATTCTCAAGGCAACCTACTGGAGATGAGGCTCTTCAGGAAGCAAAGTGACTTAATGTAGATGTCTCTGTCAGAATTCCCAGACCATGGTTGCTTGATCCCTCAGCTCTTGATTCTACGGAAAGGGAGAACACGGTGGTGGAGTATGTGTGGAACCGCTGAGTTTATGCCTAAAAAGTCAAGAGGGGCAAGGGAGAGGCTACAGTTTTGACATTCCCTTCAATGATTCAGGTCACTCCTTCCCAGCTATCTTCATGTCATACAAGTTTTCCCATCTATTATTATCACTGCCAACTTATACCAGACTTTTTTTGTGCCATAAGCATATGTGGTGTGTTCAAAATCTAAATTTCTGTGTTTGTTCAAGGAATTATACAGGACCTGTGAAATAATCTCTCCCAACATAGTTTCTCCAAGGGCCAAGTGGAAATTATTTAAAGCTATGAAATAAACTGTGCAATTGATTTTATTGATTTCTGGGGAACAAATATTGAATTGGAACCCTGTAAATACTGAATATAGTCAGCAGCACTCCAAGCTCCCATTGCTAAGAAAGTGTTCAGCGTTTATGCATGCAAATGTAAAGTTTCTGCTTGAAAGTAGAGTTTCTCACTGAGTCCATGAATCAGTTTTTATAATTTTTAGAGTTTTGTTTTCCATTTACCTGACTAAAGACATGTTTCCCCACATCTTGGGATGTCCTACTTCAGCGGCCAAAGCCTCCTGTTTGCTATACCTATGCTTTTTTCACTATGTCTTCTACTAGCTACCTCAACATCTTCCATCTAGAATTTTGAATTCAGAATTTCCTTTCCAATTTCTCTCCGGGGGACAGACTGTCCTTTGTCCATTTGTAGAGTAAAACTGATGGTGTCTATTTACTACTGAAAGTATTTTGTACTTCCATATTGTGCAACAGTTTCCTCCAATATTAAAACATTCCATCCTGCAAGAAGGTCCTTAAACAGGAAGGTAAACAACTCAAATAGCTTCAGGAAGTCCCTGCAATAGACCAGATTCATTAGGCCCTTTTCTTCCTAAGCCATAAAAGCTGAGAGTCCCTCTCAGAAGAGCAGAGTCAAGCTGCAAAGAAGACTCTCAGACCAAATCAGTTAGCTAGCTACCTTCAAGAACCTGAAACCAGCCAGGATGCTGGGAAGATAAATAGAGGTTTCTAGCTTTATGAGCCATCACCCATGCTGGGGTAGGCTTTGATGATGTATCTGTCTTTAGTCAGTCATTTTTTTAATTGTTTTTATTTTAGTTAGAAACAAGCATGTTTCACCTGTGAATCCCAGCTCTCTCTCCCTCCCGTCCTCCCCAGCCCTCCCCACCAGGCCCCCCAGTGACCCACCCAATATCCACTCAGATCCCCAGGGAGGGTTTGGCCATCCATGGTGGATCTCCAGTGACTAACATTTCATCCCAGACAGAGCCTAGGCCCGCCCACAAGAATCCAGGCTGAGAGAGCATCCCTCATTGTGGGATGGACACTCAAAGTCCATTTGTACGCCAGGTATAAATACTACCAAAGGCCTCATAGATTACCTAGGCCTACTCACTGACACCCATAATCAGAGCGTCTGGGTCAGTCCCATGCTTTCCACACAGTCATCTATCTGGGGTCCAAGAGCTCCCGTTTGTTCAGGTCAACTGTTTCTGTGAGTTAAACAAGCCCAGTCTTAACTCCTTTGCTCATCAGTTCTCCCTTTCTGTCACTGGATTCCAGGAGTTCAGTTCAGTGTTTAGCTGTGGGTGTCTGCCTCTGATTCCATCAATCAGTGGATAAAGGTTCTGTTTCCCAGACTCTCTGGCAGTGGGATTGTATCATGGCATTCTCCTGATTCAATTCTTAAATCCATAAATGAGTGAGTACGTACCATGTTTCTCTTGTTGTGACTAGGTTACCTCATTCAGGATGGTTTCTTCTAGTGCCATCCATTTGCCTGCAAATTTCAAGATTCCATTTTTTTCTGATGAATAGTAATCCATTGTGTAAATGTACCACATTTTCTCTATCCACTCTTCAGTTGAGGGCCATCTTCTATTCCTGTAAGTAACACTTCATTCATATTCCTGATAGTAACCCCAATAGAACTCAATGGTTCACCAAGCTGGATGTTTGTTGTATCTATACTTCGGTCTATTGTGGGTATCCCCATGTGGTGTGAGTAGACTTGTGTGTTGTGTCTAACAGGAAAAGTTTTATGACACAATATCTGTTCATGCTAAATCACAACAGAATGTATAAAATCATATCAAGATCTTAAAAGTATTTCATGATATTCAGCCTCCATAACTATTTTTTAATTATCCATGGCTACAAATTTTCTTAACATGTATACATTGGCTATTTCTCAAAAGAATGATAATTTCTTCCTTCCAGGTTTATCATATGCAATTATTTTTATTTTGCAACCCATATTTCATGGACAGCAGCAAGCATGAAAATTATTAGATGCACTAGGATGCCAAATCAAATCAAATATACAACACACTGCAAAAATTCTGTTTGCCTGGTGGTCTGTTATGTGATGGTGAATTCAAGGAGATCTTTCTGTTGGTCATGGAATCAGTCCTTGGATTCTGATACCATTGAAATTTTATATAAATCCCAAATACCAAAGTCATGCCTGTTTGACAGATTAAGTTATCCAGCACATAAAGGCACTAGTTGCCAAGCAGGAAAACAAAGACCTGAGTTCCATCTCTTGGACCCATGTGGCTGAAGAAAAGAACTTAGTTCCCAAAATGTTTCTTTGACAGCCACATGTGGTAATCTGGGCACATGTGCACATGCTCACAGACATATAAACACACAACACATAAATGAATGAATAAATAAGTAAATAAACAAATAAATAAAATATGCAAAGATATGCCTATTGTCATGAATTATAAACAATGAAGTAAGCACATATTAACAGAACAGATGCTAACATCAAGATGGTATTGAGAATTTCACATGTGTGTTCACTGTATACAACAATGTTTTGTGTGAGCTTGAAACCCTCTTAACTACATCTCTAATGCATATTCTTCTTATGACAGAAAGCCATTTATGCATTTTGATAACTGCATGAGTATATACCACAATCCTAAATTCAAATGAGCTTATTGAACAATATAAAGAGATGCTTTAAAAAATAGCTGTCTTGCATATATTCCTGGTAAAATTTTACATCCTTGGCAATTAGGAACATATGCTCCATAACAAAAAACATTGAAGCAAAGTGGTTGGAAATAATTATCTCTTCATGTTAACACCCAAATCAAAGTAAATTCTCTTCCCTCCTCAATGCAGTGATTCACGTGATAATTAGCAGCTGTATGCTAATTACATTGGGAGCTCTCCATTTCCTGAGTATGCTAATTTAAAGTTCTGTTGAGTGGTTACTTTGTTTCCTCTAAGCCTGAAATATCAGCCATATAGAATTCCAGGCTTCTGTTCCACGGGAATCAAAAGGAATGCTTATGCTGGTGGAGCCTCAAAGGAGAGAAGAGGTTGTCAGGACTCTGAGTCACTTCAGCAGTGATTAAAAGATGAGAAATTAAGCCCTCAAGTGCTGAAGATGCTTTCCGTGGAGGAGAGCAGCCCAAAGACAGAAGCAAGAAGAGTGCCATCCAGCACTCGCTGGGATCAAATTAACACTTTGCTCAAATGGACAAAGTGTTAGAAATACTTTATAGAAATTTTGAAAATGCAACATTTATCTACTGTAGATATGCAGATAGGCAAGCACCAATGTTGGAGGAATAAAAGACTTAATAGGGATTCTTTCAAAATGGCAGGAGATGCTGTGAACTGGTAGATGTCAAAAGCACAAGTATCTGTGACAGTGAAACCTGCCCTAACATCGGGCAAGCCTGTGCGATTCTTCACAGGCACCACTAGACAGCATCATTTTCCAGTTGTGTTCTGGCCTAAACAAAGGGAAACACAAGCATGCTAACAACTTTCCTTTAAGAAGCACAGTCATGTAAAACATCTTGCTTCACGAAACAAAAACAAATAAATAAGAGTTAACCATGGAGCATAGTCAGTGTATCAATACAGAAAAAGTTAATATAGCTTGTAATATTTGTTAAAACAAGCATCTCTATGCGTATGTGCCCTTATGCCCATAAATATACATGTAACACTAATAGTTAAAGAATAATAGGTCATGGATTTTATGAGAAGTGTTTGAGGGAGAAGATAAATAATGTAATTTTGATACTCATAAAATTATCAAAAATAAAATTTAAAAGTACACAACTTTTTGTTTTAGAAAGAAATTTCAGAGTCACAAAAAATTTAAAGTGATTTTTATGAGTTTTGCAAATTAGTAATGTGACCAGTTTTAGATAAAATTACTTTGCTCAGAGGGTCTACATATATTTAGTCATCATTCCTCTTGAATTTATAAACAGATACTTAGAAATATAAACAAAACTTATGACAGTTTCTCATGAATTTAATGTGTTTCCAGATGACAGGCAGCTAATAAAGGAGAAAAGTCAGGAATACCTGTTGCTGAAACTCTTTGTACTAAATTGGCCCTTTCTTCAAATACCTCCTTGCCTGTATATGCAAGAATTAAAATATGTGACCTAATATGTACTGTGCTAGAAGAAGAAGCTGTGATAGATTCAGGAAAAAATCTTGCCACCTTATCATCAAAGATATGTTTTATTACTGGGAGAAATAGTTCAAATTTCTAATATTTTATCTCACTCAGGTTTCATATGTATATTTTTATTTTCACTTGTACAAAATATATGGGGTCATGTTGCTCAATTACACCTGGACATAGGGCCTCCACTTCTATGCAGATCCATGAGTCTTGAGGGAAGAGGTATAAAGACATCCAGTTTGGGGCTGAGTGCTTCTAAGTCTTTCACTCTCTGAGCATTTCTCAAGCTTGGGTGTCTGTATTAATTACCATCTACTAAATGAAGAAGCTTTCCTAATGAGGTTGTATGATTCTTTGATCTATGGGTCTAGCAATATGTCTTTAAGAGTCATTTTATTTCTATGTTCCTCCAGAAGAATAAGAGTGGTAAGATTTTTCTGAGAACCCATGACTAACCTAGTTTCAGATGCTGAGTCTCATCATCATGTCACATATCAGATACAATGTAATAGAGCTGGCCTTAAATCCAATCAAATGGTGGTTGTTTACTCTCATAACACCTGTGCCACTATTTTTAAAATTAATTTTTATTTAAATTAAAGACAATCTTGTTTTACATACCAACCCCAGTGCCCTCTTCCTCCTGTTCTCCCATTACCCCCACCCCACCCCTCATCCCCTCATTCACTCCTCAGGGAGGGTGAGGCCTCACTTGGGGTTCATCAAAGTCTGCCACATCATTTGGGGCAGGACCTAGACCCTCCTCCTTGTATCTGGGCTGAGAGAGTATCCCTCCATATGGAATAGGCTCCCAAATCCATGCATGTACTAGGGATAAATTCTGGTTCCACGGATAGAGGCCCCATAGACTGCCCAAGACTCCCAACTGACACCCACATTCAAAGGGCCTGGTTCAGTCTTATGCTAGTTCCCCAGTTGTCCAACTGGGATCCATGAGCTCCCACTCGATCAGGTCAGCTCTTTCTGTGAATTTCTCCAACATGACCTTACCCCTTTGGTCATCAACCCTCCTTCTCTACATTGGGTTCCAGGAGTTCGGCTCAGTGCTTAGCTGTAGATCTCTGCCTCTGCCCCCATTACCTGTTGGATTAAGGTTCTATGATGGCATTTAAGGTAGTCATCAATCTCATTATAGAGGAAGGGCATTTAAGGTAGCCTCTCCACTATTGATTATATTCATAGCAGCAGAGTATCCCATGTCTAACAGGCAGATCATTATTACAAGTCTCAAGGGTTGTAGAAGGATGAGATTGAAGATTACTGCTTCTGTCAGGTAACATGTATAGCAACTTGCAGCACCATGAACTGTAGTCAGTAAAGGACAAGATTCTGCTTAGTTACCAGCTTGACTCCTCCATGTTCACTGAAATAAGTATGGTGTGTCTTCTGCAATAGAATATTACCACCACATTGTAGAAAGTAACCAATAGCACTGACAATAGACTGTCATTGTTTGATGGTGTCTGAAAAAACACCTTCACCAACAACTCCAAAAGATATAATCCCATGGTGGTGCTGAGGAAATTATGGTACCAGATGATATGTATATGGATTATTACTTTCCCTATTACAGGGTAATTCCTTTTATATACTAATGTATTTTAAGAATCTTCTATACTGGCAGGTTCCCATATGACTTTTCAAAAAGTCTTAGTTGTATCCCCATACATTACTCTCTATTCTGCTTTCTAACACCCCTCTCCATTATTTCTTTGATTCTAATTTTCTTCTTCATTTTTATAACAGTATAGTCATTCTTCTCTTCCTTGTAAAACCCCCCTATGCTATTTTCTGACTAGCTACCTAACCTCTGTGTATATTCCTAATGAAACACACATGTCTATGGCTCAAAAACTGACATCTGCATGTAATGTTTTGTTTTTTCTGTGATTGAGATACCTCATTCAGGATAATTGTTTCTAGTTCCACACATTTACCTGCAAATTTCACAATTTCATTTTTCTTCACATATGAATAATAATTCATTGTGTGAGTGTAGCATATTTTCATTATCCATCATTATCCACCCATCCATCCATTATTCATTTCATGTCATCAGTTGATAGACATCTAGACTGTTTTCTATTTCATTGGATTAATAAGTATCTTTATTATACAGTCTTTTGCATATATGGATTTGTGGCAGATGAATATATTTTTAGCTTTTGGGAGAAACTTCCCACTGATTTCTAAAGTTTCTGTGTAGTTTGCAATCCCATCAGCAGTGCATAGGTGCTCCCCTTTCCCTGTACATTTACCAATATGTGCTGCCATTTTTTTATTAATCTTGGGTATTTTTACTGGGATAAAATTAAACTTTAAAATACATTTAATTTACATTTCCTTGATGGCTTATGATGTGGAACACTTTTAACTGTTAGACATCTGTATATTTAAAAAGTCTTTATTTCTATACCCCCAAAATTTTAAATTGTTTTCTTGGTGTTTGATTTTTATAATTTCTTTGTATATACTATGTATTAATCCTTTGTCAGTTGTATACTTTGTAAAGCTTTTTCCCATCTCTTGGTTAACACTTTTCTCAATGATGTATCCTTTGCTATGCAGAAGTGTTTTAGTTTTCCAGGCTTGTATTTATTAATCATTGATCTTAATGTCTATGTTACCAGTGTCCTGTTAAGAAAGTTCTTTCCTGTGTCAACAATTTCAAGTGTTTCTTTACTTTCTCTTGTATCAGATTTAGTATATCATGTCTTATTTTAGTGTCTTGGATCCATTTAGAGTTGAGTTTTGAACAGGGTTATTGATGTGGATCAACTTGTATTCTTCTAAATGCCACAATCCAGTTTGGCCAGCATCATTTTAAAGATTCTTTGTGTTCTTCAGTGTGTATTTATTGCTTCTATGTCAAAAATCAGGTGTCTGTAGGTGTATGGAGTTATGTCTAGTCTTTAATTCCATTGATTAAATAATCTGATTTTATAACAGTGCAATTCTGTTTTTATTGCTATAGCTCTATAGTATATCTTGAAATCTGGGATAAGGATACCTCCAACAGCTCTCTCATTATTCAAAATTATTTTAGCTAACCTTGGATTGCTGTGTTTCTGTATGTAGTTTTAGGTTTTATTTTCTTTTTGTAATTTCTGTGAAGAATTGTGTTGACATTGTTATAGGAACTACATTGAACCTGTTGTTTTGTTTTCTCAGGAAGGTTAATCAGTCTTCACATTAATGGAGACAATAGATACAGTTCTATTCTTCATTACACAAATGAAAGGCAAAAGAAATACTTTAGAATGTTTTAGAAGAGACATTAAAAGAAAAAAATATTTTCCCCTTTATTTAATATTTAGGATTCTTAGTTTATTTCACTTAAATAATTTTTACTTAAAGAAATAAAAGATATGAAATAAAATGGGAATTCCTAATGCATTGGCAAAGTCAAGAATAGAGACTATATGTCATCAATGAACATTTACTTAAACGGCATTCATTTTGTTATACCAGGTATCAACCCACTTACATGATGACTATGCTTGTTTGTTATTTTATATTCGAGAAGGAAATCTATTTTTTCTGCTATAATGTGATATTTAAGATTTGTTAAAATTTCTATGACATATGCCACATTAATCTGCAAACATATATAATATCCTTCCTATAAACATCAGTGTATAAGACAAAGTCTACAAAGATCAACCAAACACTTTTCTTGCCTCAGAGATGAAAGTCCAAGATGATAGCAAGTGGTAGGACAAACATTGCATTGTTATAAGTATTTCAAGAGCGATGGAGCCTCATTAGAGGCTTAACCAACCACAATGTAGACTTAGAAAATATTTTTGAAGAAACACACACTTGAAATGTGAGTAGGTTTAGTAGAATAAAAAAGCAAGGAGGCAAGTTGGACAGCAGACTGAATTCTAGACAGAAATAACCCCATATCATATTCAGTTTGTTTGGGAACCCA
Organism: Mesocricetus auratus; assembly: GCF_017639785.1. Taxonomy (NCBI): domain Eukaryota; kingdom Metazoa; phylum Chordata; class Mammalia; order Rodentia; family Cricetidae; genus Mesocricetus; species Mesocricetus auratus. The sequence goes on from NW_024429198.1 coordinate 38,146,746, forward strand.
GCCCCTTAATGTTTTAAATATACATGAATTTTTGGAGTAACACCTTGAAATTGTTGTTATAAAATGTAACAGATAATGATGGAAAACACTTATTAAAATGTCATCAATTTAATTATTAACGTATATATTGTGTTATTAACCTTATTATTTGGAGAACATCAGGTACTTATGCATCCCAGGTTTAATTTACAGTAACAGAAGATTATGATAAAAATCTGACATGAAGCAGATTATGAAGGTGGTCTAGACTGGTCTGGGGAGGGGGGACACACTCATAGCATTCTTCCAAAGTAATGTTTATAGATGCTTCAATGGGAAACAATGTTGGAGACTGTGATATAGCATCCCTGCAATTCTGAAAGGAGATGTGATTCTTGACCAAGAAAAATGTGCTTCTCTTTGGGGTGCTCGATAGGAAAGGACAGCTCTCAGTGCCTGGGATGGAGAATTATAAAGAGTTTCGTAGGCTTGTCATATATGGTCTTCAGTCAGCTGAATCTACTTTTCTGTTATAGAATGCTAATACAGCTTTTAAGGGAGAAAGTGAATTCAACATGAAAGTTCAACAGCTGGATCCCTGTGACTAGCAGAGTCCATGACCCAGGGTGACCATATCCATTTTCAATATTCACAGAAGTAAAAGTTATTTTTTCTTAATTTACAAAGGGTGAGACTACATAATTCATAAATCTTGAAGCATCTAAGGCTTTATGGTAATAAAGATAAATTATATTTATTCAGCTTCATTTTAAAAATACAAATGAGTATAAAAATGAGAGATAAACTTAGTCAAAACCATCTGAATATAAGACAAATGTTAGATGGTAACCTTGAAAAATGATTCTGTTCAATATGATGTTTTAAAGTGCATACAATTTTGAAATGATGATAGCTACCTAACAATGTGGATATCATCTCACATAGATGTCATTTTGCTGGTAAGAACCCTTGGCATCTGTTCATTTGGCAATTTTCAAGACATAATATATTGTTAGTAACTATGGTTACTAGATGCTGGGTGATCACAAGTGTGTTGCAAAGACTGTGTTCAAAAGATATAGGATTCCTTGTAGATGAGTAAATTAGCTGATAATTACATAGATGATAGATAGATGGTTGATAAATAGATGTGTGTGTGTGTGCACGCGCGTGAGAGAGAGAGAGACAGAGACAGAGACAGAGACAGAGACAGAGAGAGAGAGGACAGACGGACAGACAGATGATAGATTGAAGAAATTCATATGAACTATATTTAGGATGTACATAAAGAAGGTGATTTTTTTACATCATATAAATGGTTAATATGGCACCTGTCTACATTTTAGTAGCTGCATCTATCAGATAAGTTTCCTATACATTTTAAAGCTTGATTGCAGTAGACAAGATACCCAGAGCTTCCCCTTCCACTATGGTTTATAATGTAATTATCTCACCTTCACTCTTGCATTATAATGTGTTTGGATATTGATTCTTAGATTGAGAGTTCTGTGTCTTCAGCACTGCATGTTAACAGTCTTTTGTATGTGTCATTGCTGATTCAGTGTCCATTGGGCTGATGCCTGCTCCCTGCAATCAGCTCTCCTTTCTCATAGTGACTTCCCATCTTTCAATCTGCCTTTTGTTCTCTTCTTTTATCAAGATTCCCGAGAGTAGTTTAGAGCTATCCTTCTGGATGGAATTCAGTGGGTTTTCTTCTTCTGTTAAATGAGAACACTTTAATGTTATAAATACTATAAATTATATCATATAAATTATATATCAATTTTACATAAGAACACACTTTGTCATGACACTTTTATGCATGCAGAGAAGGAATTTGATATTTACTTATCCTGTTCCGCACATATCTGCTCTTCCTCTGATCTGCTGCAATTTCATGCTATCACACAAGAGAAAACACCTGATTATGTGTTGTCTTCAAGAATTCTTTTTTTTACATAATATGATGATGATCTTCAGTTCTGTCCTTTTTCTTAAAAATACAGAGATGTATTCCTCTTAATACATTTTGTACACAGTGTTTGATAAATCATCTGTCAATTGGACATGTAGGCTGATTTGGTGACTTAACTGTCAGGATCAGTGCACCAATAGTCAGGCATATACATGTGCATTGATATATTCCTTACAATCCTTAAGTTTCTCATTAGAACATTGGTCATAAAATATCATACAAATAAGCAGCAACAAAAAGAATCTTAATAACCCAAAACTCAATATAATAGGAAATACCTAATCTTAGAATTTCACTTAAAATCCTGTCAAAACTGGCAGACATGGTCATGTACACCTATCATACCGACATTCAACAGAGTCAGACAGGAAGATTGTATGTTGAAAACTAGCCTGGCATGGATAGTGGTCAAGGGGCGGGGATAAATTCTATGATCCCAAAGAAAATTCTAAAATGATTCAAGTATCTTAAAGAAATCATTAAGTAAAAAAAGGAAACATAGAAAGTAGCCACATTGATAATAATGTATCAATAATTGCAATCAGTAAAAGTAGTAAGGTAAATTAAAATATAATTGTTAAATAATATCTATTGATGGAGTAGAATTTAGAAATTTTACTATATACAAACTATAAGACAGATTTTTGAGGGGCTAGAGAGATAACTCAGTGGCTAAGAGCACCACCTGCTCTTCCAGAGGACTGAGGCTCAGTTCCCAGCACCCACATGGTAGCTCACAGATGTCTGTAATTCCAGTTCCAAAGGATCTGACAAAAATAAAAAATCAATGCACATAAAAATATCTAAATCTTTAAAAAAACAGAATATTTGAAACATTAGAATAAAGAGATGACAAAATAATAAAATGTGTCAAATATTAACAAAAATTCAAAAACCTTAAAAGTAAGAACATTATTAATTGATAAAAGACCAAGTGTGCCATGACAGCACTTCTAACTATGAATAAATTTAAAAAACAGACTTTTCAAAACATGTACAGTTAAGCTGCTAGACCTACAAAAAGTTTTCAGCAGTTTATGGCTGTAGGTGAAATTGAGCACTCCTCTTGTGAAAGTCATTATAATGGCAAGATAGTGCATCAGCAAGAATACAAAATTCAATGCAATCAATCAGCATGTATAAAAGTTCTCACACAAAGGAACATACTGAGCAGTATGTTTCAATACCCAGAAAGCATATAGCCAAACAGTCCATAGCCAAGAAAGTAACAAAGTCTATTAAAGGTAAAAGAATTGAAATTGGGCAATATATTTTTTTTTCTGAACAAAATCGAACCAATGTGATATCAATAGTATAAGGACTTCAGAAATAATAATGTACTCTGAAATTAATTAGAAGCTTCTGTATGGACCAGAGGTCAAAGACAAAAATCTGAGGGATACTGATTAATGAAAACAACAATGGTAGCACAATGACCTCAGTGAAAAAGGATGTATCATACGTGTGAAGTTGAAGGCATATCCAGTGTTAAGGGCAAACAAAGACCATAGAACTTAATAGAAAAATTTGAAAAGATAATTCATAATTTTCAGTAACCTAAGCTTCTACTCCAATAATGTAAATAAGAGAAAAGTTAAGTAAAAAACCAAGAGAGGGAGGAGAGAGAGAGAGACAGACAGACAGACAGACACACAGACAGACAGACAGACAGACTAGCAAAATTGAAACTAGGCAAATGCTAGAGGCATTAAATGACCCACATGGAGGCTTTTTGAAAGGATGGCAAGATGATGAACCTTTAACAGTTCAGAGAAAGGAAAAAAAGAGAAGACATTATCTTCATTCTCAAGAATGCAGTAAGTCATATCACCACAGACCTTGTATTCATCAAATGTATAAATATTACTGCCAACTATTATATGTATGTTTATTATACAACTCAGATAAAATTGATTAACTATTTAAAAAATACCCAAATCACAGCATCCTCACAGTATGAGATCATCTTTTTTGTTATGTAAATTATTTTTTAGTCTGAAAATCTCTTGTATGTATAAGATGTAATATGATCTTATTAACTGCTAGTTTTCTCCCAACTCTTACACTCTCTTGCCACATCCTCTACTAAACTTCCTGTACTCTTTGTATCTCCCACTGAATCCCATTAGAGCTATGTAATATAAAATCATGCTTCATAACTGCTCAGAAATGGTATTCATAATTCAAAGACTCATGACAAATAAAAAAGTCATCCATACAGATAGTTTAACTGAAAAATTCTGCCAGATGATTTTTTTATTTTTATTTTTAAATTTAAATTTAAATTAGAAACAAGGTTGCTTCACATTTCAATTCCAGGTCCCTCTCCCTTTCCCTCCCCTCCTCCCAAGCCCTCCCACCAACCCCTCCAATATTTAAATTAAAAACAATGTACCACAATCTTCCCTAAAACTGTAAGATAGAATGCATCTCAATTAATATTTTGAATTTTTTGTTGCTCTAATGGCAAACCTATGCAAACATATGAATACAATAAATGACATATTTATGTACCTTTTGAAGGCAGATTTAGAACAACCAAAGAAAATAATCATGTATTAGCAAGTGCAATATGCAGTGAGGTAAAAACTACACTTCAGCTATGATTCATTCCAGGAATATGAGAATGTTCAATATTTAAAACTCATGCTTCATAGTCCACCATATTAGACACGTGAGAAAATAATGTTAGTCATACTTCGGAATCCTAATCCATTTATGTCTGGATAACTGGGTAGCCTTTTCTAGCTTGAACTGACCAAAAGACAACCTCTTCAGCTGTATGTATGTGAGAAAGAGAGAGGGAGAGAGAGCGAGAGAGCAAGAGAGTGCGAGAGAGAGAGTGCGAGAGAGAGAGAGAGAGAGAGAGAGAGAGAGAGAGAGAGAGAGAGAGAGAGAGAGAGAGAGAGAGAGAGAGAGAGAGAGAGAGAGAGAGAGAGAGAGAGAGAGAGAGAGAGAGAGAGAGAGAGAGAGAGAGAGGGGAGAGAGAGAGTTTGTTGGGGAGTCACTTTCTTGCCTAATGTTCCAGAGGGAGGGTCTTTCTCAGGTGTTGTGCTACCTTAGTTGCCTAGACCAAGAAAGTCAGCACAGGCGTGGGAAGATGGTCCTGGAGTACATAAAGAGGCTGAACAATCATGGGAAGCAAAACAGTAAGCAACATTCCTCCATGGCTTCTGTTTCAGATCCTGCCTACACGTTCCTGCTTTACTTCAGTTCCTACCCTGACTTCCTTCACTGATGCCCTGTTTCCTGGATAATAAATTTGTAGGACATTTTCTTGATTAATTATTTACCTAGGGTGTGTGTGGGGGAGACCATGGCTGGTAGTGCCATGTCTGAACATTTGGTCCTGGGTAGAGGAGGAAAGCAGACTGAGCAAGCCGTGGGGAACAAGCTGGTAAAAAGCGCTGCCCCATGGCCTGTTTCTAGTTCCACCTCCACTTTCCTGTTTACTTCAGTTCTTCTCGTGGCATCCGTCAACGAATGACTATGAGTTACCTGGGAGAGTAAGGCAGAATATTTTCCTCTCCAAGTTGCTTTTGGTCATGGCATTTTATCAGTACAATAGAAACTTCATGGGGTTATAGGTAGGAAATTTTTCAAAAAGATGACTAGAGCCAATTTAAATAAGTAGAGAGATGTACCATGTTCATGGATTATAAGAGGTGCATATATATTCTTAGAAAAATCAGTGTACAAATACTCCTTCTGCCCATAAGAGATAGCCTTCATTCTGCTCCCTTTTCTCTACAGTTTGTTAATTATTTCCCCAATTCTGTGCAGTCTTATGGTGAAATTGCTATTATAGATAGTTTCCCAGTGGTGGTGGTGCACGCCTTTAATCCAAGCACTCGGGAGGCAGGTGGATCTCTGTGAGCTCAAGACAGCCTGGTCTACAGAGTGAGTTCCAGGACAGGCTCCAAAGTAATACAGAGAAACCCTGTCTTGAAAAATCAAAAACAAACAAACAAACAAAAATACCATAAAGAGCTCCTACGCATGCATGGTTTGAGATTAAGAAATTCATCATTCCAACATCCTTGCTTCTGGTATTTTTCTTGTATATTTTACTTTTACACTTTAAATGTAAACATAATATGTCGATGACTGTGTAGCGGGCTTTCTTTTGGACTACCAATCAGCTCCTGACTCATGACAAAGGGACTTTATTATTAGGTATGAATGCTCAGCCTCAACACATGCTTGTTTCTTACTAGTTCTTTTAGCTTCACCTGTTTCACATCATCTTCATTTTGGCTCTGGGCGTTTTACCTTTCTTTCCTTCTGTATGTCTTACTTTCACTACCTCTCATATCTGGCTTCCTAATGGCTGCCTGGCCTCGACTCTGGGCATTCCTATCTCTCTTTCTCCCTTGCCCTTCTTCTCCTATTTATTCTTGCTTCCTGACAGGCCTGCTTATCTGTCTCCTGCCTATCTATTGAACTTTCAGCTTTTTTATTAGAACAAGCAGGTGCCTTAGGCAGGCAAGTTGAATCAGCAACACATCTTTACATTATTAATCAAATGTAGCATAAACAAATGTAACACATCTTTGTATATTTAAATATTCTACAGCATGGGTAAGGATGATTATCTAAAGAGATATAGTTTGATAGAGAAGGATATGATATATTATTCCTATTATTACTGATTTGTTTGGTGTTTCAGGGGCATACAAATAACTTAAGGTAAAGTAAATTATATTATAGAAGAGAAGAATGGAAAGATAATTTTAAGTCATAATGAATGAAGTACAAAATGTATTTCTCTTTTAAAATGACATAGTGAGCTATATAGGTGTCTCCAGAGAAAAAAATAGCTAACAGAAATGCAGACCAACATCTGACCCATTATTCTTACATAGTTCAATTCCTTCATATGGCTCATTGTCATTAATTCTTGAAATTTAATGAACTCATATCCATTATTTTTCAGAGCTGTCTGGAGGAGACTGATTTGGCCTATGTCACTCTTTTGCTCTTTATACACGTCAAAAAAAACTTAAACAAAAACATAATGTAATATGATTGGTGAAAAAAAGGTTGAGTAAGGGAGAAAAGGAGAAGAATAGGCAGGCTAACAGTGAAGGCATCTATCCATGGTGTGAATTGGAATTGAAAAGTGTGATAAACCCATTTCCAAATAACAAAATATACTCACTAAGTTGAACTCAATGAGACAGACATCAGATTGCTCCTGCTAATAGATTTATGTACTTCTGAGGTGAAAAACATAATCCAAAGACTATTCTATGTATTTATAGAGTTAAATCCAGCTCTTAAAAACAGCTGAGTGGTACAAAGCATCACAGAGGGACATGGAACATTTTGAAGTGCCATTCATTGAAGACAGTTTGTGAATAAGCCACCCACTTCGGTACACTACTTATCAAGCCTGTTGATGGGGCATGTGTCCTACATGACAGAGAGTCACAGCTGACCTTCATTCCACACTGCAAATCTTACATCACATACCCAAGCTCAAGTTAAATAGTTCTCATAACAACATTACTTAATATTGCAAGACCAAAACAAACTAAACAGCTTATCAGTATTAAAAAAATAAACTTTTACAACAGATTCCTTCAATGGAACATTCTTACTTGCAAACACGTGGATGAGTTCTATATTCTGAATATGCAATATTAAACATAAAGGGATGAATAAATGCAATAATTTCATGGATAGAATAAAGCAGAGTAGATGACTTTTGTTTATCATATTTATATTTAGAGATGTAAATGGTAGTGAGTGGATCACATGGTATTTTAAACATAGTTGGTTTATTGGGACAACTCGATGTGGGTGCTGGTTATATGGTAGCCAAAATTTTGTGTTCTGCATATTCATTTTGTGATATTACATATAAAATATAAGAATATTAAAAATGAAGTTTAGATATAATATGCCTTCAAATGTGAGACCTCCTTATATTTAGAGAAAACTGAGTAAAATTATTGCAAAACCCCAAGCTTGTTATTCTGTATGTTGCAAGCAAAAAGTTACATGTAGTACACTTACTTTTTTCTTCCAGGTTTCTCTTTTGTTGAAAATGGTTTTTTTCATACATGATATTCTGATTATGGTTTCGACTTCCCAGACTACTCTGACTTCCTCCCTACCTCCCTTCTGATCCAAATCCACACACTTTCTGTATCCCTTTAGAAAACAAACAGACATCTAAAAAATAATAAAATAAAAGCAAGAAAACCAGAATAGTACAAAAGAAAACAAAGAGAAGAAAAGTGTCAAAGAAATATTACAGGAGAAAAAAACAAACACACACGTAAATGTAAAGACACAGACACTTAAAACAGGAATCTCATCAAATAAGAAAATCAGAAGCCATAATATATATACAAAGAACCTGCAAGGTATAAAGAAAAAGATACCCTGACAAAATGTTATGAGACAAAGAACTTTAAGATAAATGCCATTGAGTTTGTGTTGGCCATCTACTGCTGGACATGGGGTCTACCTTTAAGAGTGGTTTATATTCCCAGTGAAATACTGCTTGAAGAACAAATTTTGCATTTGTGAGCAATGATCAATTGGGGATAGAGCTTTCGGGTTAGAGATGAGGCTTGTGTCAACTTCTCGGCATGGGGAACCCGTCTGCATGAGATAATTGTAGGCCAGTATTCTGCCACAGTCTCTGTGAGTTCGTTTGTGTCCTTCACCACTGTATTTGGAAAGCCCTGTTTCCTTGGTGTCCCTTGTGCTCTTTGGCTCTTACATTCTTTCTGCCTCTTCTTCCCATGGGTTCTCTGAGCCCTGTGGGGAAATATTTGATGATGATATCTAACATAGGGCTGAATATTCCAAGGGATCTCACTCTCTGCATACTGTCCAGTTGGGGTTTCTGTATTTGTTCTCATCTACTGTTGGAGAATTTATCTGATGACGGTTGAGCAAGGCGCCAATCTATGAGTATAGCATAATATTGTTAGGAATCATTGTATGGCTATTTTCCTCTAGCAGAATAGTAGCATTTAGTTTTCTATTAGGTCTTATCTGGTCTCAAATTCTCAGCTACCTGACCAGTGTCAGGTATGAGTTCTGTCTCATGGGGTGGGCCTTAAATCTGATCAAATATTGGCTGGTTTGTTCCATAAGTTTTGTGTCACTACCACACTAGACTGTCTTTTACTCAAGTCATCATTGTAGAATGAAGAGGTTGTAGTTGGGTTGATGGTTACCTTTGTCAGTTGTTAACATACACAGTAACTTCTAGTACCATGAACTCAATGGTCTTCCATGCCAATTAAATTGAAGCTAGATGATAGACCCTGCTCATAAAACAGAGTATTTACATATATTTCATCAATCTCTATAATAAACTATTACAATGTTTAGATAAATGACTTTCTAATTCACTGATTTCATTAATCACACACTTAGTCTATGTGTAGATAACTGAGACCAGCTATAAGATTTAATAGGTTTTCTTGGGTGTTTAGATTTTCAAATGTAAGATTTGTTGTTTTGTTATATATGCTGCAATCGATGAATATTGTCTTCTTATATTGTAAAGTATACACTAGTAAGAACATGAATGCAAATGTTGATTGGGTTTAAACTCCATCATATACAGTAGTTTTTCTAACAAAAAATTTTGTTAGAAATCACAGTTGAAAATTTTAAAGTGTTCATTTTCATGTTGAGAGAGATGCTAGGCATTTCAAATGCCACAGAGAATACTACCGAGTGCAGGGGACTCTGATTCCTCATAGAAGCATCAGTCCTTGGTGAGTAAACATAAGAAGTCAGTTTTATTACTACCTCAGTTCTGAAACTTTCAGACAGAGATGATTTTTCTTTGGAATTTGTGGGTGTATTTTCTGAAAGACCAAGAAGTTGTTTTTTGCTTAATTCCTCAACCATAAGGTGCACGCAGATGCCCAATTACGCGAAGGACACGCTTGGTGAGAACTCTGTGAAGACACTGCATTCTTCTTGGCAGTGCAGACTGTGAGACTCACTCACCTTCTGGACGAATAACTTATTTATTTTTGATATTTCATCTAGAGGATCACTGTCTTTGATTTTTCAATCTCAGAATGTCTCGTTCATTCAAATAAATTAAGGCTCCAATTTTTAAAATCGAGATAGAGATAACACTACCATGAGTTTGCTTTGGATGAATGCCAGGATGACTAGTGGGCATTTTGCAACATACTCTTTCTTATTTGTGTTTCTCAATGTCAAATTTTCCTTAGTGACATATGTGCTCAGGAATATTGTTAAAGAAGAGATTGCACAGGGTATATTGCACATGGAAGGCACTGTCCATCCTACATTACTAAACAGGAGCAGATTTATGACTGTGCTCCTCGTCTCCAAAACCCCACAGTATATACAAGGTAATGATGCATGCAAACTACTGTAGGCACCAAATGCATAAAATTATAGTTCAAGAAATGACAGCAAAGCTAGTTAGCATATATGAAGCCTGTGCTGAGTCCAAGAACATATCAAAAATGAAGTGAAAACAGAAGAGGAAGGACCACACTCATTTAAAATAACCTTTTAATCAAATGAATACATTTAGTACACACCAGACATAGCTGAGAGAAAAAAATGAAGTTGTATGGCTGATAAACTAGCAGCTCAAAAAATGAAGATAAAAATAAATCAGAATCAAATTTTGAATTTCCCTAAAAATCAAAATGAGTGTTCAGAAATTTGTTTTCCAGACAATATAAAGCACTAATAATTATCAAGGAATATGGGTGTAGGAAAACTGCTTTGTTAGCAAAGTTCTTTGGTTCATATGGTGAATTTGAATCTAATGAAATACTTCTGTATGTAAAATGTACAAGTGTCTGAACATGAACACCCACATGTCTATGAATCAAATGTGTTGACATAATGAAAATACCTCCAATGACTGCAGAAAGACCAGAATGTTGTCCTTAGCTCTCCATTTGTAATTATTCCCAGAGTGAACCCAGCAGAGGAGTGGAATGGCTAGAGTGTGAGGTTCCTCTCTGCCTCTAGTCTCTGGCCTCTGTGTGGGAACTCTGTGAGGTAGACTGGAGACTATTCTACCTCCTAAGTCCAAGCCACAGGCAGCTTAAAGGGACGGTCACCACAGCAGAGCAGTTAGGAGGCATTGCTGTGCTACTAGGGAGAGTGTCCTCTGGTTACTATAGATCTAGATGTCTCACTAGAGACAAAGTTCCCATAAGCATCTGCATCAACAGAATCTAATTTTAGGGCACAGATGGAAAGAGCAGAGAACTGGGTATGTCTTATTTCTCCCAGTTAGAAAGCTTATTTCTCCCAAGGAAGAAACCTGTCACTTTGCACTAAGATCCATTGTCAGAGTCCTCAATTTCAAAGCCTCTGTATAAGAAAGCAGCCCATCAAAGTGGGATGATTTCCTTGAGACACTTCCCTTTGCAACTTTATTTCAACCTCCCCTGCCTTCAAATTCACACTAGGCAAGGGGGAGTTATTTTTTGGGGGGGATCCACTGGAAGATATCAAAGTTATACATCTGCCCTCAAAGAGTTTTTTGCAAGTTTTGTATATGTGATTCTTATCTCAGAACTGATTAAAATCTGTGAAGAATTGAGGACTCCTAATACAGAGGACAAACATGAGAGATTGGACTCTGGAGCTAAATAGCCTGAGGTCTGAATCCATCTTGCCACTCACTGAAAATTAATTAGCCACTTGAAGCATGTCTCTTCACCTTTAAAAATGCAGCCATTACATAAAAACTGCCCAGGGACCCATTAAAACTTCACAGGGCTGGGACTTTCTTCTTTTCTTCACTGATGGATTCTTGTCACCTGAAGCGCATGCTGCTCCCTCACTACTACTGCTGGATGAATCCAGAGAACAATGCCTGAATAATGGAAATCACATAATGTTATTAATCCCTATTGTCACTTGTGAACAATAGCAGAAATAACAGCAGTGAAATAGGTAATTTTTTAAAATGTTAAAAGAATGTTACCTGCTTTTTCTCTACAGAACATCATTCTAGCAACTTATATTGAGGGATGTGACCTCCCTTAAGAATCTGATAACGGGGGGGGGTTGGGGGGAGGGCACGGGAAGAGGGGAGGGAATGGGAGAGGGACCTGGAACTGACTTGTGAAGCAACCTTGTTTCTTATCTAAATTTAAACTGGAAAATTAAAAAAAAAAGAATCTGTATGCCTCTCTTCTTCCTAGTTTCTTTACATATTTATTTCAAACAGAATCTCATCAAATCCTATCTGAGGAGGGAAATATATATTTTACTCCCTACAACTGACAAATCTAAAGTGGCTACGTTTTGTCTCAAGTCCCATAAAACAAAGGGAACTGCTACGGGACAGGCTGTCTTGTCCCATTTGATATATATTTGATAATATTGTAATTGCTGGCTTTATATCATCTCTATGCAAAGGTTAGATATCTCGTAAACATAAGATTCTTCAATGTTTCTCTATTGGGATTATTCTGACCCCTCTTTGAAGGCTGGTATTGTTTATGATCAGGCAGAGTTTCCTAGAGCTTGATATTTCCTTGCTGGCTGAAAGCCTTTTCCCACAAAATGACTTTTCTCTCTCCACTGTCTTTTCTCAGCTCATGTTCACCTTTTTGACATTTTGCCTCTCTGGTGCCCTTGTTCAATTTGCATTTTTGGTTTGCCTTTATGCTATTACTGAAAGATTATAATGTTTATTGAAAGCAAAGTGATATCTTGAAGTAATATTTACATTTATATTTTTATTTTATTCATATATTTTAAAGAATTTAATTTTTAAATTCATGTATTTTGTGTGTGTGTGTGTGTGTATGTGTGTGTGTGTGTGTGTGTGTGTATACTTGCTACCGGTGCCTTCAGAATCTAGAGGAAGGTGTAATGTCCCATTGGAGTTATAGGTGGTTATAAGCTACTTGACATGGATACTGGTAACTTAACTTGGTTCTCTGGGAGAGCAGGAAGTGCCCTTAACTGATGATCCATCTTTCCAGGCCTCTGTATTTTCATTGTTTTGGTGATATTTAAGTCATCATTTTAATGACTAGTGATTCTCAAAGAAATATACCATATTAAAGAATGTGAATGTAAGAGATGGGAAGGCCTGATGTTAGGATATGGTGTAATCTTCATGACAGTGTATGTTGTATTCTATGCTTAATCTTTTATTCCAAACCATTGACTTGCTGTCTGTGATCTTGATGGAATAAAACATTATACAAGATAAATTATCGATTGTAATATAACAGATTTATTAAAATACGCTCTTTTTCAAAATTTGCTCTGCTATCAAACACTGTTGCATATGGTTAGCATTTATACTTTAATGAAGGATTGATGCTAACAAATGTCAATTAAATGTGACACATGGTGGTCAACAGAAAGTTGAGATGAAGGCTCTAGGAGACCTGGAGAAAATATGGAGAGCACTCAGAGTAAGTTAGACCATAGAGTAAAAGAAAGGACAAGCAGTTTAGCGCACAACTGATTGGGCAGAGATTAAGTATGATCGAATGCAGACTGAGCTATAGGACCTCTTTGTCTTAGAATTTGGAAAAAAAACACTGAGAAGATTCTGTGCTCAACTGATTCACAACAAACATGAGTTCATCAAGGCTGAATGAAGTTACTGATTAAAATTATCAAACAATCTTTCTACTGAATAAAATTAAACTACCCAGTCAGGGTAGTATTTTTTTTTAATAGTGGTTGTGGCTGGAGACAGTGCTATTGCCTTTCTCAAGAACCACCATGGAAGTGAAGAAAAGAAAAGCCACAATAAAAGAGGTCTTTTACTTGACCTCTAAACAAGATAATCTGGAATACATCTTTACTGTGAAATGTCATTTAAATAGAAAGAAATTACTCCTAAATTCAAGAGTGCATCCATGAAGTAGGAAGAGACTAATTTGTTCAAGGATATCCAGTATTTGGATAAAGATATGAGTTCATAAATGAGCTTCTATGTTCCCTCAAAGTATCAGGAAGGGAAAGAACTTGGAAGCTGTGCCAGCAACTGACCTTTTTAATGAGTGTTTAATTAGTTCTGATGTGTACAACCTAAAGGACAAAAGTATTATGAGATTCAAAATTGTGACACCCACCTTCCTTCTGCTTCATGGTCAAAGAAACATCTCATTTTTAATAATTAAAGAGCAGCAGTCAACTAAGTATTATGTAGTTTTTGAAACTTACTTGTCTTTGTATAATAGTATCTCAGGGAAATTATTTTTCTGGAAATATTACAAATATTCTAATTTTTCTGCTATTTTTATTTCAATACTTCTAAATTTATGCTTTCGAAGTTTCATATATACATATATATGCATTCAATACTCTGATTAGAGTTGGTCCTATTGTCCTCTCTTATCTTTCATTCCAGCCAACTACTTCTTGCTCACACCCCTTTCCCTAATTCTATGGCTTCTTTTTTTGCTCTTATTTGTTTAGTTTTTTGTTTTTACATCCCTATCAAGGTTCCCGTCTCTCCTTTCCTCCCAGTTCCTCTCTTCCTCTCCCACCCCATCCAGTCCTCTTCATTTTCTCTTCAAATATGAGCAGGCCTCCCATGGATATCCAAGAGCCATGGAATATCAAGTTGCAGTGATGCCAGTTACTTCCTTTTCTAACGTCTCTCAAACAAAAAAGCCCAGGCCCAGATAGCTTCAGTGAAGAATTCTACCAGGAATTCAAAGAAGAGCTAATTCCAATACTCCTCAAAGTATTCCACACAATAGAAGCAGGAGGCTCACTGCCAAACTCTTTTTACGAAGCAACAGTTACTTTGATACTCAAGCCACACAAAGACACAACTAAGAAAGAGAACTATAGACCAGTTTCCCTCATGAACATCGATGCAAAAATACTCAATAAAATGCTAGCAAACCAAATTCAAGAACACATCAGAAAAATCATCCACCATGATCAAGTAGGCTTCATCCCAAGAATGCAGGGATGGTTCAACATTAGAAAATCTATCAATGTAATCCACCATATAAAAAATTGCAAAAGAAAAACCACATGGTCATCCCACTAGATGCTGAAAAAGCCTTTGACAAAATCCAGCACCCCTTCATAATAAAGGTCCTAGAGAGATCAGGGATAACAGGAACATACCTGAATATAATAAAAGCAATATACAGTAAACAGCTAACATCAAACTAAATGGAGAGAAACCCAAAGCAATTCGGCTAAAATCAGGAACAAGACAAGGCTGACCACTCTTTCCATATCTCTTCAATATTGTACTTGAAGTTCTAGCTACAGCAATAAGACAACAAAAGGAGATCAAGGGGATACAAATAGGAAAAGAAGAAGTCAAGCTTTCACTATTTGCAGATGATATGATAGTTTACATAAGTGACACGAAAAACTCCGCAAGGGAACTCCTAGAGCTGATAAACACCTTCAGCAAAGTAGCAGGATACAAGGTAAACTAAAAAAACAGTAGCCCTGTTATATACAGATGATAAAGTGGCTGAGAAAGAAATCAGAGAAACATCACCCTTTTCAATAGCCATAAACAGCATCAAATATCTGGGGATAATGTTAACCAAGGAAGTGAAAGACCTGTATATCAAGAACTTTAAAGAAAGAGTCTTTAAAGAAAGAAATCAAAGAGGATACCAGAAAATGGAAAGATCTCCCATGCTCTTGGATTGGTAGGATCAACATAATAAAAATGGCAATCTTGCCAAAAGCAGTCTACAGATTCAATTCAATCCCTATCAAAATTCTGGCACAATTCTTCACAGACCTGGAAAGAACAATAATCAACTTTATATTGAAAAACAAAAGGCCCAGGATAGCCAAAACAACCCTATACAATAAAGGAACTTCAGGAGGCATCACCATACCTGATTTCAAGCTCTATTATAGAGCTATAGTCCTGAAAACAGCTTGGCATTAGCACAAAAACAGGCAGGTAGACCAATGGAATCGAATTGAAAACCCTGATTTTAACCCACACACCTATGAACACTTGATTTTTGAAAAAGAAGATAAAAACTATACAATGGAAAAAAGAAAGCATCTTCAACAAATGGTGCTGGCATAACTGGCTACGGGTATACAGAAGACTGGAGATAGATCCACGTTTATCGCCTGTACAAAACTTAAGTCCAAATGGATCAAAGATCTCAAAATACATCCAGCCACACTGAAACTTTTAGAAGAGAAAGTGGGAGATACTCTTCAACGAGTTGGTACAGGATGCCACTCCCTGAACATAACACCAGTGGCACAGACACTGAGATCAACAATTAACAAATGGGACCTCCTGAAACTGAAAAGCTTCTGTAAGGCAAAAGACACAGTCCACAAGACAAAAAGGCAGTCCACAGAATGGGAAAAGATATTTACTAACCCCACATCTGACAGAGGGCTAATCTCCAAAATTTACAAAGAACTCATGAAACAAGTCTCCAAAACACCAAACGATCAAATTAAAAGGTGGGGTACAGAACTAAATAGAGAATTCTCAATAGAGGAGGCTAAAATGGCCAAGAGACACTTAAGTAAATGCTCAACATCCTTAGCCATCAGGGAATTGCAAATCAAAACAACTTTGAGATACCATCTTACTCATGTCAGAATGGCTAAAATCAAAAACACTGAAGACAATTTATGCTGGATAGGGTATGGAGAGAGGAGAACATTCCTCCACTGCTGGTGGGAGTGCCAACTCGTACAGCCACTTTGGAAATCAGTATGGAGATTTCTCAGGAAAATAAGAATCAATCTACCACAAGACCCAGCAATTCCACTCTTAGGCATATATCCAAAAGTGGCAAATTCATACAACAAGGGCATCTGCTCCACTATGTTCATAGCAGCAATATTTGTAATAGCCAGAACCTGGAAGCAACCTAGATGCCACTCAACTAAACAGTGGATAGAGAAAATGTGGTACATTTACACAATGGAGTATTACTCAGCAGAAAAAAAAAAACAATGGAATCTTGAAACTCGCAGGTAAATGGATAGCACTGGAAGAAACCATTGTGAGTGAGGTAACCCAGTCACAAAAGACAAACATTGTATGTATTCACTCATATATGGATTTTAGACATAGATTAGGAGAGTGCCAGTCTGCACTTCCACTGACAGAGAGTCTGGGAAACAGGAAAGAACCTAAGAGATATGCATGGTACCCAAGAGAAGAGGAATGAGGCAAGATCCTCTGAACAGATGGGGATCATGGCAAGGGGTGGGGGCGAGTGGGAGCTGGGAAGAAGAGAGAGGAAGAAGAGGAAGAGAGAGTAGGTCATGGGAGAACAGGAAGGTTGAGTGGGGGGGGTACAATAGGGGGAAGAGGGAATCATAGGTTAGAAGACAGATGAGGCACCAGTGTGACCTCTAGTGATCTAAAGGGATGACACCAATTGGCAAGCTAAGCAACAGTGGAAAGACCACCTCAGATGCCCATTCCTGATAATGAACTTCATGCCTATAATCATCCTAGAGCCTTCATCCAGTGACTTATGGAAGCAGAGGCAAACACCCACAGTTGAACACTGAACTGAACCCAAGGAATCCAGTGACAGAGAGGAGCGATGAGCAAATTGGCAAAGAATGGGCTGGCAAAACCGGCAGAGACAGCTGATCTGAACAGGGGAGAGCTCTTGGACACCAGACCGACAGCTGGGAGGCCAGCATGGGACTGATCTGGACCCCCCAATATGAGTGTCAGCGAGAAGGCCTGGGCAACCTATGGGGCCCTGAGCAGTGGATCAGTGTTTGTTCCTGGAATACAAACAGTCATCATGTGCCTATAGCACAAAGAGGGATGCTCTCTCTGCCTGCACTCTTAGGGGAGTGCCTGGACCCTACCCTGAATGAAATGACAGACTCTAGATCTCCCATATGTGGAAGGAATTGGCAATAGGGTGGAAGACTGGGGGGAATAGTGTGGGGGTGCAGGAGGAGGAGAGGGAGAGGGAACTGGGATTGAAATGTGAATCAAGCTATTTAAAATTAAAATAATAAAAAAGACGACATGAGGTAATCCAGTAGGAGGGATGTGTCACAAAGATAGGCAACAGAGTCAGAGACAGTCCCTGTTCTCACTGGTTAGGACAATTCTCAAGAAGGCTGAGTTACATAATTGTAACATACATGCAAAGGGCCTAGGCTGGTTGCCTGCAGGCTCCCTGGGACCTGTGAACTCCTATGAGTCAAGGTTTTTTCATTCTGTGGGTTTTCTTGTGGTGCCCTTGTCATATAATATTCAAAACACCAAACATAAAGAATGAAGAAAGATTATTAAGAGCAGCAAAGGAAAAAAGCCAAATATCAGGATTATACCTTACTTCTCAATGGAAACTCAATGGAAAGCCAGAAGGTCTAGGATAGATGTTCTACAAACACTAAGAGACCACAGATGCCAGCCCAGACTACTATACCCAGCAAAAATCTAAATCTCTATAAATGGAGATTAAAAGATATTCTATGAAAAAAACAGATTTACAGAATACATATTCACAATACCAATCCTACAGAAAGTTCTGGAAGGAAAACTCAAACCCAAGGAAGTTAACTACACTCACAAAACATTGGCAATAGATAAACTCAGTTTACGAAAAGCCAGAAGTAGGGAAAAAACTCACACACAATACTACCACTAAAAACAAATTGAAAACAAACAAGAATCAACAATAAATAGTCATTAATATCCCTCTAACAATGATGTTAACTCATGTATAAAAAGACATAAGCTAACAGAATGCATAAGAGACAGAACACATCCTTCTTCTACATACAAGAAACACACCTCACCTTCAAAAACAGACATTACCTCAGAGTTAAGGTTTGGGAAAAGATTTTCCAAGCAACTGGCCCTAAGAAGCATGCTGGAGTAGCTGTCATTATATCTAACAAATTAGACTTCAAAGTAAAATTAATCAAATCAGATGAAGAATGTCATCTATAAGACACCAGAAAATGAAAATATCTCACATGCTCTTGGGTAGGTAGGTTTAACATAATAAAAATGGCTATCTTACCAAAAGCAATCTATAGATACAATGCAATCCAGATCAAAATGCAGCACAATTCTTCACAGACCTTAAAAGGAAAATACTCAACTTTATTTGGAAAAAAGGACCCAGGATAGCCAAAACAACCTTATACAATAAAGGAAGTTCAGGAGGTATCACCACCCTTGTCTTCAAGCTCTATTACAGAGCTATAGTAATGAAACCAGCTTGTATCGGCACAAAAATAGCCAGGTAGACCAATGGAATCGAATAGAGGAACCTGATATAAACCCATACACTTTTGAACACCTGATCTTTGACAAAGATGCTAAAACTATACAATGGAAAAAAAAGAAAGCATCTTCAACAAATGGTGCTGGAGTAACTGGATGCATACCTATTGCCATGCACAAAATTTAAGTCCAAATGGATCAAAGACGTCAGCGGAAATCCATCCACACTCAACCTTTTAGAAGAGAAACTGGGAGGTAACCTGGAACAAATTATCACAAGAGATCAATTTCTGAACATCATGCCAGTAGCACAGACACTGAGACTGACAATTAATAATTGGGACCTCCTGAAACTGAAAAGCTTCTCTAAGGCAATAGACCAGTACACAAGATTAAATGGCAGTCCACAGAATGGGAAAATATTTTCACCAACCCCACATCAGGCAGAGAACTGATTTCCAAAAAATTTACAAAGAACTCAATAAGCTAGTCACCAAAACACCAAATAATTCAACTAAAATGTGGGGTACAGAACTACACAGAGAATTCTCAATGGAGGAATCTAAAGTGGCTGAAAGACACTTTAAAAAGTGCTCAGCATTCTTAGCCATCAGAGAAGTGAAAATCAAAACAACTCTGAGGTATCATATTACATGTGTCAAAATGGCTAAAATAAAAAAAAAATAAAAAAAAACCACTTCTTTGCTGCTGGAAGTGCAAACTTGTGCAGTAACTTTGGAAAGCAGAATGGTGGTTTCTCTGGAAAAAGGCAACTAGTCTACCTCAAGATCCAGTAATCCTACTCTTAGGTATATACCCAAAGGATACACATTCGTAAAACAAGGACATTTGTTCAACTATGTTCATAGCAGTATTATTTGTAATAGCCGGATCCAGGAAGCAACCTAGATGCCCCTCATATGAAGAATGGATATAGAAAATGTGGTACATTTGCAGAATAAAGTACTACTCAGTGGAAGAAAAATCAATGGAATCTTGAAATTTGCAGGCATATGGATGGAACTATAAGAAACTGTCTTACGAGAGGTAACCTAGCCACAGAAAGTCAAACATGGCATGTACTCACTCATAAATGGATATTAGACATAGAGCAATTGATTAACAGCCTACAATCCATACCACCAGAGAAGCTAGGAAAGGGAGGACAATGAGAGAAACATACATGGTGCTCCAGTGAAGCAGAAAGGTATAAGAGCTCCTGAACAAATAGGGAGCATGGAGGGAGTGGGAGGTAGGTAGGAGAAAGAGGAGTGGAGAAAAGGCGGGGGGAGTCAAATATGAGGGATCAGGAAGATTGAGTGGGGAGAGGAATAGAGAAGAGTAAGAAAAGAGACACATCAATAGAGGGAGCCACTATAGGTTTAAAGAGAAATCTGGCACTAGGCAATTGTACAAGGAAGACCCCAACTGGGACCCCAAGCAATAGTGGAGAGGCTACCTTAAGTGCACTTCCCCTACAATGAGAGTGATGACTACTTTAAATGTCATCCCAGTGCTTTCATCCAGTATCTGATGGAAGCAGAAGCAGAGATCCATAGCCAAACTCCTGAAATTCAGTTTCAGAAAGGGAGAAGTAACCAAAAAATGGGGTAAGATCTTGCTAGGAAAACTCACAGAAACAGCTGACCTGAGGAATTGGGAACTTATGAACCTCAGTCTTAAAGCTGGGGAACCAACATAGGACCAAACTGAGTCTCCTGAACGTGGGTGTCAGCTAGGAACACTGAGCAGTCTATGGGGCCTCTGTCAGTGGAACTAGAATGTATCCCTAGTGCATGAAAGGACTTTGGGAGCCCATTTCCTGTGGAGAGATACTCTCTTAACCTAGATACAGCCTTAGCTTATTTATTAAAATAGTGATACCAAATAAGCATGATGGCGTAAACATTTAATCCTAGCCCTTGGGAGTCAGATACAGGCAGTTCTCTGTGAGTCTAAGGCCAGCTTGGTCCATATAGCAGGTTCCAGGTTGTCAAGGGTTAAATAATGAGAGAAAAATATAGTGACATAGTTGAGCTGAGTATTATTGTTACCATGATCTGGGATCTAAGAAGAATGCATGATACAAATGTAGACCTTCATGAGTTCTTATACTTATATGTCCTAAACAATCAGATCATTTAATTATGGTAATATTATTCCTTATATATTATAGATGATGACTTAAAAACTTGTCGCATTTAGTTCAATTCTAATCTTCCAGTGTTTTTCCTAAACTTTAGTATTAAATAAATTAGATATATATTATTTATTCACATGAAAGATGAGTACTCAGTGATAGAAATATGTGGAATAGCATACCATTTTATTTTTTATTATTTTAATTATGTGTCTCTATGTGGATATGTGTATGTGAGTGCAGTTACCTGAAAAGGCCAGAGGCATCAGATACCGATGAATTCAAATTTATAACAGCTATGAGCTTCATAACATGGGGGTTGGAAATCCAGCTTGTGTCCTCTGCAGGCATGGTAAACCATCTTCCCAGCTCCACAACACAACATGCTTTATAATGTAATGAAATTTATATCTCTTTAGCAACTATGCATTTCATATTTGTATAAGAAAAAGAACAGAGAATGTTTGCTGGGCAGCATGTTTACTTTCAGCTGTCTCTATGCTCTGATAGATCCTAGCTGCAACCACACTGCTCCTCTGGGTTTTGCATAGATTCTCCTTTATTTTTCCTTCTCCTGGATAAGATGCCTGAAGAATCATTTTCAGTCACAGTTTGCTGTACATGAAACGGTTCCTAGGAGTGAATGAGAAACTCCCACAAGTGCTTCTAGGTGAGGTCTCCAGCATACCTGACTCCCAGTAATGTGTGCTTCAATAAGGCAATGGATGATGCACCTTCCTTATTTCGTGATCATGCCCCTACCTGAGGTCTGATTCTGTGCTTGAGATTCTGTGATTGGGGAAAGCAAAGCTAAGAAAATGACAAATAGAAATTTCATTTCTCTCTCTCTAAAGTCCTCAAAAACATAAAAGCTTAAAACAGAAAGAAATTTTTGAAATGTTAAATCCAAAACTCTAGTCCAAGTAGGAACAGTGCTTTTTGTTGTGGTGAGTCAGCCTACAGTATTTCTAAGTCTGTGACCACTGAGAAGAGAACTTATACATGTGAACAACCCCAGTGAGAGATGGACAGACGTAAGACTCAACAGAATGTATAATCTGAGCTGCTTGATCCAGTTCATTCTTGTTCTAGAAGAGCCCCACATCCCTGCGGTCTTCATGAGTCTAGGGTATTTTATACTACACCTTCTCATGTGGGGAAGATATGAAAGTTCATATCTATGACTTCAAGTTTTGTTAATTGAGAAAAATATTGTAAAATTATAGGAAATGACACATAAGAAGATAGGAAGAGTCAGGAGTAGCTACTAAACCCAGAAAGTCCTGGGACTGCAGATGTGTGAGAAGGAGATAAACTAGGTCTCAGGGAGGTAATCTGGAAACATTGGAGGCTGAGCTACTTTCATTGGCTGGGATAAGGAGCTCACAAGCACATTTACTAGTCCAAACTGAGCTGGTGCTGATAGATGTTGTACTGTTAGCTGACCCTCAAAGATGCTACTTAAAGTGAGGTTATATTGCAACTGCCCTACAAAAGACACAAAATCACTCAGTACAATGTTGGTGCCTGAGATCGCAGAATTCAGAAAATCACAAGTTGTAGTTTTGGCAAAACTATACAGCAAACTCCTGTCTCAAAACAAAACCCAATAAGAAAGCATCACACATATTCCAAAAGGTGGTGGTGACATGTGAAAATGGTATCCATAGCTTCACACTTTTCCATACTGAGTTTAAGTGAATTCTGTCAAATTCAATTGTTTACCTTGAAAAGTGAAAACTTTTAGTAAACCAAAAATACATAAAAACTAAAATTGCTATTGTCTAACTCTCCCATTTTCCTATTCTGCCAATGGCTTACACATGAAACAGATTGTTTATGAGTATAACATATACTTTGTAACCTTCATACCTAGAAATGTATCAATAAATAATATATATTTTATAAATTATACAAGTCACAAGTTTGCTTACCAATTTACTTAATATATATTGTATTAATACTCTGAATCAGGCTAGGTTCAAAGAAATTTAAATATGAATCAACTTAAAAACCAAAATAAAAAAATCTTAGAGTAAAAGTTAACTTCAAATAATGTGGAGATATATTAAGGCTGGAAACTTATTTAATGAAAATACATCACAACTTCATAACTCTGATTAAAGCCAGATATGAATCAGGAGGCCGAGTGGGGGGTAAGTTACTCTACAGATTACCTATGCAAACCTAATGGGTATCGGCAAGGGTTGTGCCTGAAATAGGGAGACAGCAAATCACAGAGATTAAGTTAATGACCCTAATGACCTTCTCCACCTAAGACTTTTCTTAAGATTACCTACCCTTAAAAGAGAATGCTATATGGTTGAAGGTGTATGAAATGCCAAAACAATAAAATCCTTCTTGATGGCTAGTCACTGGTCAAATTTAAATCACCTTTGTATTCCTAAGCTGTTGGGAGATGTCATTCTGTGAAAATGTGTTTGATTGGTTTGAATAAAGCACTGTTGGCCAACAGGGAAGCACGATAAGTGGTACTAGGGGTGGAGGAAGATTCTGGGAAAGAGAGGCAAAAAGAGACACTATGTAGTCGGCAGAGGAGTAAGAGGTCCAGACCCTTTCTCCAGTAAGAGAAATACTTAGGTTAACAATTATGGGTTAAATACTTAAGTCAGACATAGCCAGTAAGAAACCAAGCAAATGGCCAACAGCTTTATAATTAATATAGTGTCCTGTGAGTTATTTGGTGGTTCAGACAATGCTGCAGGCTCAGGCGACTGGCAAGGAAAAAACTACACCCTACACTGAGCAGTGACCCCCAGAGTGGTGGCACTTATTGTAACCAAGGCAAGAGCTGGGTTCTTGGTTAATTCTCTCACCGCTGTGACAAAATCCCTGGCAGAAACCAACACAGAAGCATTTATTTTGGCTCACAGTTTGAAGGTACAGGTTATCTTCACAGAGAAGTCACAGCAGAAGGAATGTCATTTAGCTGGTCACATCCCCTCCACAGCCAGGAAGTAGAGAATGATACATGCTGGTAATGAGATCACTTTCTCCTTTTTATTTGGTTCAGGTCACCAGCCCATGTGATGTCATCACCACTTTTAGGGTGGAAACCTTCCTCAGTTTCCCCAATCTAAAGAATCCCTCACAGATATGTGGAAAGATTTGATTCCTAAGTAATTATAGATCCTTTCAAGTTACCAATCAATGCTAACTCCTTCAGCTGGTGATGAAGAAGTATCTTAAGGGAGTAGCCTGAGTCACAACAGTAGGGAAGGTTTGCTGAAAATCAGCATCAGGAGCTGAGGCAGGACAGGTTGTCAAGGAGACATACTGTATCAGTGCTATGAGCTTAGTCAGGGGCTTTAGAGACATGACAAACAGTGAAGTACAAATTCCATCAGAAAGCTACTGTGTGAGAGTTATATTGGTTTTTCTGTCAACTGAATGTCAGAAGGACGGAATTGTATATGGTTCAGTCAGTGGATGGTGTCACAGTCTTAGCACACAGGAGGATGAGGCAAGAAGGCCAGCATTGTCTACCGAGTCTCAGGAGGAGGGTGGTGCAAATGGAACTTCGATGTATTTTTAGAGATCTCCTGTGTAAAGACAAAGCCAAGTTCATCTCTGAAGATGAGAATTCACACCATCCACAGCTGAAACTTGCGAGGACTCAGAAGATATTCAAAGAATAGTTATGGAAAGTGTTAGGCAAAGAGAAAGCCAACAAAATCAAAGTTAAATATTACAGGAAGCAAAATGCTCAGGTATTTTTGAGTACTAGAAAAAATATCTAGGATGGCTGTGATACAGTAGCAACAAGGAACAGAGAAATCACAACACACACACACACAGAGAGAGAGGGGGGGGAGAGAACATTTGGGCTCTGAGATGGGTTTCAGTTTCATTTGTGAACTAGGTAGTGTGACTATTATTATCAGTTTTCAACTTGACAGGATACGGGATGACTCAGGAACCTGGCCACTGCATATGCCTGTATAAAGTTAGTTGCCTTGTATTGATTTGTAATGGGGCATCTCCTACCCCCGCCAGGTGGTACTATTCCCTGGCTAGGATCCTAGACTTTATAAGTGTTAGGTGGAGAAGGTCATTAGGGTCATTAATTTAATCTACACCTAGGCTGTAACTGTTGCCCAGGTTCCAAGCATCCTCCACCTGGCACTAGTTTTGGAGGTATAAAGGATGTAAGGCTGAAGGGTCATGGAGCCTTTCTTTACAATTTCATAGAGTATCTGAGGCCAGGTAATGAGTATTCCCTTCAAGGAGGGAATAGTACCACTGTGTGTAGGCCTAGGTTTCAATAAAGACATCAGGATATTAGAGATGTCAGGACAATGGGACATGCACCAGGAAAATCTACAGGTATGAAATGGAGCTCATTTATGAACAAATTTGCATCTACTTTTGATTGGATTAGGAGTCCCAGATAGCAGACATGGAGCTTTTGGATTGGGTGTTTACACTCCTAGATTTGGCCTTACTTTGGTCAGATTATTCCTTACTGTCTCCTACGGATTCAACCCCTCTGTAGTAGGAATATTTACTCTCTGCAGCATACATTCAATGCATGTAAACTTGTTTTATTGTATTTTATATTGAACCCATGGTTAAGAGACTTTTGAATTTTTAAAGTGTTAGAATTATTAAAAACTATAGATATTTGTACAGTTAGAATAAAAGCAATTTAATATTTGCAACATGGTCATAATCCTATGGGGAAAGGGTGTAGAAAGTTATGGCTCTAAAGGGAGATCTGAGTGTTGACAATGGGCAGTCTTTTGATGGGAAATGTTAGTTGTTAACTTGTCAAAAATCTAAAACCACCTGACAGATGAGTTTCTGGCATTTTTTTGAAAGGGATTTCATTGATTGCATTGAGGTGGGAAGATCTGATCACTGTGGGTGATGCCACTCCCTGACTGGGTTCCTGGACTCTATAAATGTAGAAAAGGAGGTGAGGAGAAGCATGAATTCATCATTTTCTGCTTCCTGTTTGTTTATGCAATGCGGCAAGCTATTGCCAGCTTGACTGTTGTCAGGAGACTATAACCTTGAATAGAACTTTTCAGCTTAAAAAAGAGAACGGTTATGAAGGCTCATATGTATAGAAAACTTTTAAGTGGAAATTCATTACTGCATTATCTCAGGGATTGTTTATAATGTACAAGAGAATCACCCAGGTTTACTGCAATAATAGACTGTGATGGAGACAGTCAAGTTTTGACTGTAGTCACAGCAAAGAACAAGAAATTAGATGGGTTAATATGTGTTGTCTGATTGCTATGAGAATTTTGGAGAGAAAACAATAGTTGGTAGGTTTGGAGTTTAAGCAACTAGATATGTCATTTATAAGCAGGAAGATATCTGAAAGCAGAGAGTGAGGTTTGAGTAAGGGGCCTTGAGGACAGGTGAGATGTGGGAATCCTTTACGCACTGAAGCAGAAACTTGAGGTAGATGTTTGGGGAGTATTCAGCACAGAACATATCACATTGCTTAAATAGCAATGTAAAAAGAAATATGGAAGTCCATGTATTGGGCATCACAGAAAACACCTTTAATCAGAGCACTGGGGAGGCGGAGACAGGTGGATGTAGTTTGGGGCCAACCTGATCTACAAAGTGAGTTCCATGACTGCCAGGGCTGTTACATTGAGAAACCCTGTCTCAAAAAAGGAAAGGAAACATGGATAAATTATAAGAAAATTTGTGTTAACCATTAATGTTAGGATTGGGTTGTGACTGTCACAGAGATTAAAGGTATTAAATAGCAGAGAAGTAAAAAAGAAAGAAAGGAAAGATTTACAGCCAAATGTAGGCACATAAGCAAAATTGATAGAGGAGGATGAAGCAGTGTTGAAATGTCCCCAGGTGCCAGAGACTCAGAAAGAATGCTTCTGGCAGTTGTGAAAGTGAGAGAACCTCGTTTTCTGTGAAACGCAAAGTTCAGAAACAAAGAGAAAACTGACATAGCTTCTATAGACATACATTTTTATGAGGGGAGATAAAAATACATTCATAGGAAAAATACCAAATCAAGGAATCTTCGATATGATAGATGTTAGAGTATTTCATGTATAGAGAACAAAGGTGCTGGAGAAAGAAAATTAGGATGGAAACATTTGTGAGAAACTGACATAATATGATCTTCAGATTCCAAGTGAAAGGGTTTTCAGAATATGAAAGCAGGGACCATTGTATCAGCACCACAAAGAAAAGAGCATGTTATAGTTACACATTGAAAAATTAGTATTATTTCCCTGTTCTTAGAATTAACATATCTTGATGTCACTGGAGTTACTTCTCATTGAATGTTAATTTTTTATCTGGATAATGTAATAAATCTATTTGTGCATGCATATGCTTCTTACAAGTACTTTCACATATGCCAATACATTATTACACATAACTATAAAGTTTAGGATTGTATCCTGTTTTATACTTTAATTGGCTTTAGCTCATTGATGTTCTCCTTTAAACTTACTTCATTTATATACTTAGACCTCACATTCCAGTCTTGTATTCATAAAAAATTTTCTGATGACAAATTGGCTTCTGGTTTAGAACTACCTGCAGCAATATTCCCTGTCTCTGGTGGCATATTTGGTCCACCTGAGAGCGTTTAAAAATGCTGATTCCCAGTCACCCAAAGGAACTGAGTATCTAGGAGCAGTAACTCTGACTTGATGACTCTAAAATGACTCTTAGAAAATACAGTAGTCTTTCTTTTTCTTTTTATTTCACCTTCGATTTATTTATGTATTTATTTATTTACTTTTGTTCACATTATTTTCCTTCTTTTAACTCCTCCCAGATCCACCCAACTTCATGTGACTCCTTTAAAAACAACATCAAAAACAAACACCACCATCAAAATATACACATGGAGGCTGATTTGAGTTGACCAACAACTCCTAGGTGTAGAGCCTGCCCTGGAGTATGGTTGTGATACACATTGTGGTGTTTATTACACAGTTTGCTCACGTTTCTCAAGGATGGAAATATAAGAAATATTACAATGTATATAAAGTCTCTGAATTCTCCATGTAACAGTTGGTGCCATTTTAACAACAGGCTCAGAAGGAAATTATTTTGTTACTTTAAGGGATTATAACCTTCTAATGTTTCTTAACATTTCATACTTCTTAATTAAAGTGATGGACTTTTAAAATTCCAGACCAAGTTGCTTCTGTGCACCTTTGTTTGCATGATTGCAGTTGTTTTGCCTTAGCATTTCAATGGCCAGGGTCACAAGCATTCACCACCACACCCAGTTTGCAATGAAATTCTTTTTGTCCAGATGGGTGGTATTTTACACAATAATCAAATTAGATTACATGTCCTTATAACAGTTTTTGACAAATGAGTACTATGCAGAAGCATAGATTTAAAACATCTTTGAGATTAATTTGGAGTGAATGCATAAAGGTCAGGACGGTACATAAGTGAATGGCCTCAGAAGATGATACATTTTGTTTGCAGGAAGACTTGACTGTCCCAGTTTCTACATTATGAAGAACTCAAAGGGAAACAAATTTTCCAATTATCGTTTCCATTTCTGAATTTTGTGACTTTTTCCCCAACTGCTAGAAGTTCTGAAAGACTACTTGGTCAACATACAGTTAGTTATTGAAACAAAGGATTGATGTGATCCATAAAATAAGTACTTTTATTCTTTTATTGAATTTGTTACTGTAAATGAAATCCAATATCAAACAATACTTTTCCTGAATCTGTGGTCACTAAAGGATGAGGCTGCTAACACAGAACAATATGGGGGGGGGGTGAAATTGAAAACAAGCAACACCAGTGTAACTCACTAAAGAACATGTCTAATGTTTATAGAAATAACAGCATTTAACAGTATCATAGAGCTTGCAAAGTTTTTTGTAACAGCTTAAAGATTCAAAAGAAGTTATAAAATGCACTCATATTGAATAGGAACCAATCCAAGATATATTATGAATTATGCAGGTGCATCTGGGGTACCTCACACACCTGTCAACAGTCATTTCTGTATACTTGTGTATGCATTTCTTTAACTATCTGCAGAAAGAGATGCAGACATTTATAGCTGTGTTATGTTCTCATTAAGGAGAGGAGCTTAAAACAGCAGTTAGGTTAAATCATATTTTCAGAGTTGAATAATCAAATAAATGTGTAGTTCTACAATAGGCATGCCATATCAATATTATTTAGGATTTACTGAAAGACAAAATGGTTTGATAGTAGGGTAAAGTGTTAGATTGTCTATGTGGGAGCATTGCTTAAATAGCTAATTTCAACTAGTTGTGTCCATGAGGGTGATTTCAGAGGAATTAGCTACCCTGAGTAGGGCAGCACCTGTGAAGTAGCAGACTGAATAATCTAGGAGAAGAAAAAAGCTAGCTGACCACTGACATTCCATTGACTTAATCAGCTTCTAGTCCCACTGCAATGTGACCAAGCAGCACCCCAGTATCTTTTATTCTCTGCCATTATTCACTATATCTTCACAACCAGGAGCCAAAATATGAGTTCTTCCTTTAACTTGCTAATGTTCAGGTATTAGGTCCCAGCAAAACAAACAAACAAAAATAAAGAACCCCCTCCATAAAACTACCATGTTATGGGATAAAGTAACTCCAGATTTTCTGAGAATGTCATGAACTTAGCCACTGATGAGATGTCTCTGGATGGATGAGTCTCTGTGCTATGGTCAGTTATTAACTTGTGATACTCAAAATAGGAATATCAGGGATTTAGACACATGTTTCATGTGAAGGATATCATCTTTTAAACATTAAGAACTCTCCTTTATATATTAATGTAGGTGGGATATTTTACCAGGACCAACACATCCCCAAATAACCATACAGAAACTTATTAATTATAAATGTTTGGTTGCTAGCTTAGGCTTGTTACTAACTAGCTCTTACATCTTAAATTAACCCATCTTTCTGGTCTATGCTCTACCACATGGAGGTGGCTTTTCTCAGAAAAGCATGTTCATCTCCTGCTTCCTCTGCATCTGGCTGGCAATTATGTCCTTTATCATCCCTGTGGTCTCTTTCCCCCCCCCCCCAAGTCTTGCCTAACCTGCACCTGCCTACCTACTGGCCATTTAGCTATTTAGTAAACCAATCAGAAGGTGCTGTGACAAAGACACATTTTTACAGTGTATAAAAAGATTATTCCATATACAGTGATGTTTTCATTTTAGTGCAGCATTGAGTGTGGTTGAACATACTTGCCCCACATCCTGCCTCTGCATATCCATGATGGGCTGTACATTATGGCATGGTCGTTTCTGCCACTAAAGTATAAGGATCTGAAAGAATTAGTCCAAAATCAAAGCTATGATCCTTACAGGATGAGAGGAGAAAAAATGAGAGTATTCTGTAGAAGAGGACATAAACTGAGTCTGCTAGACAACATCTACATAGCCAAGCACTCCAGGGAGTGGGGGTGGAAGGTGAGAATGGAGAGCCTAAGAGTTCCCAGACTGGTGGAATTTAGATATATAAATGATAACAGGCTGAAGAAACAGACTGAAAAGGGGAACTCATGGTCCCCAGACTGACAGCAGGGAAACCAGCATAGAACTGAACCAGAACCCTTGAATGTGGGTGTCAGTTAGGAGACCTGAGTACTCTATGGGGCCTCTGGTAGTGGGAAAGTATTTATCCCTAGTGCATGGATGGATTTTGGGAACCCATTCCCCCATCGAGGGATACTTTCTCAGCCTAGAAACACCAGGGAGGGCTCCAAATGATTTGACAGACTTTGATGATCCCCCATGGAAGGCGTAACCCTCCCTGGGGAGCAGAAGGGAGATGGGATGGGGGGATTGGTGGGAGGCATAGGAGGGAGAGGGAAATGGGATTCATATGTAAAATAAGATTGTTTCTAATTTAAAATTTTAAAATTAATAAAAATAAATCTCTTTTAAAAAGTTTTAAAAAATGATAGCTACAGGTACTTTCCTGAGACAGCAAAGGAAATTTCCTGTGATTCTGTTTGAGAGGCAAAAGAAAATACATGTAGACAGACAAAAACCTGTTTCTCTCCAGTCTAACAGGTAATCAGGAAGACAACACACACAGGATACCACATTCCTTCAGTGTGCCTGGGTTAAAGTGAATGGACTCCCTAAGGAGGTTGTGGCTAGGTACAGAGGGAACAGGAGGATATGCTTATATCTACACTCCACTTTGAAACCAGAAACATTTCAGGTTCTAGTGTAAGTCAGGAAGGAAAAAACTACTTATAAAAAACAGACTAGCTGACTATGAGTTTTACTTAACTATAAAACTTTTAAAATTATGAAGCATTTATAATACAGCTAATCTTGCATATTTCCTAAAAGACATATTTCAGAGTTTTAAACTTGCAGAATTCCTTGTGAATTAAAATGAGCACAAAATGATGCTACAAAGAAATCTGCCTGATGAAAGAGAAATACGATTTCATAAGACTCAGCAGAAACTTACTCTGGGATTGAAAACTTTTTAGATAAAGCTGGTCTCGGGAAACTAAATAAAATTTCTCACTTAAAAATAAACTCATAAAAGACAACACAAAAAATTAAGCTCCTTAACCAACTTACAAAATATACTTAGGAAATGTATAATTTTTACAATATTATATTCCATTGTGTATTTACATATACTGGTTTTAAAATTATTGAGAATCTTAGAGCTTATAGAAGAAAACTACTTTAGCTCAAAAGTTAAATGTTTTGCAGACAAAAAATTTCATTAAAGGCTAAAATATTTTTCCAAGCAGTTTATTGAGCACATACTAAATAAAAAACACAAATTTAATTTGTAGAATAATCCAATATATGCTTATGCAGGATGTCTGAATAAAATAGAAACAGAACTTTTCCTACATCTCACAGATGTTTCCACAAAAATCAGTCTTCTCTTTGAGTGATTAAATACGTATGTGGAAATGACACCCACATATACACACATATGCAAACACACAAGTATGTCTCTATATTCATGTATATAACTGTCCTGTGTTTATACATGTCCTGTGAGTATGTGTTAAAGTAACAATCTATAACTATTTCATGAATACCTAGAAATCTGACTTTTAATGAGATGATCCCAAACAGCTAGGACAGACTGGATCTGTTCTAGTTAATGAAAACACTCTTTTTTTTTTTTTTTTTTTGGTTTTTCGAGACAAGGTTTCTCTGTGGCTTTGGAGGCTGTCCTGGAACTCACTCTGTAGACCAGGCTGGCCTCGAACTCACAGAGATCCGCCTGCCTCTGCCTCCCGAGTCCTGGGATTAAAGGCATGCACCACCAACGCCCGGCTATGAAAACACTCTTATTTGATGAAAATCTAAGGGTGAAATTTCCCCACTGGTGTGGTCCAATTCTACAATTCATCTTGAAAGTTAGGAATCAGAAAACAATACCTGGCACTTAGAGGAAATGAACATAAGTTTGTCTCTAAACTTCCGTGTCATGAGATTCACAGCCCAACTCAGCTGAAAGTTGGACCAGTTCAAGGGATCCTGGTGTACCAGAAGGTGAATTGGAACCCGCTCAAAGGGAAAACAGCCTTGTGAACAGGTAAGGAGTATGAGAGGCAAGTGGGACCCAAGAGCTATAAATCTTGATGGTCTAACATGAGGGATCTTAAACTTCAACATATAAACCCATTCTACCTGAGAATATTTTACACATGGGTATATAGGTCTATAAAATAAATATACAAATGAAACTTTTTTTATAATAACCCATGATAAAATGTGGAGTTTTGCAGTTTATTAAAGTTGAATGAAATTTTACACTCAGGAGATGTCTGTGTATAGTTATTTTATGTAAGAAATGAATCTCTGTTTATTACTAGATATGGCAAGACATGGAGCATGCTCAATATTTTTCAGAGTTGATATTCTTATGAGAAGTTCATGCTAAGAACACTACTGCACACACTGACATAGTACAAAAAAGGCAAGACTATGTTAAGGAAAATTTCAGGCATGTTCAAAGATATGGACTAATTTCTGGCCAAATTTTATTATGTGAGTATTTACAAAACTCCAAAGAGCAACTCAGTTTCTAACCATGTACTGTAGCAGAGTAACTCATAGATGTAGTCATTTTTAAAAAATGCTGATATGTGATAGTAAGAAGGCATTAACAATCTCTGCTTTCAGCCAGAACGTTTCTATAAGGAGACAAAAGCACTGAATGTGCAGTAGT
The DNA here is from genome assembly GCF_017639785.1 of Mesocricetus auratus. Taxonomy (NCBI): domain Eukaryota; kingdom Metazoa; phylum Chordata; class Mammalia; order Rodentia; family Cricetidae; genus Mesocricetus; species Mesocricetus auratus. Next base: position 38,180,219 of record NW_024429198.1, read on the forward strand.
TTATTACGGTCTGGATTGTGACCTGAGTTGGGATAGTTGACACTGTGTGGTAAGCAGAAATAAATGCACAATGCAAAGAGTTTGTATGCAAACTCACAACTAACACTACAGTCAACTTGATGCCAGCAACATGGGAGACAACTGTTAAAGTCTCCCTAGTCTCATTACATGTTTGAAATTGATTACTTTTCTATTATTACATGATCTAAAGCTGTTCAGCATTGTTAAAATTTTTCCATAAGCCTATATTTTGTTACAAATCCAAATAAAATAGCAACCTTCAGTTTTACAAACTTGTTCCTAGTGTGCCCTTTCTTTACAACATGGTAAAGGAATGCCTTTCTAGGTAGGGTGACATAGCTTTGGCATCACTAATTTGTACACACACACACACACACACACACACACACACAACACATTGAACTGCTTACTAGGAACACATGCAGGGGAACAAGTAAACTCATTACAGATAATCCTAGTTTACTTCATTCCCAATGTTCATGTGGACTGTCAAGTTTTATAAAGGCCTGTCTACTAAGCTGTCTATGCTTGTCTCATCCTATTCCCACCTGTCCTTTATAACTTACTTGATGACAGTGTTGGTAACGGAAAGGATTATTTCAGGGATGTGGGTTTTAGAGTCATACTTTTCTCGGGGATCATAGAAGAGCTCACATTTTCAAAGTTATGTGGAGGAAGAATGAGTGGTTCATGTGATACTTGGAAAATTGTTCTACAACTACACAGTCAAGAAGGAAGATTGAAACTAAAGAGGAAAAACAATAGAATGTGGCAGAAAAAGCACATACAAGTGGTTGAGGATGAGTCAGTCTTACTATTGATTCTATAAGAGTATATAAGTTCCAAACATACTCTTCCTACATTGTACACAAACATAAATATAATTGTAACTTTAAAAGTCAGTAATAGTTCCCTTTCCTGAAGTGAGACGGCCACAGAACAGCAAATGACAATCTTAACAAAGAGTCACTATGCAGATGCCAGTGTTAAACTGAATTCCAAAATTTCTGAGGCAAGCAAATAAATACACCTACACAACTTTTTGATTCTTGCAGATGTCAAGTTCTTACTGTTGACATGGAGAATGAAGGCATAGACTGCTCAGTCCTCCTAACTGACACCCACAATGAGAGGGTGTGTGTCAGTCCTATGCTGGTTTCCCAGTTATCATTCTGGGGTTCATGAGCACCACCTTGCTCAGGTCAGCAGTTTCTATGGGTTTCTCCATCCTGGTCTTGACCCCTTTGCTTATGACACCTCCCTCTCTGGAACTGGATTCCAGGGGTTCAGCTTAGTGCCTAGCTTCGGCTGTGTGCTTCTGCTTCCATCAGCTACTGGATGAAGGCTCTAGGGTATCATGTAAGGCAGTCATCAATCTCATTATAGGGGAAGAGCTTTTAAGGTAGCCTCTCCACTATTGCTCAGATTGTTAGGTGGAGTCATCCTTTTAGATCTCTGGACATTTCTCTAATGCCAGATTTCTCTTTAGACGGATAATGGCTCCCTCTGTAGTACCTCTTTTCTTGCTCTCCTGTAATTTTCCCCTGACTCTATCTTTCTGCTCCCTCATGTCCTCCTCTCCCCTCCTCTTCTCCCCTTTTCTTCCTCATAATGCACTCTCCCTTCCCCTCATTCTCAGGAGATATTTTCCCTTTCCCCTTCTCTGAGGGATTGTGTATATCTCTCTTAGGGTACTCCTTGATTCTGTCTTCTCTGGGGTATAGATTATAGGCTGATAATCCTATGCTCTATATCTAATATCCATATGTGAATGAGTATGTACCATGTATGTCCTTCTGTAACTAGGTTACCTCACTCAGGATGGTTTCTTCTAGTTCTATCCATTTTCCTGTGAATTTCAAGATTCCATTGTTTTGTCTGTAGTAGTACTGCATTGTGTAAATATACCATATTTTCTCCATCCACTCTTCTGTTGAGGGGCATCTAGGTTGCTTTTAGTTTTGACCATTACAAATAATGCTGCTATGAACATAGTGGAATAGATGTCCTTGTTGTATGAATATCCATCTTTTGGGTATAAGCCTAAGAGTGGAATTGCTGGATCTTGTGGTAGACTGATTTTTATTTCCCTGAGTAAACTCCATACTGATATAAAAAAAAAAAGCTGTATGAGTTGGCACTCCCACTAGCAGTGGAGGAGCGTTCCCCTTTCTCTATATCCTCTCCAGCATAAATTGTCCTTGGTGTTTTTTAATTTAGCCATTCTTACAGAAGTGAGATGGTATCTCAGAGTTGTTTTGATTTATATTTCCCTAAAGCCTAAGGATGTTGAGCACTTTCTTAAGTGTCTCTGAGCTATTTTAGACTCCTCTATTGACAGTTCTCTATTTAGTTCTGTACCCCGCTTTTTAATTGGATCCTTTAGCATTTTAGAGATTTGCTTCTTGAGTTCTTTGTAAATTTTGGAGATCAGCCCTCTGTTAGACCCCAGACGGATGGCTGAGATGCCAGCTTGAGACTGATCCAGACACACTGGATGTGGGTGTCAGTGAGGAAGCCTCGGCAATTTTTGTGGCCTTGGTACTTATTATCCCTGGCATCTGAATGGATCTTGTGTGCCCATTCCACATGTAGGGATGCTTTTTCAGCCTGGACACATGGGGGAGGCCTAGGCCCTGCTCCTGGTGATATAACAGATTTTGGAGGGCCTCACCCTCCCTGAAGATTGGAGTGGGTATTGGGTGGGGGTGGGAGGTTAAGAAGGGAGATAAGGGGAGGGAGAGAGAGCTGAAATTCACATGTAAAGCAAGCTTGTTTCTAACTTTAAAAAAGGAAAAAACAAAAAGTTCTTGCTATGTACGACTTGCAATTGTTTGGTTAGATTTACCTCAAGACATTTTATGTTGTTTGTGGCTATGTAAAGGGTGATGTTTCAATGATTTCTTCCTCAGCCCATTTATCATCTGTATATAGTAGGGCTACTGATTTATTTTTATTAATCTTTTATGCACCAACATTGCTGAAGGTGTTTATTAGCTATAGGTGTTCCCTGGTAGAGATTTTCAAGTCACTTATGTAAACTATCATATCATCTGCAAATAGAGAAAGTTTGACTTCTTCCTTTCCAATTTGAATCCCCTTGATCTCCTTTTGTTCTGTTATTTCTCTAGCTAGAACTTCAAGTACAATAGTGCAGAGATATAGAGAGAGTGAACAGCCTTGTCTTGTTCCTGATTTTAGATGAATCATATTGAGATTTTCTTATTTAGTTTGATGTTGGCTGCTGGTTTGCTCTATTTTGCTTTTGTTATGTTTAGGTATATTCCTGTTATCCCTGATCTCTCCAAGACCTTTATCATGAAGGGGTGCTGAATGTTCTCAAAGGTTTTTACAGCATCTAGTGAGATGATCATGTGGTTTTTCTTTTTCCATTTATTTACATTGATAGATTTTCATATGTTAAACCATCCCTGCATCCCTGTGATGAAACCTACTTGATCAAGGTGGATTATTTCTCTGATGTGTTCTTGTATTCGATTTGCCAGTATTTTACTGAGTATTTTGGCTTCAATGTTCATGAGGGATATTGTTCTGTAGTTCTCTTTCTTAGTTGTGTCTTTGTGTTGCTTGGGTACCAAGGTAATGGTAGTCTGGTAAAAAGAGTTTGGCAATGAACCTTCTGCTTCTAGTGTGTGGAACAATTTGAGGAGTATTGGTATTAGCTCTTCTTTGAATTTCTGGTCGAATTGTGCACTGAAATCATCTGGGCCTGGGATTTTTTTGGTTGTGAGACTTCTGATGACTGCTTCTATTTCAGTAGGGTTTATAGATCTGTTTAAATTGTTTATCTGCTCTTGACTTCATTTTGGTAAGTGATATTTTTCCAGAAAATTGTGCATTTCCTTTCAATTTTCAGATTTTTGTGGAGTACAGATTTTCAATGTATGACCTGAAGGTTCTCTGAATTTCCTCAGTGTCTGTTGTTATGTCCCGCTTTTCATTTCTGATTTTGTTAATTTGCATGTTCTCTCTCGGTCTTTTGGTTAGTTTGGATAAAGGTTTGTTTATCTTGTTGATTTTCTTGTAGAACCAACTCTTTGTTACAATGACTCATTGTATTGTTTTCTTTGTTTCTACTTTATTACTACCCTCAATTTGATTATTGCCTGGAGTGGATTTTAGAGAAGGTCCCATGTGGTGCTGAGAAGAAGGTACATTCTTTTTGTTTGGATGAAATGTACTTTAGATGTCTGTTAAACCCAATTGGGTCATAACTTCAGTTCATTCTTTTGTTTCTTTGTTAAGTTTTTGTCTGGTGGTCCAGTCTAGTGGTAAGAGTGGGGTGTTGAAGTGTCCCATTATAATTGTGTGAGGTTGTATGTGTCATTTGAGTTTTAGTAATGATTCTTTTATGAATGTGAATGCCTTTGTATTTGGGGCATAGATGTTCAGAATTGAGACTTCATCCTGATATATTTTTCCTGTGATGAAAATGAAATGTTTTGATTGATTTTAGTTTGTAGTCTAATTTGTTAGATATTAGGACAGCTAAACCAGATTGTTTCTTGGGTCAATTTGATGGGAAATTCTTTTTCCAACACCTTGCTCTAAGGCAACATCTCTCTTCGAAGTGTGGGTGAGTTTCTTGTATGCAGCAGAAGGGAGGATTCTGTTTTTGTATCCATTCTGTTAGCCTGTGTCTTTTTATAGGTCCTGTTAATTGAGGGAAATTAATGACCATTGTTTGTTAATACTTGTTTGTTTTGAATTTGGTGGTCATGGTGGTATTGTGTGTGGATTTACCTCACTTTTTCATTTGGCTTTTGGTAAAGTGGGACTATGTATTGCTTATGTTTTTTGAGTGTACTTAACTTCCTTAAGTTGTAGTTTTCCTTTCAGTTCTTTCTGTTAGTGGATATGTATTTTTTAAAATCTACTTTTGTCACAGAATATATTGTTTCTCCATCTATAGTGACTGAAATTTTGCTTGGCATAGCAGTCTGTGCTGGCATCTGTGGTCTCTTCATGTTTATAGAATATATATCCAGGACCTTCTGGCTTTCAGAGTTTCCATGGGGAAAACAGGTGTAATTCTGATAGCTTTGCCTTTATATGTTACTTGGCCTTTTTCCTTTGATACTCTTTTTTTTTTTTGGTTTTTATGAGACAGGGTTTCTCTGTGGCTTTGGAGGCTGTCGGTCCAGCCTGGCCTCGAACTCACAAAGATCCGCCTGCCTCTGCCTCCCGAGTGCTGGGATTAAAGGCGTGCGCCACCACCGCCCGGCTCCTTTGATACTCTTAATAATCTTTCTTTATTCCTTATGTTTGGTGTTTTGAATTTTATATGACAAGGAACTTTTCTTTTTTTGGTCTAGCCTATTTGATGTTCTGTAAGCTTCTTGTACTTTCATTGGCATGTCTCTCTTTAGGTTGGGAAAGATTTTGCCTATGATTTTTTTAAAATATTTTTTTCTGCACCTTTGAGTTGGGTTTCTTCACCTTCTTCTATACCTATTATTCTGAGGTTTGGCCTTTTCAGGGTGTCCTCTGTTTCCTGAATATTTTGTGTTAGGGATTTATTGGACTTAAGATTTTCTTTGGTCGATGAATCTATGTCTCCTAGTATATCTTCATCTCCTGAGCGTCTCTCTTCCATCTCTTATATTCTGTTGGTTACGCTTGCATTTGTAGTTCTTTATCATTTACCCATCTTTTCTATTCTCATAATTCCCTCAGACTGTGTTTTTTAAATTTATTTCTATTTCAGTACTGTTTGAATTGTTTCTTGCAATTTTTGGTTTGTCTTTTCCTCCATTTCTTTAAAGGATTTTCTCATTTCTTCTTTGAGGGACTCTATCATCTTCATTAAGTTGTTTTTAAGGTTATTCTTTTCTGCTTCATTTGTGTTGGGATGTACATGTCTTGCTGGTGTAGAGTCCATAGACTCTGGTGGCATCATTTTGTTTTTTTCTGTTGTTGGATGTGTTCTTATATTGTTGTCTTCCCATCCCTTCTTCCAATGGATATAGGTGGGTTCTCTTCCTTTCCTGGTGGGTACAGGTACAAGGTTCTCTTCCAATATGTGCAGGCTGGTTGAATACTCTCATGGGTCTCATGGGGGGTGCAGGTGTGTCTGAGGCACTCCCTTTCTGGGTGGGTGGGAGCTGGATTAGCACAGTACTATCAGCAGATTGAGGTTGCTTGGTGATCTGGGGAAGAGTTGACCTTTCTGCAGTCATCAGACCAGGAGATCCCAGAGAGGGCAAGCAGAAGGATGTCAGGCCCAGGGAAGGAGCTGCAGGTCACCTCTGCCCTGAGTGGAATAGACTGGAACTCTCAGCAGGTTGCTGGTTGCTTGTTCCTCCAGGGGCAAGTCGACCTGCCCACATTCCCCATGCCAGGGCAATCAGAAGTTGGGCCTGAGACAAGGGCCCATGCTCTCCTTTCCCTTTGTGGTGACAGGCATATACTGTGCTTTTAACTCCATTCCCTTAAACATTTCTCTGAAATCCTCCACTGTCAACCTAAATGTGTGCTCTTAATCCTTTAAAAAGAGTTTGCAAGATGCTATTAAGGGCTTTAAATAGGGCTTTGTGCTTCTCAGAAAATTTAACAACAGGAGAAATGTTACCCAGAACGTATAATTTCTTCTTTTAAAGTATTTGTAAATAGTCTGTTGTATTTTAAGTAGACAGTTAACAAGGAACTGAGTTATTTTTAGTAGCTGAGAAAATTTAGGTTGATTTTTTTTGGTGTATCCCCTAGTAAAGAAGCATAAAGATAACTTTAAAAACTGCTTGATTTTTAAATAACCATAGTAAGCATTCATAAACATTTATAATTACAGAATTGTAATTTTTAATTTGTGCACTTTGTGCATATTCTCTTACTGATAATATTACATTCAATTGTTGACTATCTAAAAGACTGCCAATATTTTTAGTTAAATGATATACTATTGTTTACACATGAGATGTTAAATTTTTCCCTGAAATAAGAGTTTGTTCTCATACCAGAAGCTTTTAACCTGAACAATTTTCTATAATATACAATGGATCTAGTTTGCACTTCAGTGGTTATGACTTCTGATCTGTTTTTCATCTTATTTTGCTTATTTCCAACGAGTAAGTTTCAAAGGATGACCCCGGAGATACAGTAGTTTGCATAAAAAAGACACACATAGAAAAATGCTTGTCTTTTTTCTGTGTCCTTGTTTTTAGCAAGAGAATCATGTCATGTGTCTTTAAATAGCATGGCTCATGATGAGTATTTCATAAGTGCATTAGTGAACAGACTTCAGACTTCAGGAATGTCCTTTGAGCTATACAATCATTATTCATTGTTCTCCAAAGATGGAGTCTCTCCAGCTCCACAAAGTATCTGAGCCAGAAACTGAATCTCATTTTATCAAAATGTAGCAATGCCCTTGCTTTTAGTATAGTGATACTCTGTACCTCACATCCATTTGTTCACCATATTTTAAAGTTAGAGAATTCATATCATTCTCAATCATAAGAAATTATTGGATGCTTCCTAGAGGACAAATTTTAAAATGATTATGCTTTCCAGGAATTCTTGTTCAATTAACAATTCCAGGGATTACTATTGCCAGTGAAAGGAAGAAAGAAAGAAGAAAAAACTGGGATAGGAAGAGGAGATAACTCTACAAAACATTTTATATAATGTCACAAATAAATTATAATCATTTTCAAGGATAAGATGTAAGATGATGAAAGTGAGGCTGAGATGTGTAGTGTCCATTTGCTTCTGTTGTGATGAGATAACTGAAAAATCAGATCAATGAGTGATTACCAGTAGGTAATCAACATCAACAATGCGGACATTCACTATAGGCTGTTATATTTACTATACAAAGAACATATATACTAAGAAAAATCAGTATATGTAGCTAGTTATATTGAAAGCTGGTAATATATTTACAAACTAATATAAAACTACAGTGTTCAACAGATATTATAGGTTGCCCACAGAATGGAGGCATATCAAGAGAGATTGCAGGTCATACAAACACACACACAAACATATATTTTCCTCATCCATTTTCTTAAATACAGATATAATACCAAGGAACATTTACAGAATCAGCTAACACATGGTGGAAGAAGTATATTTTCTTTCCTTTTTTGCTAAAGGTTAAATATCCAATCAGCATAATCATCATCATTGTATTTGCTATTATAACCTTCAGCTCAACAGAATGTTACTAGAGCTAATTATAGAATGAGCCTTTGTCACTTTTTAAGAAGCAGGGAGAGTAGTGGCTTCAGGTAGAAATGATTATGGTGTTACTTGCATTTATTTTTTGTCAAATAATAAGCTAATATTTTGCCTGAACAGTTGTAGAGATTACATGTCATTTTCTCTGTTCTTAATGAGTCACACCCCTTCATGTTTGGATAGAACATAATAAATTATAGGGTATGGCTTCTGGCCAATAAAAATTGCCTTGTCTTATTTTTAGATACCATCATTAGTATATCCTTCTGAATGTTATTTATCTACCACCCACTGCTGAGATCACCATCCCCACATTTTTCTTTCCATGTTCTTAGAGTGACACAAAAAGTAAAAACATTAAAAACCTGAAGTTCATAGGAAACATTCAGGAAGCAGCATCAAGCACTTTTCTCCTTTAGTGCATATTTTGTTATCCACACAAGCAGAATTGTTTTCCTTTCACTTTGGGTGATTATTTGCTAAGATCCTCTGTGTACACAACCATATACTATGTAAGAATGGTGATATTTTCATTTATTTGTTTGTCTAAGAGTTAAGATCCCAAGTGTGAGGAAAAAAATTACTCCTTATTGCTAGATTTCAGGAGGAAAAAGGTAAAGCTATGTTTTGGTCCTTGTTTCTTGAAGAGATATAAGGTCATTTGCTTATCTGTTCACTTGCTGAACAGATCTTTCCTACATAGTGCTTGTCAGTGTTTATGCCTTGTAGACATTGAGTTTGTGGTGGTTTGAATAAGAATAGCCACCATAGCCTCATATATTTAAATGCTTAGGTAGTTGTACTATTTGAAAGGATTAGTAGTCGTAGCCTTGTTGGAAGAAGTGTGTCACTGTGCATGGGCTTCAAAAGCCTAAGACAGGCCTGTGTCACTCTTCTTCTGACTGCTTGTGAATCTGGATATAGAACTCTCAGTTCCTTCTCCAGCACCATATTTGTATGTGTGTTGCCATGTTTCCTGTCATGATGATAATGGACCAAACCTCAGAAACCCTAAGTCAGCCCCAACTAAATGCATTCCTTTATAAGACTTGCCATGATTCTGGTGTCTTTTCATAGTATTACGACTCTGACTAAGAAAGGATCCAAAGGAGAATTGTAATCTCACTTTAAGGTACCCAAGGTGAAATTTACAACAACAAATGAACTAAGTATGTGAATAATCCTTCTGGGCACTTTTCTTACTTGCCTGGGCACACAAGTGATTGGGGGAATTCCTTCTGTGTATATGTTTATCTTATTGATTGATAGATAAAGCACTGTTGGCCAATAGGGAAGCAAGATAGGTTGGACTAGGAGATGTGAAGGATTCTTGGAAATGGAGGCACAATTGGTCACCATGTAGGATATGAGAGAAATAAGAGGTCTGGACCCTTTCTCAGGTAAGAGAAGACCACTTGGAAATACTCAGATTAGCATTTACATGTTAATTATTAAGTCAGAGCTAGCCAACAAGAAACCATTACAAAGGGTCAACAGCTTCATAATTAGAATAGCATCCTGTGTGTTAATTTGGGACTGACACTGCTCTGGGACCAGGCTAATAGGAAGAGTATACATTACACACAAGCATATGAGAGTTCATAAAATTCTCTTAGTGAAATAATGAGATCAATTCTACAGTGTAAAGACTATTTTCAAACTAACAAGTAGACCTGATGACTTAAACAGTTCCACAATTTGTGTTTCTGCAAATGTAGAGGATCTTAGCATGAGAGTCTTTAATGTGAGCAGCAAAAAGTAAATTATTTTTCATAGTGTCTGGGATGTCCCTTCCCACTTCCCAACCTGTTCCCCTCCCTCTCCATGTTGCTTGTTGCCTGTGACAGACAGAGAATTAGACCTGCAGTCTTACATGCATAAACTATTACCTAGTATATTACAGCTCAGGTGAGATTTATAGAGAATATCAAAACAATTAGAAAATAATTCTGAGATTGATATTTAATATTTCTTTAAAAAATTTTTAAAATATATATCATAACTCCACACTCATAAAGTTATCTTGGATTACTTCCATGGCATATTCAGGGCAGATTTACAAATGGAATTAATAAACTAAAAGAAAATAAACAATGGAGAACAAAGAGTATTAGGTAAGAGATAGCCTTAGGTTAATTAAAAATGAGTCAGAAAAGAAGAGGAGATCTATGATGGTTAATCTCTTTTGTCAAGTTGATAATATTTAGAACCATCAGGGGGAATACAGCATGCCTGGGAGAGATGATCTTGATTAGGTTAATAGAGATAGTGGTGTTACCATTCCCTGCTTGGGATTCTGAACCCACAAGAGAGAGGATAAAGAATGGTAAGCTTGGTATCTATCACTTTCTCTGCTTCCTGACTGAAGATGAAATGTGTCCAGCGGCCTCAAGCTACTACTTCTATAACTTTCCTACAATAACAGACTGTGGACTTATGGGCCAAAGAGTGCCTGAGACCCTAGCCTTGTTGGCTATAAAGAGACAAAGATGGGTGGGAAGTAGCTGTGAAAGTTTCCTCTCCAAGTTGTTATTTTAGTAAACTTAGGTTTTTTGTTTTTGAAACCAAAATCCAATGACTAAATTCTCCTGTTTCTGTTTACATTACTGTCACAGGCAATCTATTCTGAATTAGGGCAAAAAAGCTAATACACAGCTGAGATAACGAATGATCTATTCATTAATGAAGAAATAGCTGTCTTATAACAGAGGAAGAACTATCCATGAAAGGGTTATATCTATTCATGAACAATGAAAGATCACCTATGAATAAGGAAACAGTATTCCATAAACAATGAAATAAGCAGTCATGGGAGGCAATAGACACCCATGTGTAATCGAATATTCATCCTAAAGCAATTGAATATCCACCCATGAAGAAAAGAATAACCATTTATGTATGAATGAAATCCATTAACAAGTAAATATCCATCTATCCATTAGCAACATCTCAGTTATACTAGGGTAATCATTCTATGCATCTATGTGAAAAATGCCTAACACTGAGGTTCATGTAGTTATATATGCTTAAGCAACATAGCAATGCATAACTAATTAACATATATGGTATATGTCTACTCTTACATAAAATAAACTTATTCATGACATTCATATATTTATAGCAACTGTGATTAATCTAACCTATTTTCTCCAGCATACATTCTTTATCATTTATTGTTAGGTGATTTACTCAGATTCTTTATTGATTGTATTGGTCATCTCTTTGGTTGTCTAATAAATTTCTTTATCCATTTAGTAGGTGTGGCACTTTCAAAGAGAAATATCCCCACAGACTCAGATAGTGGAACGTTTTGTGGAACTTGGTTATGCCTTTGAGGTGGTTATGGGAAGTGCAGCTCTGCTGGAGGAAGTGAGTCACTGGCTATGGGAAGTGCAGTTCTGCTGGAAGACGTGAGTAACTGGCTCTGGGAAGTGCAGCTCTGCTGGAGGAAGTGAGTCACTGGCTCTAGGAAGTGCAGCTCTGCTGGAGGAAGTGAGTCACTGGCTATGGGAAGTGCAGCTCTGCTGGAGGAAGTGAGTCACTGGCTATGGGAAGTGCAGCTCTGCTGGGGGAAGTGAGCCACTGGCTCTAGGAAGTGCAGCTCTGCTGGAGGAAGTGAGTCACTGGCTCTAGGAAGTGCAGCTCTGCTGGAGGAAGTGAGTCACTGGCTATGGGAAGTGCAGCTCTGCTGGGGGAAGTGAGCCACTGGCTATGGGAAGTGCAGCTCTGCTGGGGGAAGTGAGCCACTGGCTATGGGAAGTGCAGCTCTGCTGGAGGAAGTGAGTCACTGGCTATGGGAAGTGCAACTCTGCTGGAGGAAGTGAGTCACCGAGGAATTCTTTGAGAGTTCATAACCTCCCTTCCTTCCAGTTCACCTTCTGCTTTGTGGTTTTGAAGATGTGACTTCTCAGCTTCCTGTCAGCACAGTTGACACTTACTGCCTCGCCACATGATGAACCTTTATCCCTCTGGAACCATAAGCTACAATACTTTGTCCTGAAGTTTTTCTTGGTCATGGTGTTTTATCACAGTCATATAAAATTAGTGGGGCTTTCATTTTAACTAGTTTTTTTTTACGTGCAGATACTTTGTTTCTTCTCTGGTTTCTGGTGCAGCTGTTGAATGCAAACACTGCTCTATCAAAGGAGCTCAGTCTGGATCCCAGCATCTAACTGGGCAGGACTCAAATGCCTGTAACTCTAGCTCCAAAGAAGCTGATGTGCCAATTACAACTTCCTTGATCACCTGCACACATGTGTGCATACACCTATAAACAAACATAACAAAATAAATTTGAAAAAAATCTATGGTTTCTGTTTGCTCATATGTCACATGATTTTTTTGCTTGTTTGTTTTGATTTTTAAAACAGGTTTTCTCTGTGTTGCTCTGGCTGTCCTGGAACTCACTTTGTCGACCAAGCTAGCCTCAAACTCACAGAGATCTGCCTGACTCTGCTTCCCTAGTGCTCGGATTAAATGCATGCACTTCCACTGCCACAGGGCATTACATAATTCTTAATGATAAACTTGTTTTACACTGGATTTACTCTTTGGCTAGTTAAGCTTCTATCATTTAAAGTGTTTGAGTTTCCTGTTACCCTGAGCATATTGGCAGTGCATGTTATGTGGATTATATTCAGCTTATGGTTGTGTCTTTATCTGGTCTTATCCCAGCATAATAGCATGTAATGACATCAGCTTTGTGATATTGCTTCAGTATTACAATCAGTGCTAGTCTAATGTTTATGTTACATTTCAACATGTTATTATTTCCTTATCATGTTGGTATTAAAACTTTAAAATGGTAAACTGAAATCTCACCCACACACAGACAAACACACACACACATACATATATATAACCTCTTAAGTCAGTAGATTTTAATACACATTTTAAATGAAAACAAAATCTTTGATTATTTTATCTAAACTCATGAATCAAGATACTAAATGATTAAAAAGACACACAACACATCTACTCACTGGCACCCTACAAATCCAATCAGCAACACCCCACACATCCACTTATTGGCACCCCTCGTATCCATTGACTAGCACCCTCCAAACTCTCTTAAATCTCCTCTTTGTTTATGAGCCCACAGAGGTGGGTTTTTTTTTTTTGGTTTCTTCCTCTTCTTGAGTTTTCATATATATTGAAGCTAATGTTTGCTATTTGTAACTTGGAAAGTATGTATTTTTAATATTTGAATATATATGCTATTTATTCTTCTATAATTTTTCATTTCAAAGATTTCTCCTAAATGTTACTATGGTTTTACTTAAAATTGTAACAGATTCTTCACTGGAAAGCCCCCAAATTAACATATTATGTTTACTGAATTTTCTGAGGGCACCACTCTCCACAAAGGATGGAAGGTTTAACTAGGCAAAGACTGCATCCATTACTGTTTTCATATCATCAGTCATTAAATACAAGGATACTCACTGAAGAAAAAAGGGAAAACTAAATATACATCAAACCATGGTTTAACATACTCTAGCAACCAGGCAGTGCGGCTTTAAGATTCCTTCTAGATAAAATTGGAAGTCATATGAGGTTCCCATACTTCACCAAGCAAAGGTATCAAAAAGTACACAGGTTTCTCCTGAAACTCCTCTTGTCACTGTCAATGATACCACGAATCACCCCATGGATAGTGTGCCACGCTAAAAGCATAGACAGTAAATTAAAAGAGTAACACAGCTGAGAGTGTTTGACCTGGACAGATGTGGTTTCAAGTCTAGACAACAAGTTTTCTTATTTCAGGTCCAGTTCTTAAATCCTAACTAAAGTTAGAGTTTTTCCTTCTAATGAGCTAAGGGAATGCCACTTGCATTTTGTTAGTGAATAGGCATTTGGGTTAAGGCAGCACTGGACATTGGTATTGAACATTTTGAATACGTTTCAGGTTATTTGTAAAGTGACACCATGGACTCAGTGAGCTGTAGGCTGAGAATCCAGCTGACTGCAGGGGCAGTGATACAGAACACTCGGGGATACTGAAACTGAAGTCTGGATACATTCCTGGTTTTTCTAAGGTCCCAGCTGTACACTAAATCTGAGCTTCAAACTGGAGCTCAATATGCAAATCTTGATTTCAACAGAAGTTTCGAAAACACCATCTTTGTTGTAGATATGTGGCCACAGAAATTATTATGAGTCCCTAAAGAGTAAAGAAAGCATGAATAATGGAGAGAGAGAAAAGGGTGATTCCAAGGCCAGCCCAGACTGTCTCTTCTCTAGAGACTAATGACTACCGTTTGTCAGTTCCTTAACTTTTTAATGACTATATTGCTTTGAATTAACAAAAAGACTTTGCAGTGACTATTAAATCTGCAACTTTACCATAAAAAGACCTGGGTGATTCAGTGGACAGATAACAAGAAATCAGTACTCTGTCAGCAAGGGCTTTGTTGTGATGACCACACACATGAGCAAGAAACAGTGTTTTCACAAGGCTATAGGATAAACAACTTCTTGCCAGCATCCTGGTTTGAGCTCCTAGGCCTCTCTGCAGATAATGTAAGCAACTGAACATGTACTGAGATGTCTGCTACCTAGAGCACGAAGGTCCAAAAATATTCTACTTATTTAAGCTGCCAAGTCTGTGACATATACTTGTTATTTCTATGTTATATGTATGACAGACAACAAGTGCACACCACTTACATAGTCTGTCTTCCATGAAAAGGATAAATGTTACAATGGGGAAAGTCACATATGGTCTCATGCAGTTTTATATATCTTTAAACACTCTGTTGTATCTACATGTAACTAATCATCTCATTTGATGTATGTCAATGCAAACTGAAGTGAAAACTAAAATGCAAAACCCACTGAGGTCTAGAACCATACTGAAGCTAATTGTAGAATCATGTTTGCTAAAATTTTCTAAGAGTGTTTGTCTTTGTATATGAGGGTAATGTCTTATATGTTGACAGGAAAGATTGTGGGCAAAATCTTCTCTTAATATAGGTGGTTGCTTGCTACAAGATGATGAAAATGTCAGGAAAAAATGAACAAAGTATGCTAAACTTTGTTTTTCATATTTAAAATATTTCAGAGAGTTCATTCTTTCATGGGCAACATAAATCTTAAATGCAAAAAGTTCCTCAGAAGTAAACTAAATGCTGCTAAGTTATTATTGGCAAAAAACTTTCAAAATGCTTAAAATATAAAACAAAGGAGTTCTTTGAAAAGTGTATCTAGAGACTCATGTGAAAGAAAAATAATTCCCAATGTGAAGTTCACTTTGATGCTATGCAAGGAAAACCCAGACAGAAACCTCCTCCAATGGTTATGACTATCAGAGACAATTATTGTCTCATAGTTCACAGTTTCATGGATATTTTTAAATAAAAAATTTATTGTAAAGATTTTTATGTTACTGGAAATCATACAGAGACACATACACACCAGTAATAAATGAAAAAGAGAGGCCATGAACGTGAAAGAGAGCAAGGAGGTTATATAGGAGTGTTTGGGAGGAGGAGAGGGAAACAGAAAACGATGTACTTATGTTAAGATCTCAAAAATAAAAAGGGCACAAAAGCTTCCATTATAAAGATGTAATATTTTCTGATCACATTTTAAATTCAAAGGTAACTATGTGGTACACACACACACACACACACACACACACACACACACACACACACGGCCTTAGACAATATCTTTCACAGATGTGGTTGTAACTTTAATTGTCTCTTAACTACAGAAGTAGTAAAGACATTAGGTGGAACAAACCTGATTTCAGCAACTCCTTCTGCATAGATTACATCGGTATATACTGACAATATCTTTATGTGTTTTAAGTTTTACTGAGACAATAATACTGCTCCAAGAAAGATATAGAAACAACTCATGTGAATTGTAGTTCTGATGCCCAAATAGATAGTGGAGAAGAGGAATCCTTACCAGTACATTACACACACAATATTGAAACTTTTTGTTTATTTGTTTCTTTTTTCTCTGAAAAGGCCTTATTTTTAAATTCTATCTCATTTTGAATATCTGGCAAACTTTCAGCCTCCTGTTTTTCACCTCCTGGTTCTGTTTCCCTAATATGATGAATACACAGGTGTGAGTCTTCAAGCCTGGTTAACAATGAAGGTTTCTGTTCTGTTGTAATGGCTTTCTCTTTGGGGATCAAACACAGGGCTTCACGTATACAACATGGTATCCACTATTGAGATAGTCCCCTGTTCTAAATGTTACCTAAAAGCCAGGCTCTCTACAAATATTAAATGAAGGTCTCTATATCCAGTTCTGTCTTTTCTCTAATTTCATTTTGATGCCAGGTACCACATCTCATTTTTTGAATGTACATTGAAGAAATATGATTATAATATGTAGTGATGAAGGCCATTCTAACAATATATATTGACATATAGAATAATAAAGTCAACATGGCATGTGAAGAAATGGGAAGTGGACTTGCCAGGAAGTTGTTGGGGAAGTCTTATGCTAATAAAGCACTGTCTGGCCAATAGGAATCTAGATAGGTGGGGCTAGGAATCCAGGAGGATTCTGGGTAGGAGAAACACAGGAGAGTCAACATGTAACGCTGGGTAGGAGCCCGGAAACTTCTCCGGTAAGAGACATACTTAGATTAACAATTATGGGGTAATTACTTAAAGCAGAGCTAGCCAGTAAGAGACAAGCAAGGCCAACAGCTTCATAATTAATATAGCCTCCTGTGTGTTTATTTGGGACTATTGCGGATCTAGAACCATGCTGGCGCGGGAGAGCCCAGGCGGCTGGCGGGAGATAAACCAAAGCGGCTAGCAAAGAAAAAGCTTCACTTAACAAAATGGTGTCAGGAGTGGGATCATGAATTTCCACGCAGAATGACAAAAGCTTTAAAGGAATTTTAGAAACAGAAGAACGGAGAGAAGCACAGAATTTTGGTAGCAGCATTTTCTCAGTTGTGCTCTGTTTTGCTATCAACAAGCCAAGATTCACGTGGCTTGCTTACCGGAGTCTTCCTGACTCGGCATAAAAAGAAAAAAAAAACCCAGCAAGGTTGTTTTAAGAGACTCTGCTAACGATTTAAAGGTGTGTATGTACAGCTGGAAGTGGCAGCTTTTGCTGGATGTCAGCATGGACTGAGGCGGTAAGCTGGAGTCACGCTTACGCCCGCCATCTTGAAAAAAAAAGGCAGTTTAAAACAGTCGCGGTTTTACAGATAAGACACGTGGCCAGAAAAACATAAAGATTT
This sequence comes from Mesocricetus auratus, assembly GCF_017639785.1. Classification (NCBI taxonomy): domain Eukaryota; kingdom Metazoa; phylum Chordata; class Mammalia; order Rodentia; family Cricetidae; genus Mesocricetus; species Mesocricetus auratus. The sequence goes on from NW_024429198.1 coordinate 38,197,659, forward strand.
ACAGTAAAGTCGGACTTGGATGGACAAAACCTCTAAAGGTTTACAGTGTGTTTAAAAATATATGTGAGATTGAGAGAGAAAATGAAATGGCAAAGTGGTAAATAAATACAAAAGCCGGCGTTGTGGTGGCGCACGCCGGTAGGATTGCTCCAGAGGCAGAGGCAGGCAGGTTTCCAAAGAAACCCTGTCTCAGAGAAAAATAAATAAAAGTAAAATAAATAAAGTAATAATAAATAAATAAATAAGCCACGTAAAGATGGAAAATACACAGAGAGTCTGGATACTGTACGCTATTATGTTTTTCAGTTTTTTGCTTGCTCAGGAAGGAACTGATACTAAAGTACACTTGCTTATAAATGCTGCTAAATTAATACAACTTCTATCTTTTAAAAATGCCTTGACTTCAAAATTTGAGTGTAAGGATATGTTACTTGGAAAAGGAGTTTTTATTTATGTTTCTACAGAAAATGAAAAGCTGAAGATTTCTTCCAGGCTTCTGTGGTTTCACGAACCAAGACCCCCGGAAGCAGTGGACCAGGTGTTCCAACAACTGAAACAGCTAAGATGATGCAGCTTTACAGACCCCGAAAATACGGACTTATAAAGGTTTCTGAGTTTTGTCATGATCCCCATGGTGTGAACAGTGCCTCCTTCCAGCAGGAAGCAGTTTGGAATGAGCGACGTCCCAATTCCCATCTTGCTTATAAATCTTTGTTTTCATTTAAAAGGGATTGTTTATAATTGGCTAGTGATCACAGCCAATCTTTTTTAATGGTAAAAAAGGGGAATTATGGTATGGGTATTGTTTTTCATTTATTGATACAAATTCAAGGTCAATTTTGTGATATGTATATTTCTCCTCCTGATTAAGTATTGTGCTTATACTGATCTTTTAAAATGTAATGCGTAATTAAATACAGATTATAGATAGTTACTTACAATAGTCAGAATTTATAGTTAGGTTAGTTAGGTTTTCTAGATATACAGAAATATATTTGAGATGGACAGTCTTCAAACCTCTCAAAGACCTTCAGAACATGGCATTTAAAATGGTTTAGGGTTTTTCTTGACAATGAGAAATGTCTGCTCCTGGCAGCACCAATTATGTCTGAGAGGAAAACGGGCATCGAAGAAACTCGTTATGGAGTTTGCTTTCAACATGGCAAGATTAGCCATTTGGGCAAGAAACTGCTCTTGCCTAGACTGTTTGACTGTTGTTGTATCATCTGGACATGCAGGACCCACAGGAAAGTGACTACTGAACTCAGTCTTACAGGGTTCCTGCTTGATGAAGAGTCTACGAGACTTTCTGCAGGACAAAGAAAAATGACTGACAGACTGCCAACGCAGATGGACAGTTTGAAATTTCCTGCTTTGCTGAGAAGTGTTCCAGACACATTGTGGCCTATGGGCTGAAGATGGATGCCCCAACGTTACAGAGGAACTTCGGGTGACTGTCCAGGCAGTAAGATGTCTCTGTCAATCCTAGTGTTTATATATTATCCTTCTGTGTTCTTTGATGGAGTTGAAGACAGATAGTTATAATTACAGTTTTCCTTAGTTATGATAAAAGATAAGCTACATAGAACTTTGGACTCACAAGGATGGGATGGATGATATTTTCTTTAAATCTTGCTAAAATATTGTCACTGTGTTCTTATTTGATAACTGTTCTGTTATATACAATTTGACTGTGTTAAAGTTAAGACCTTTCTTTTTGTTTAAACAGAAAAGAGGAGATGTTGGGGAAGTCTTATGCTAATAAAGCACTGTCTGGCCAATAGGAATCTAGATAGGTGGGGCTAGGAATCCAGGAGGATTCTGGGTAGGAGAAACACAGGAGAGTCAACATGTAACGCTGGGTAGGAGCCCGGAAACTTCTCCGGTAAGAGACATACTTAGATTAACAATTATGGGGTAATTACTTAAAGCAGAGCTAGCCAGTAAGAGACAAGCAAGGCCAACAGCTTCATAATTAATATAGCCTCCTGTGTGTTTATTTGGGACTATTGCGGATCTAGAACCATGCTGGCGCGGGAGAGCCCAGGCGGCTGGCGGGAGATAAACCAAAGCGGCTAGCAAGGAAAAAGCTTCTCTTAACAGAAGTGATTTGGTATAGTTAGCAGTGGCCTCATTAGTTTTGCACAGAAAGACAAAGCAGGACAGGATAACAATTTTAGCTTTGCCTTGACAGAATAAGCTGTATAAGACCAAACCTGTATAAGAATAGCCAATGAAATTAAAAAACAAAAACAAACAGAGCCCTCAGTTTTGGTATGCAATGTATTCAAAGGCTCCTCTTTGTAAGATAATAGATGTTGTTACTGAAGTAGAGTACCTGAAAAATGTAAGAACAATTTCTACGAGTGACCAATCCCACTCTTCCCTCTGCCAGTTAAAGAACAGTTTTGAATGATGGAAGCCTGAGTCAATGCAGAAGCAACCTTTGAATGTACACATTCTTGAGTCTAGACAGAGTGAGAGATACCAGATTCTAATTAATTAATCAGAGCAAAAACTTCAATTTGCTCAGTTATGATATGGGAAATATACACAATAATGGACATAAATCTATTAGAGGATTTGGCTCATCAGGGAGATAAGAGATGTCTGTATTTAATCATCAATGCTTATTATTAGATTATGGATATTAATATCTAGACGGAAGAACACTCAATATAGAGCAGAGGTTTATAACCTATGGATATTGAAAATTGGGGTGTCAAGCAGCCCTATCACAAGGGTCACACACAACCACCTAAAAACAGATGTTTACATTAATATTCATAATGGTAAAAAATTGCAATTGTAAAATAACAACACAAATAATTTTATGGTTGGGGCCACAACATGAAGGGCTATATAAAAGTGTTGAATCATTAGGAAGGTTGTGTACCATTGATACAGAGGAACCTAAATGTGAATAAAGCTTGGGATGGAGAGGTCACAGCAATATCAGAGACTAAAAGAGACTCATTGGCATTTAACACATACTGCAAAATCCAGTTAATATCAAGAAAGATCAGGGTACATTAAAGGGATATCATACATATAGACAGTTTGCCATGGGGATACTTTACATGTGTTCTCTTTTTTTGCAAAGGAAAGCCTAAAGTTGAGATATGTGCATGGCAATAAAATGATTTATGTGAAAAGTTTGAAACAGACATTTCTTCATTTATTTTCACTACAGTGTGAAAACGGAAGTAAAACTGGGGGGGGTTCCATAAGGACTGATGATACAACCCAGCATTTTAATAGTGAATCCAGACAAGAACACCGCACTGTAGACATTAGAACCTCACAGTAAACATTATGAGGATTTGAAGCCATTAAAATCACAGATAACAGAAAGGTTCCAAAGGTTCTATACCTCTAGATGGCCACAAAGCCAGAACTCAGTGTCCACAGCTATTTCTGATGAGAACAGCCTAGCAACGATCCAGGCTTCAGATACTTGCTGCTACTGCTGTTCTGAGACTGGTTAGAATGGGAGCCCTTTGGCTTTGCCTGCCCTGTCTCCCAACACTGGGCATGCTTCCAGTGCTTCTGACTGGGACTCTCAGAATTTTAGCTGATTAGTGGGACTGGCTAAACAGTTGTCTACCTCTACTCTCAGAATGCAGAGGAAAACCCTGGGAGGAACATTGCTCCCGACAAAAATCTGTTAAAAGGTTTTGATGGCAAAACAGTTAAACAATGTTAAATCAGGCAATAGGAAAAATCCCAGATTTCAATATCTATGTGTAAATTTAATCTGAGAACTGTATTTTTAAAAGACATCATAGTCTGTACTCATATAGTATTGATATATGGAGCATCTTTCTGAACATAACATAAAACATAAAAGCCACAAAGAACAGTGTTTGAGTAAATAGTAAAGTTGGATTGGTAAACCATACTTTGAGCATGTTGAGTAATAATTATAGTAAATAAATCACTCATAAGTCACTAACACATAGGTGATATAGGCAGTTTTATGAAGGTCAAGAATCATGTATACCTACCACTGTTTTGTGACCATAAAATGTTTATCCAAAGGGAAGACGAAATTGATTAAAAAAGGCCAACAAATTGACCCTGAGGCTAAAGGTATCTGCATATTTCTTTTTAATTAGACAAAGTGGAAGAAATGCTGTGGAATAATTCTCTTTAACAACCCGAAAGATTTGTCACTCAAATTGGTTTAATAAAATGCTTATTGGTCAGTAGCCAGGCAGGAAATATAGGTGGGGCAACTAAACTAAGGATGATGGGAAGTAGAAGGGTGGAGTCGGGGAAGATTTCAGGCAGCCACTGAGTAAGCAAGACATGTAAAAATGAGGTAAAAAAGTCTTGAGCCACATGACAAAGCATAAGTAGAAATATGGCTTATTTAAGTGTAAGAGTTAGCTAATAACAAACCTGAGCTATCGGCCAAGCATTTATAATTCATGTTCAGTCTTTGTGTGGTAATTTGGGAAGTAGCTTCTGGGTATTTGGGAATAGGCAGTCAGGACAGGAAAACTCCACCTACGTATACAGTGACACATGCCATCATTGACAAGCTACTGTGAGTCATTTGTCTCCATGTACAAGAGTCTGTGCCTCTATATTCTCTGAACTTCATAATTGAGCTTTCAGATTATTTTTGCCAGCAGTACGAGAATGTTGCATGTTTTTATGGGTTTAGAACTTGTCCCAGGTGAGTGGGAGTTTTGGCAGATGAAATGTTAATTGTATGAAAAAAATGTTATCCTCGGCTGCTTTTACTTCCATAGATGTAGATTCACTTGAAGTCATAAGGGAAAAGGCTAAAGATAATGGTTCACATCCACAACAGTGCACTTGATTATCCACCCTCTGATGGTTCTGAAAATGCAGTTAGTTTATGCCTCAATTTGGAGACTAAACAGGAGCAGCAATTCCTTTGTCCTGTGCAGTGAGTGTGGCAGGATCCCTCAGACTCGCTGATCCTTGTTCTTATCACAGCCAGGCAAGATTAGAGGGTCAACTGCAACATGTTGCATTCTTCCTTTTTTTCTGCCCTTCTCTCATAATTTGTGTTTCTGGGCCTCTGTCAAGTACCTCCCCTCCATTTAAATACATTTGTTTCTTTTATAAATGAAAGGGAATTATCTCAGTTCACCCTTCCAGACTGCCTTACCCGTGACTGTTTGTTAACTGGTGGTACATGGAAAAATCCCCTCTTCTTTGCAGCTCAGGGGATAGGACACAATTGTTTTCCTTAGGGAAATCTGCACTGAGCCACAAGAAGAGTTAAGGAAAGGAGGTGGGTTGGCAACAAAGGCAGCTCTAATAATTTCCTTAAAGACTCATCTAATGCTGGCTTTGGAGTAAGATGAGGGACCTCTCTGTTCAGCCCTTTTCATGAACAGTGTAGAGCTTCAGATAGTCAGAGGATAAAGGGCTCCTTTTATTCCACTAAAGAGAACTACTTTAATATAATGTCTACTAATGACATGCAAAACCCCTTCAACAGAGACTCCTTTATACACTACCCAAAGGAAAGTGGCTGTTAGCTGTAACACCCCTACTTCTTCCTCTTAGAGAGGAAACAATTGTTTAAGCACAAATCATGAAGAAATTTATGGAAAACCTGACATCATATGAAGATACACATACACACCCACTATTTGAGTGGACACATTTATACAAATATATTTACTACTCTCAACAAAAACAATGGATGAGAGACTTCAGTCTTTCTACTTTTACTAGCAGCTATACCTCAAATACAATATCATTTCATAAATATTATAATAAGAATCTTTTACAAATCTAAAGAAGTAATTATCATCATTAGGAAGGGCTTGAGAAGGAAACCCAAGAGGAATCTTCCTGCCAGGTGTAGAACAAGAACAGTGAATTGCTACATAAGAATTACTTCCCAAAGACAGGTAGAAAGAAAATTTCTAAGCACATTTTAAAATTTAATTTGAAGTAATGTGTGTTTAATATCATTGATATGGTTGACCATTTCATTCTATACATTAAAAATAGGAGACATTCACGAGGAATTGCTTCAGTATGGGGACACTGATTTAGAAACTTAAATCATTTTACTCTCTGCTGTGTAATACAAATAATTGCCATCAGATGCCTTGCCTTAGAAGAAAATACGATGTTATCATCCATCCAGTGAAGCTGGAAGTTATCTTTGTGTACAGTTCAGTCTTGTTTTATTATATGTACTTCAGTGTCTTATGAAACTAACCATCTTTTGTGGGGATCTCTTTTAAAAGGAATTATAGGCTAATTGATGTATGGAGGCGTGTGTGGGGACAGGGTGTTTACATGTGTTTTACTTGCATCAATGTCTGGTGCCCACAGAGATCAGAAGTGAACACTGGATCCCTTGGAGCTATAGTTATGAATAGTTGTAAGCCAATACCCGGGTTCAGGGAACATACTCTGAGTCCTCTGGAAAAGCAACAAATGTTCTTTTCATCCACACTTTTCTTTAAGAATTTTTTTAATTCAAAAAACAAGCTTTTTTATCTTCTGAGGGGAAAAAAAGCTTTATCAGGAATTCATCAAAGTGCAAACATTCCACATTGTGTATGTTGGTTAGTTTCTGTAAACTTGGCACAAATCAGAATCATTTGGAAAGTGGAACTTTAGTTGAGAAAGTTATCTCCATCAGAATTGCCTATAGAATAGCCTGTGGGGGATACTCTTGATTATTCGTTAATGTGGAAGGGTTTCATCCACTGTGGGTGTTTTCACCCCTAACAAGTTGTCCTGTGTTGCATAGGAAAGCACACATATTAAGCCACAGAGAGCAAGCTAATAAGTTGCTTTTCTCCACTAGCTCTATGTCAGTTCCTGCCTCCACATTCCAGCTTGAGTTTCTTGACTTTTCTGTATTATGTACAACAACTGTCAACCCTTTCCTACCCAAGTTGCTGTTGGTTTTGGATTTTATGACAACAACAGAAAGAAAACTGAGGCATGTCCTAGGAAGATAAGTTAAAGAAAAATAAACATATAAAATTCCCCTCTAATCTTTAGAAAATAGTGTTAAAAGAATGGAAGAGATGGAAGTTATTCTTTGGAATTTCAGAACACCATTATCTAGATTCAATGCAACTACTCCAATTACTAACTCTCAACAACTGAAGTTACCTTCACTGGACCCACATAAAACTGGATCTATAAACAGTAAGTCAAGGAAATAGGTGTGGGGCTCATTGGGTTCTACCATTTACCTCTGAACTATAAGCTACTCTAGAATATGAGTAACTGTTTTTGCTAGTTGGATCCCCACTGATGATCCCACCAGGCTCTGACAGATCTCTCTAAACCCTTGGGCACAAAGGCAGACCTGTTTTTTCTTACTGTGAACCAAGCAAAAGGAATAGACATGAATGTGTTAAAAAAACAAAAATCTCTATGTTTCATAAAGAAACACATGAGCAAAGCAAAAGTAAACTTACAAGTAATTTCTGTGTGTTTGAAGGATATACATACTATACCAGGACTCAAACAATCATAGGAATCACACTGGGCAGGAAATTAACTTAGTTTTAATTTTAAAATAGTGACTATGTCTTGTCTCATTTATATAAGTTCAACTTTACAATGTGACAAAACTGGCCAATTAGCCAGAAAGAGGGCTGTGTGAAAGAGTCAGATGTCCATAGTGTTGAATAGCAGTGCATACAGGTACATCACACTATGCAGAAAGTCTGTAGACTTGGAAAGAAACTAACCAATGTCTAAGGATTTCTCTGTCTGAAAGCACCATGAAGACTTCCTCAGTCTCTTACATGAAGTAAGTTTTTATTTTCAGCTTCAGAGTCCCATCTGAGAAAAGAATAAATTCTCAACATTAAGTACTTAGTAGTGATCAGACCACCCATGATTACCCACACCAATGTTGTCTTCTATCCTATTACAATTTCATCTGTCAGTTATAATAGTGAAGGAAATAGGATGAACAAACAATCGCATTACATCCCAAGTAGGAATGGTTGTGCTAAAATAGCCAGCAACTAGGATCACCAGTGATAGGCAAATGTGAAAATTCTAGGGATAAGGAATGAAGAAAAAAGAAAACCAAAAATGGCAAAATAAATTTCATCCTGGAATTGAGAGAATTCTGATTGCTTCTAGAGACCCACAGAACAACAATGATAAATATTGCACAGGTTTCTACTATGTCATAAGCTGAATAGGAACACAGAAAGCCACATGCCAGGCTCTCAGATGAAATATAAAAATATTGAAGAATTTTTAATTATATTAAAGTAGAACTTAAATTGAACAAGATGTTAAAGGATTCCAGACAGCAAGTGTCAAACAGAAAAGAGTTAAAGAAATGAAAAGTATGGATATAAGTACTGGTATGAAGACACAGCATTTAAGGTGGAAGCTCTGGTATAAGGCAAGATTTATGGAACAAAGAAAAGGAGAGGAAGAGAAAGAGAGGGAGAAGCAAAAGAAGAAAGAAAGAAAAAACAAAAACCTAGGTTAAACAAACAGCAACAGATTTTATATGCAATTGAATTTCTTTTCGATTATACAGACCAATAAAAATACATATGGATATATAAGTTCATCATTTCGTTCCCAGCAATTCTTGTTGAGTAATCTATTTGAGATCAGCTTCACACCACCAAAACAGTTAGTAATAATGGCAACAGCTTATTAACACATACTTTGCACACCCAATGAGATCAGACAAGCACATTACACTCACTCACATCTGCATGCTATTTTCTGCTACCCATGAGTACCAGGAGTAAAATAAGAGGAAATGAAAGCTGTAAGACAAATGTCAAGTGTCATCAAATCTTTAGTAACTGTAAAAAATTTTCACATTTATCCTGCATTTAATAATAAATAGGAAATAATTAAGCATTGTCCTGTTTCACATGAACTGGTAGAAAACAGTTTTTAAGTAGTAAGTGGAACATGTGAAATATGGGTAATTTTGATGGATGAGACCAGGTGATGGTCCCAGGGAGCTTGATTCCTCTCCCTTCTTTTTATGAGATAAAAATGGCCATAATTAAAAGTAAACATCAGAAGGGGGGAAAAAGCTCAAGGGAACTTGCCCTAGATAATGTGTCATTTTGTTTATCTTTGCACAGGGTGATACAATCATATTACATTTCCAAAATGGCATGTGTACAAAGGAACTTATTAATTTCCTGAAACAACCACTCTCTCCAAAAATCCTAATTTCTCTGCTGATCATTGCTTTCTGTCTTTGGCTAAATTTTCAAAGGTTCAGATATTAATAGAACAGAGGGAAGAGGAAATTGGCAAAGTAAAATGATATTATTCATTCAAAATATTTCAAAGTTGGGAGGATAGCTAAAGGAATTTCACAAAGAATATTTCTTGAGTAAACATATGCACGTCTCACTCATTCCCACTACATGCTACTTTGCATTGCCTGTGAGTAAATTAAAACATATAATTTGTACTTAAAGAAAATAAATGCTTTCTACTGAAAGAAAAACTTCTCTGAGATAGGTGAGACTTCATCTATCCATTTGTTGGTGTCAGATGTGATGTCCCTGCTACTTCATACTTATTTTTTCTCCATTAAAAATCTTGAGAATTATTGTATAAATGTGAGTAACTATATCAGGTCAATTAAAGTCTGCTTTTGAATGGCTCTTTCAATTAAAATAAGCATAGGTTTGCCGGGCGTTGGTGGCGCACACCTTTAATCCCAGCACTCAGGAAGCAGAGGCAGGAGGATCTCTGTGAGTTTGAGACCAACCTGGTCTACAGAGAGAGTTCCAGGATAGCCTCCAAAACAATACATAGAAACCCTGTCTGGAAAAATCAAAAAAATAAACATAGGTTTATACTTTCTTGAATGAAGGAAATGGAATTAAAAAGAATCTCCTTGGCTCTGTACATAGCCTCCTCTGTCATTAAAATATTTCCTTTCTATAATACGTGGTTCCACCTCACAAAGTCACAACACGTTGTATTTATTCAAAGTATCCACATATATTTTCACACATATCTTATTTTTGTCTTTTAAGTACCATCCAAATTATTCCTGGCCACAACAACATTGTGTTAGCTGTCTCTTTGAGTTCCTTTAGCCCTGGTGGTTTCTCAGACATGCCTTGCTGTTGATTTCTAGGGAATTTGGAAGGACTTGTAGGTTCTTTCCAAGGTAGGGGTTTTCATATTTTACACATGAAAACACTACAGCTACAAGCTTTAGAAAGAAAGGTCACAGTGACAAAGTGCCACTTTATCAAGTTGTGCCAGGGAATCTGCAGTAATCATTTGTTACTATTGACGTCAACCTAAATCACCAGAGCAGGATGAGAATCCAATGCATTTTTAAAAATTCTCTCAATTATTAAGTAGATACAAATGTATATTTGGATACTAAACACGACTGGTGGGGTTTTTGTACTAATAAGCTGCAAAAGCAGGCAGAACCAAATGAATAATTATTGAATATATGGACAGCCCTCAATGGCTACTGGAGCCTAGTCTCTTCAAAATTCTCGAAGATTCCAGCTTCCGATTATTAATGTATATATTAATAATATAATATATTAGTATATATAATATAAATGTAGTAGGACTTCCTTTTTTAGTACTGTATCACACCTTATTTCTAAGGCTATGCTTGAATCTGTATAATTCAGGCATATGTGAGTATCAGGATCCTGAGTACTACTAGATCCACCAATGTATGCCCAGAAAACATGTATCCTCTCAAGAAATTCTTTTCAGAGAACAAAAATTGAATGACTTAGAGACGAATTTTGAACATTAAGAGATACATTATCTTACCTTACCTTCTTTACATATTAAAAAAGCATTTTTTTCTTATGGTTTCAGAGAGTTACACAGCCAGATGGCTAAGTAAAGGAACAGTTGAGACCTACCCTCTTGATTCACAAGCACAAGGCAGAGAGCAAGCACTTTGAATTACAGAACTCATTTCAAACCACAAAGCCTTCCTCCAGTCACATGCCTCTTCCAACAAGACCACACCTCTCAACTTGCAAACTGTTCTACCAAGTGGGCATAAGTATTCAAATATATGAGCATATGGCGGTTATTCTCTTTCAAACCACCACAAAAATAATATACTAATTGTATTTTGACAACTTGTGTAGGAGAAACTGCCTGTCAGCCACAGTCGCCCTGCCCAGGTGCTCAGGTCAGACAACATGAGCATGCACAACAGGCCCTTCCTCACTGAGCCAAGCCTGCCTCTACATCCAGAGACTTCTGACCAGAGACACAAATGAGAAAAGGAGAGAGTCAGCCATCTGAGTCAATGGAATCTTGGGAGGGGTAATAAAGGCAGGCCTAAATTCTTTAATAAATGAGTCTGCAGCACCTGCAGTACACTCTCCCAAGGGGGTTCACATTCTGGTTGTTGAAGTGCCAGGAGAACATGGAGTGTGGAAGTACACTGTAGAAACACAAAGGGAATGATTAGTAATAAGACAATACCCCCAATCAAATCATAGTAAAAAGGGGGTCAAACACAGACCTGGGGTGGAGCCCCATCTGGCGTTAGAAATTTTAATCATCAGAGTTTTTGTCCGTTATCCTATAGTTTTGGTACATACAGGGGTGTCTTTCAACAACAGCTTAACCTTGACTGTTGTAGTAGGATGGGTACAAAGGAAGCAAAGGGGGTTACTCCTGAACTGACTTCACACTTTTGGGCAAGAAAGAACACATGCATCCAGAGCTCAGGCTCCCACCTGTTTTAGGAAGAAAGCAGAGGGGCCAACACCACGGTCTCATCCAAGAAATATTCCAGATTGGCAGGATTAACCTTAAGGCACCTGGTAACCAATATTGATTATAATGCCCTCACCTGAGACTACTTACATTTCCCCATTGTCTTAATGGCAGGAGATGTAGACAAGAACAAAGTTTAAAGCAGATAAAGACAGACTAGAACAAAAATAGGAAACATGTTGGACCTAAGTAGAGTAGATGTTCCTACGGCACCAGGGGTACCATACTGACACAAAGGAAAATACAGAAAAGAAGGTCCCCCGTGCTCACCTTCGCTAGGACCAAGGACATGAAACGTGCAGGGGCCAACTCATCAAAACAAGTCATGGAAGATGGAGCACTGAAACATGATGCAAGTGTGAAGAGGAACCCGAAAGGGTACAGATGAAAAGGTGAAAGTGTACCGATATAGGATCTGATGATGCATCACCAGCAACAAAAAGCAAAGATCCTCCCCCCCCAAACAGCTGTGGCAATGGAAAAAAGAATACACCCTGAATCTCATCGGTTGAGACCCATGCCAGCATGGGATCCACGAGACCTATGTCTAGGTGCCAGATGTTGAAGGTTACTCTGCTCGAACATCCCTGGGGGGAGGAGGGGAGTGAGAAGATACAGCACCAATGACTCAGGCACTGAAAGTTAGTGAGCAGCAGAACATACTGCAGGGGCAGCAGATGCATTTATTAAGGAAGTTAGGCCTGACTTTATACCCACTCCCAAGGTCCCATTGGCTCATGTTACTGACTCTGCTGTGTTGTCCTTTCCTTGTTGGTTTCTCTGGGTCAGGTGTCTCTTTGTCAGCAGTCTCTGGACATAGAGGCAGGCTTGGCTCAGGGAGGATGTGCCTGCTTTGAATGCTCATGTGGGCTGGCCTAGGCACCTGGGCAGGGTGACTACAGCTTGGGTAGGCTGGCCGGAGTTTCTCCTCCAAACTTACATCACCATTGAAGCAATATGCACAGAAAATCTTTGTTTTCTACAAAACAATCAAATATTATATCTGAATAAGAGACTCAAAGACCTGAAAGACAGTAATACAAAAGGACAATTAAAGAATTATACACAAAGTAGTTTCCTAGCAGTAGGTTCAATGTCAAACAATAACACAATGACCATAGGTACCAGGAAATTAGAAAAAGATTGTGTTGGAGGATGTGGTCAGGAGCTCTTGAGAGGAGACTGGTAGGATATAGTTGCTATGAGGAAAAAATATATATATATATATAAAACAATTATTCCCCTTCCACAAACCATAGCCTAACAAAAACACAGTGCTATGCAGGAAAAGTTACTTTGAGTTGTTGGGCACTGGAATCCGAGAGATCATCCAAACAATATAGGCTACCACTGTTGCCCTTTGTTACTTCCCGGATAAGGAAGGTGAGAACTTACAGCTGAAGACAGCACACACTTCAGAATCAGGATCTGGAGGTATGAATCCACACGTGAAACTGAACCTCTTCCCTGGGGACTAGTTCTCAAGGTATTGTAGGGAGCTGTACGAGATGCCATGGGAAAAAGGCAATCGATAGTCCTACCCAGCTGTAATACCTACAAACCACAACCATGATGAACACAGCAACAGATTCTGAGGATTAATTAATTAAGAGTCACCTAATTGGACTTAAGGTCCCTCAATAGGAGGCAACTCATTCCTGGTCTTTTAAACTTAGCCAAATAACCATGACTGGTAAGAACATAGATCCTACAGAAGAACCTACTACTGTGTCTTCCCCAGATAAGTACAATCTCTAACTGCATTCTAAATGCTTGTGCTTGTATCCACAGACAAGTATGGTTACTGCCTAACGTTAAAGTAGGTTCTTTTCTAAACAGGTAGGAATTATTACAGAATAATAGTTACAGCTACAATTGTAGACTAAAATCAGTCATAATGCAATAAGAATGGGGTGTGCATGTCACCAATCACATTTAAAACACAACCCCTACACCCAAGACTCGGAGAACATTAGAGAGGAGGGGGAATAAATAATGTAAGATAATACATCAAATAAAATACTGAAGGAATTAATCACTATTTTTTTAAGGTGACAGCTTTAAAACTACAAGGCTGTTCTTGCTTAAGCAGTGTAAGTGACTTCACTTCAGAGGACAAGAAAAAATGAATAATACAGAAAAATGTAGAGTGCTTTGAAAAACCCTTCTGTTTGATAGAGGAATAAAGGTTGGACAAGGAGTATACATACATGTCATCAATTACTAGGAAGTAAAGTTCTGTAAGAGCATGAATTCAACCGGCAAGAGTCAGGTAAAGGTGTGTCTAAGGAGATCACTCCCTATCTATGAAGCATGTCTCACATTATCTATCCATGATGCTAAGAGCCATGAGAAAATGTCTGAGGAGAGAGCCAAGAAAGACCGACCATGTTACTGGGAACAGCTGGGCACAGGACTGAGGCTCACAGTGTAAGCTAGAGTTCCATGGAACATTTCCATATGGTGGAGAGGAGCAGATATCTTTAACTGACCATTATTACATTTTTAGCCTTAATGTTCAATTTTCTCTCTTTTTAGAAAAGCACATCTTATTGGATTCTAAACTTTTACATCCTTTTGGTTAAAACAATTTCTTAAAAGCTAGCTTTAGATAACTAAAATGTATATTATGCACAGTATTTCTTGTGGATAAATTGACAATTATTCTATCTGGAGATACTCAAAATTTGCATGCAAAGGCCGTCAGTAATATTCTTTGCCTTAGAACTATAGAAAAACAGTATTGCAATCAACATACTCATGACCTACTTCTTTAACTGTTCCTTGTAAGCCTAAACTTGGTACTTTTCAGATTTTTTTTATCACTTCCTCTTAGTCACATCTCACTTTCTCTGCACTTCACAACTGTTTCCACAGCTGTTACGAAATCCTTGGATCTGACTAGATTAAACACAGAGGGATTATTTAAAAAGCATGAAATGTGCTCTTTCTCAAAGTTGCTTCCTGAGCCTATAAGAGAATAATGAAGAGCACCAGAGGTTGGAAAGTGGCACTATTAAATCAAGGGGTGCACTACATTACACATACGCACACATACTTATATAATTACATATGTAATTATATATATTATATAATTCCAGCCTTTCTAGTTTCACAGTCCCATTGATCAGATTTATAGCACACACACACATAAAGTATTATATATTATGTATGATGTCATACCATATATACAGTCTATAATAGTATATCTAATATACATAACTCTATAATATGTCATATACAATCACATATACATATATACTTACATTTATATAAATATTTATATATGCATAATCTATATGATATAAAATTTATAATTCATATAATACAAAATATAATTTGTATAACATGAAATAATTTATATTTATATAAATAACTTGTGTAAAATAATATATATTTAGTAATGTATATTTTATATTTCTATGTTGCAAATATTATCACTGGTAATATTATTAAACTAGGCAGGCTGGAAGTTCCATAAATGCTCCTTTAGGCAGATGTTCACTCCTGATGCCTTGCTGTTCTTAGTTTCACAGCCACAGCAATGATCTCCATGGCAAGATACATCTGTCTTTTTCTTGGAATCCATTCAGTCTGAGGAAAGCCACAGCTATAGGGCAGTGGCTAGCTAGTTTCATCATCAGTTCCATGCCCAAACACTTGGCTTGTGGTTGTTTCTCCATGGTTCTCAGTAAACTAATTTATTATAATATGTTGAGAACTTAGTGCATGTCACACAATTTCAGAAAATGCCATCTTGTGTCAGAAAAACTGAATATAATATTGAAATTACTAAAGGGATAATATTCCTGAAAGATAACATTTAGAGGTTTTACTAACAATATCATCAGTTAGGTACATTTGATTTATGAAACCATTTAATTTTGGAGTTTCTCTTTTAAAATTTATTAATGTTGGAAGTGAATATTTTATAGCTCTGAAATATTTGAGATAATCATCAAAGGGTAATAACTATACCATACATTACAATATCTAATTATTCTTTTTTTAATCTATGGGCTCAGGCATGTTTCTGGAGTGAGTGGGATTGCCAGTGTGGTGTGAGTGCCTTGTCCTGAAGAACAGCACTACTCCGATTATAGGATGAAATGAGCTGTCCATGGTGCATAGGGTTGGTTTATGGGAATCTAGACTTCCTGCCTACTGCGGGTGTGGGGGAGGGGGAGCTAGGGCAGTCTATAGCAGTGTTGAGGGTGGGATTGGGTTAAAATTGCAAGTCTGGGGCCCTACCTGAACTGGGAGGTCTAAAAGGGAAGCAGAAAGGCAGGCAACTGACACATGGTCTTGTGGCATGTGGCAGGAGGGGATGCGGCTACCTGTCTGTGTGAGCCCAGTGTCCTCCTAAGAGAGAGACGATCTGTGCTTCAAGTGATGTTTCTGTTTGAAAATGTGAAGTGCTTTCTGTAGGGAGGGGTATAGTTGGTAGGAGTGCATGGAGTTGTTACTGAGAGTCCAGGCTTCCCAACCTGACACGAAGGTGGCAACGAATAGGGAGAGGTGTAAATGGCCAGAGGTTCTAGTCTAGGGGTCCTACTTAAGGGGAGACCTATAAGAATAGGAAGACAGGAAACTTTTAGATGGCTACTTTTCAATGAGGAAATAAGCAAATGCGTACCAAAGATGCTTTCTGAAGCTTACTCTCCCCATTAATATAAAAGGATTAGTTGTTTCTGTAGATTTTCTTGTGATGTCCTTGACCCCTATGGCTCTGACAATCCTTCCTCCCTCTCTTCAGGAGGTTTCCCCAAGCTAGACCTAATGTTTGTGTGTGGGTCTTTGTGTCTATTTCCATTAGGTGGTGGATGAAGGCTCGCTGATGCCAATTGGCATAGCCATCAATCTGATCACAGATGGTCAGTTGAAGCTACATACCACTTTTGCTAAGAGTCTTAGCTGGGGTTATCCTTGTAGATTGTTGGGAGTTTCCCTTGCATTAGGCTTCTATGTAAAGGATCTTTGACAGTGAACTGTGCTCTCCCTGTCTGTCTGTCTGTCTCACCCAACTTCATAATCATTACTTCTTTATGTAGTTTGCTAAAAGATCTTTAACACTTCACGCAGTAGCTCTGCAGTCAAAGGAACATACCAGGAACTTGAGGGTTGGTTAACACTATTATTCAATAATTCTACTTTTCTTTCTGAGGAGGTTTTTGGGGGCTTATATGTTCCTCTTGTTGCCCTGGGAAGAAATAATTACTCACCTACAGGCTCCCTTAGTGAGTTCACAGGGCATACATTGTAATAGAAATTTCTATTATCGACCTAGACAACTCTTATTTATTACTCTTGTAGGTCAAGGTACAGTTCTACATGATGTGAAAGTTAAGTCACTGCTTAAATTACTTCCTGTAAATAAGACTCATTAACCGTGTTGACCTGAGAACACTTTCAATTTTGGATGCTGCTCAGACAGAGTCCTAGATTAATCCTGCTGCATACAGGATCGGGATGCATGGTGCATTCAGTGTGGATCTGTTCTTGCCCTGGGAGGATTAACCTCTGGCTCCTAATAGCTCCATGAGCCACTCCACAGTATCCATGGAGTATTCTTCTGTTTCTGAAACTGCAGACTGAATATTTGCATTAAAATAAGAGAGAAGGAGAATGATGATATTTGGCTTTGATTTTCTGAGGAGCTGTGGAAAAGTAGAAATGGACTACACTTATGCACACATACCCGTTTTCATCACTCTAATTAGAAAAAGACTCAGGGAAGTGCCTGGACCCTACCCTTAGTGAAATGATAGACTCTAGATATCCTCTATGCAGAAGGAATTGACAATAGGGTGGGAGGATGGGGGGGACAATAGGGTGCAGGAGGAGGGGAGGGAGAGGGAACTGGGATTGACATGTAAAACAAGCTATTTAAAATAAAAATAAATAAATAAATAAACAAATAAAAAAGAAAAAGACTCAAGTCACATATTTCTGATGTATATACTGTAACTTTAAATTTGTGGAAAAATAAATATATTTGATCTTTAAATGTACTAGTAATTTTTTAAGTAGAAACAAACTTGCTTCACATGTCATTCTGAGTTCCCTCTTCCTCCCCACCTCCCCCATCTTCCCCACCTGACCCTCCAGCTCCCCACCCAATTCCCACTATGATCCCCAAGGAGGGTGAGGATCTCCATGGGTGAAATCCATAGTCTGCCATTTCATTCAGGGAAGGACCTAGGCCCTCCCCCAAGATGCCAGGCTGAGAAAGCATCCCTCATTTTAGGATGAGCACCCAAAGTTCATTTGTATGCCAGGGATAAATACTGATTGATCTACTAACCAAGGCCCCATAGATTGCTTAGGCCTCCTCACTGACACCCATATTCAGGGAGTCTGGATCAGTCCAATGATGGCTTCCCAGCCATCATTCTTGGGTACAAGAGCTCCCCCTTGTTCAGGTCAGCTGTTTCTGTGGGTTAAACCAGCCCTGTCTAGACCCCTTTGCTCGCTCATCGGTCCTCCATTTCTGTCACTGGGTTCCAGGAATTCAGGTCAGTGTTTAGCTGTGGGTGTCTGCCTCTGCTTCTGTCAGTCACTGAATGAAGGTTCTGTTTCCCAGATGCTCTGGCATGGGATTGTGGGTAGCACTCCTCTGATTCATGAATAAAATCCATGTATGAGTGAGTACATACCATGTTTGTCCTTTTGTGACTGGTTTACCTCACTCAGGATTTTTTTTCTATGACTTCCATTTGACTGCAAATTTCAGGATTCCATTGTTTTTTCCAAGTGAACAATACTCCATGAAGGGCATCTAGGTTGCTTCCAGGTTCTGGCTATTGCAAATAATGCTACTGTAAATATAGTGGAACAAATGTCCTTGTTGTATGAATGTGCATCTTTTGGGTATATGCCTAAGAGCAGAATTACTGGGTCTAGAGGTGGGCTGATTCCCATTTTCCAGATGAATCTCCATACTCATTTCCAAAGTAGTTGTTTGAGTTAGCACTCCCATGAACCATAGAGGAGTGTTCCTCTTTCTTCACTGTCATTGCTGTTTTTGATTTTAGCCATCCAACAGATGCTATCTCAGAGTTGGTTTGATTTGCATTTCCCTGATGGCTAGAGATGCTGATCACTTTCTTAAGTGTCCCTCAGCCATTTTAGACTCCTCTATTGAGAATTCTCTATTTAGTTCTGTACCCCACTTTTTAATTGGATCCTTTGGTGTTTTGGAGACTTGCTTTTGAGTTCTTTGTAAATATTGAAGATCAAACCTCTGTTAGATGTGGGGTTAGTGAATATCTTTCCCATTTTGTGGGCTGTCCTTTCGTCTTGTTGACTGTGTCATTTGCCTTACAGAAGCTTCCCAGATTCATCAGGCCCCATTTATTAATTGTCGTTCTCAGTGTCTGTACGATTGGAGTTATGTTGAAAAAGCAGTCTCCTGTACCAATTCATTCAAGGGTACCTCCCATTTTCTCTTCTAAGAGGTTGAGTGTGGCTGGATTTATGTTGAGGTCTTTGATCCATTTTGGACTTAAGTTTTGTGCATGACAATAGACATGGATCTATCTGCAGTCTTCTACAGGCCAGCATCCAGTTATGCCAGCACCATTTGTTAAAGATGCTTTCTTTTTCCCATTGTATAATTTTAGCTTCTTTGTCAAAGATCAGATGGTTATATATGTATGGATTCATATCGGGGTGTTCAATTTGATTCCATTGGTCTATCTGTCTATTTTGGTGCCAATACCAAACTGTTTTCAGAACTATAACTCTATAATAGAACTTGAAGTCAGAGATGCTGGTGCCTCTGGATGTTGCTTTGTTGAACCGGGTTGTTTTAGGCTATCCTAGGTCTTTTGTTTTTCAATATAGAGTTGATAATTGTTATTTCAAGGTCTGCAAAGGATTGTGCTGGAATTTTAATGGGGATTGTATTGAATCTGTGGATTGCTTTTGGCAAGATTGCCATTTTTTAGCACATTGATCCTACCTATCCAAGAGCATGGGAGATCATTCCATTTTCTGGTGTCTTATTTAATTTCTTTCTTTAAATACTGAAAGTTCTTGTGATATTGTACTTTCACTTGTTTAGTTAGCATTACCCCCAAGGTATTTTATGTTGTTTGTGGCAATTGTAAAGGGTGATGTTTCTCTGATTTCTTTCTAGGCCATTTTGTCATCTGTATATAGTAGGGCTACTGATTTTCTTGAGTTGATCTTGTATCCTGTCACTTTGCAGAAGGTATTTATCAGCTGTAAATGTTCCCTGGTAGAGTTTTTTGGGTCACTTATGTAAACTGTCATATCATCTACAAATAGTGAAAGTTGTATCCCCTTAATCTCCTTTTGTTTTCTTGTTGCTCTAGAAAGAACTACAAGTACAAGATTGAAGAGGTACAGGGAGAGTAGACAGCCTTGTCTCATTCTTGATTTTAAAGGAATCACATTGAGTTTCTGTCCATTTAGTTTGATGTTGGCTGTTGGTTTGCTGTATATAGGTTCTATTACGATAGGTATGTTCCTGTTATTCCAGATCTCTTCAAGACTTTTTCATGAAGGGGTGTTGGATTTTGTCAAAGGCTTTTTCAGCATCTAGTGAGATGATCATATGACTTTTGTTTCTCGGTTTGTTTATATGGTAGATTACATTGATGGATTTTCATATGTTAAACCATCTCCACATCCCTGGGATGAAACCTGCTTGGTCATGGTAGGTGACTTTTCTGAGGTGGTCATGGATCTGATTTGCCAGTATTTTATTGAGTATTTTTGCATTGGTCTGAAGTTCTCTTTCTTTGTTATGTCTTTGTGTGAATTGGGTACAAAGTTATTGAAGCCTAATTAAAAGAGTTTGGCAAAGACCCTTCTGTTTCTATTGCATGGAAAATTTGACGAGAATTGGTATAAGCTGTTCTTTCAATTTCTGATAGAATTCTGCACTGAGGCCACGTGCACCTCAGATTTTTTGGTTGTGAGACTTTTGATTAATTCTTCTATTCCCTTAGTGGTTATAAGTCTATTTAAATTGCTTATCTGTTCTTCATTTAATTTTGGTAAGTGATGTCTATCCAGAAAATTGTTCATTTCCTTTAAGTGTTTGAATTTTGTGGAGTACAGGTTTTCAAAGTTTGACCTGATGATTCTCTGGATTTCCTCAGTGTCTGTTGTTATGTCCTCCTTTTCATTTCTTATTTTGTTAATTTGTATGTTCGTAGTCTGTCGATTGGTAAGTTTGGATTAACGTTTCTCTATCTTGTTGATTTTCTCAAAGAACCAACTCTTTGTTATATTGATTTTTTGTATTGTTTTCCTAGTTTCTACTTTATTGATTTCAGCCCTCAATTTGATTATTACCTGCCATCTACTCCTCCAGGGTGAGTTTGCTTTTTTGTGTTCTAGAGATTTCAGTTGTGTTATGCATTCTCTAGTGTGACTATTCTCCATTTCCTTGATGTTGGCACTTAGTGTTATGAACTTTTCTCTTAGCACTGCTTTAAAAGTGTCCCATAAGTTTGGGTATGTTGTGTATTCATTCTCATTGAATTCTAGGAAGTTTTTAATTTTTTAAAATTTTTTTTTGGCCCAGGAATGGTGCAATTATTCAGTTTTAATGAGTTTGTAATGTTTCTGCAACTTGTGTTGTTGTTTAACTCTAACTTTAAAGCATGGTGGTCTGATTATATACATGGAGTTATTCCAATTTTTTTGTAACTGTTGATATTTGATATGTTGCCGAGTATGTGGGCGATTTTTGAGAAGGTTCTATGAGACACTGAGAAGAAGGCATATTCTTTTGTGTTTTGATGGAATGTTCTATAGATATCTGTTAAACCCAATTGGATCATAACTTCTATTACTTCCTTTGCTTCTTTGTTAATTTTCTGTCTGGTGGGCCTGTCTAGTGGTGAGACTGGTGTGTTAAAATCTCCCACTATAAGTGTGTGAGGTTTTATTTGTGATTTGAGTTTTAGTAATGTTTCTTTTATGAATGTGGATGCCTTTGTTTTTTGGGCATAGATGTTAAGAATTGAGAGTTCATCTTGGCGGATTTCTCCTGTAATGAGTATGGAATGGCCTCCTTCATCTCTTTTGATCGAATTTAGTTTAAAGTCTAATTTGTTACATATTAGGATTGCTAACCCCTGCTTCTTTCTTGGGTCCATTTAATAGGAAAATATTTTCCCAACAAGTAATTCTGAGGTAATGCCTGTCTTTGAAGCTGAAGTGTGTTTCTTGTATGCAGTCGAATGATAGATTCTGTCTTCAAATCCATTCTGTTACCCTGTGTTTTTATGGGTGAATTAAGACCATTTTAGTTTGTTTTGGAGTTGTTGCTTGAGGCAGAATTTTGTGTGTATTTTATCCTCTTTTTTCTTTTGGTTGTTGTTGAAGTGCGATTATCTATTGCGTATGTTCTTCTGGTTGTAGTTAACTTCCTTAGATTGAAATTTTCCTTCCAGAACTTTCTGTATGGCTGGATTAGTGGATAAATATGTTTAAATCTGCTTATGTCATGGGATAGCTTGTTTTCCCCATCTATAGAGATTGCAAACTTTGCTGGGTTTAATAGTCTGGGCTGGCATCAGTGGTCTCTTAGTGTTGGAAGAATATCCAGGACCTTCCATGAAGTCAGGTGTAATTCTGATAGGTTTACCTTTGTATGTTACTTGACTTTTTCCTTAGCTGCTCTTAGTATTCTTTCTTTATTTTGTATGCTTGTGGTCTTGTTATTTGATGGTCCACTCAATTTGGTGTTCTGTAAGCTTTTTGTACCTCCATTGATATGTCTGTCTTTATGTTGGGAACATTTTCTTTTATGATTTTTGTTGAATGTTTTCTGCCCCTTTGAGGTGGTTTTCTTCATTTTCTTCTATACCTATTATTTTTAGGTTTTGTCTTTTCACAGTGTCCCATATTTCCTGGATATTATGTGTTAAGGATTTGGTAGGCTTCAGATTTTGTTTGGTCAATTATACTATTTCTGCTAGTGTATTTTAAGTACCTGAGATGCTCTCTTCCATCTCTTGTATTCTGTTGGTTATGCTTACATCTGTAGTACCTGACCATTTGCCCAGGTTTTCTATTTCCAACATTCCTTCAGAATGTGTTTTTTTTATTGTCTACATGTCAGCTCTCAAACCTTGCACTGCTTGAATTCTTTCTTGAAATTTTTGCTTTGCCTTTTCCTTTCTTTCTTGCATTTTTTTTTTATTTTTTGGTTAGTGTTTTCCTTCCATTTCTTTAAGGCATTTTCTCATATCCTCTTTGAGGGCCTTTAGCATTTTCATGTTGTTTTTAATGTCATCTACTTCATCTACATCTGCTTCATCTACATTGGGTTGTTCAGGTCTTGCTGGTTTAGTCTCTAGACACTG
Source organism: Mesocricetus auratus (assembly GCF_017639785.1). Classification (NCBI taxonomy): domain Eukaryota; kingdom Metazoa; phylum Chordata; class Mammalia; order Rodentia; family Cricetidae; genus Mesocricetus; species Mesocricetus auratus. The sequence goes on from NW_024429198.1 coordinate 38,220,758, forward strand.
GCAGTGTCATATTGTTTTTCTGTTGCTGACTGTGTTTTTATATTGTCTACTGTAAAGAGAAGCTTTTTCTTGAGAGGAGCCTTCCCGCCAGCCTGGTTCTAGAGCTGCATCAGTCCCAAATAAACACACAGGAGGCTATATTAATTATGAAGCTGTTGGCCTTGCTTGTTTCTTACTGGCTACCTCTGACTTAAGTAATTACCCCATAATTGTTAATCTAAGTATTTCTCTTACCGGAGAATAGTTCCGGGCTTCCTACCCCATGGCAGTTACATCTTGCCCTCCTGTGTTTCTCCTACCCAGAGTCCTTCTGGACTCCTAGTCCCTCCTATCTAGATTCCCTATTGGCCAGACAGTGCTTTATTGACAAATGCACAGGACTTCCCCAACAGTCTACTTCCTATCACTTCTTCCAGTGGGTTCAGAAGGATGTATACGTGACCACTGTTCCCTTCCAATGGGTGCAAGCAGGTCCAATACTCTGCTGTCTCTCCTCTTGCATGGATGGAGTAGGTCCTAGTACCAGGGCCTTGGCAGTCTTTGGCTGGGCTGGACCTTGTCAGAATGGGGATCCACGGTGTGCAGTCCCTAGGTCTCTGGAGGTTCTAAGCAAGGCACTGGAAGCTGGGCTGGAAACAGGCCTATGTTTACCTTGCCTTTCCCATGGGTGGAGAATGGTTTGTGCAGTGTGCAGTTCCCAAATCACAGCCGGTTGCCTACAGAGCCCTGGAAGGTGGGCTGAAGACAGGCCCAGGCCTAACTAGTCCTGTGGGCAGAGAAAGGGACCAGGATGCTGGCAGTGTCTGGGTGGGTTAACTCCCCCAGAGATGGGAGCTGTAGTGCCCAGTCCCCTGGCCTTGGCCAGTTGTGCACAGAGCACTGGAAGGTGGGCAAGAAACAGGCCCAGGCCTACCTAGACCCTTGGGTGGAGAAAGGGACTATGGTGCTGGCAGTCTCTGGGCTGGCTGAATCCTGTCGGGATGGGATCTGCAGTGTGTAGTCCCCAGGTCTCCTGTGTTTCTGTGCAGGGCACTGGAAGGTGGGCCAGAAACAGGGCCATGCTTACCTTGCCTGTTCCGTGGGTGGAGAATGGGACTTCTATGCTGGCAGGCTCTGGGCAGACTGACTCCTTTCAGGGTGGGATGCACAGTGTACAGTCCCCAGGTCACAGAGGTTGTCTGCAGAGCACTCGCTAGTAATTTTTTTAAATGTACAGCAACTTGATTTTAGTAATTCACTTCTAAGTAGGCCAAATTAATATAGTGACAAGATACTCACACCATATAGATATGTATATTCATTAACTACTTTTGGCAAGGAAAATAAATTTTAGCAGAAATAAAGCATGTATTAATTTCTTTACCATACATGTCTTCATGGCAAATTATCATGAATTGCATATAATAAAAATGTAAATTTCATATGAATGTCAAAATGCTTTAAATTCATATAAAAGAATTCTGTAAATGAAAGCTAAAATTTCACTAAACACAGTTGCTAACTGGCGTTGTTATTCTAGGTTATTCACTGATAATAATAGTAGCATACTTAAAACCATGTGTGATGACAAAAAAATAAAAACATGTTTTTTAGCATTAGTTTTATAGAACAGTAAATCTATTTGTTTCCCATTTCTCCCTAAAGTGCTTGTTTATGAAAGGTTTAAAGTGCAATGTTCATTTCTTACCTTCAAAAACACATTGTGACAGGAATGAACAGTATCTGGGAATGAGTCACATAGTCCTGGAATATCTGATGTAACTTCTGGCCTGACAGAGGCAGAGATGCTGCCAAGATGATCGGCAGAGTTGCCCTGAAAGTGGATTTGTGTTGATTAGCCTTTCAAAGGGCAAAATGTCTAAACTGGGCATGATCAGAGAAAATACAAAAACAGCAGTGGATGGGAGTGTGTTTTAAAATATACCACAGATCACATATTTGAAATTCCACCTATGATAGCTTCATATATACTAAATCCATATTTCTGATCTCAAAGAAGATGAATGTTCACTGATGAAGTCTTTATTACACTATAAACACCTTTAATATAGCTATGGACATCATATTCTAGATATACGGCAATCACAAACATTATAACTTATCTGATCCCATCTTTTATTAGGATTGCAGTATAGGTAGGGAGAAGCATCAAAGACAAATGGTAACAATTTTAATGTGAAACACCACTGTGCAGAGATGAACTGCGTGTGATACCAGCATGCTCTAGCGCAAGCACAGAGACATGCACGTGTACATAGCATGTGACACTTACCTAATCCCAAAGACAAAGACATGGATTCCAGGAAGGATAAATTGTGTAAGTGGGAAATGGATATGATGAAACAAACTTATATGTAACTATATGTAAGCAGGCTTCCTGGGCCAGAAAACACTTTAGCAGTTGGAATTGTTTTGGGAAACTTTGGGAAAAGTAAGCCAAATGCCACTGTGATACTGTAAAATGCCACTAACTCCTGGTCTTTAAGTTACCATATTTTGTTTTGTTTTTCTGTGTGTGTGTGTGTCAGAGAGAGAGAGAGAGAGAGAGAGAGAGAGAGAGAGAGAGAGAGAGAGAGAGATAGGAATGAAGAGATATCTAGATCAAGGTAACATGTCAGGTACTTTATAGTGTTCCCAGAATCTCATCTGATTTTCCATGTCTATGCTTCACCACTGTTTCTCGATGATATATTTTCTTTTGAATTAATATTTAACGCCTTTGTCCTTCTTAAGTCACTGGGGTTTTGAATTAAATAGTGAATGCTTTCAAAACCATCAAATATAATTTAACTATGAATTTCTCTTATGGGAAGAATAAGCAAACTGATGTAGTAGATAATGTTTGAGTCTTCTACAAGACTTTAAGACTGAAAGAACTTTGCAAGTCAATGTCCTGGCAAAGTGGTACAAAGAGGTTTGCTCTAATGAGACCCATAAGGGACCCTTCCACGAATGATTTCAATCTTACCTGAAACAATAGCCTGTCTCAGTAATGTTGTTTTATGGGGTGAGGCTCAATGGAAGGTCAGAATATAAGTGCAGGGAGTAATAGGAAACTTCCATCACTTAAGTTATGCCAAGGCCCATGATGTCACATCATTCAATTATGCAAATACTCTTCTGTAGTTCCCATGCAGCTTACAAGATGTGTAGTATTGTCCTATACTGCCAGGACATGCCCTATGGTCACAACAGTCCTAAGTGTTAGAATGAGGAGTCAGAGGTGTGCAGGCTGATTTCGAGTCCATGAATATCTTACATCAAATAAGCAGCAGAGAATATTTAAACAAGAGCACAATGCAGTTCACCAAAACAGTTTGGTGCATGGAGAAAAATTCCTGCCACTCTAAAAGGGGCGCTCTGCATTACCCATCACTTTTATTCCTCATAATAATGAATCAGGCCTGGAAACACAGATCAGTGGCACAGCACTTACTGAGCATGTGTTAAGCCCAAGTTTAATTTCTAGAGTCACAAAAAATAAGCATTAAAAAGTATAAATAAAAGCCTGGTGGTGATGACGCACTGTGCTCTGTGAGTGCCAGATTAGCCTGATCTACAGCACAAGTTCCAGTACAGGCTCTCAAGCTACAGAGAAACCCTGACTTGAAAAACAAAAACAAAACAACAAAAGTAACTCACAAAAAATGAAGAAACAAAATAGTGAATGTCACAGAATGGCTGTTTAGAAAAGAGGAAAGAAAACAAAGATGCACAAAAAATAAAAACACAAGCAGCATTTATTAAAAAGCTGTCCTTTTCCAATATGTTCATTTGGCAACTCTGTCCCAGCGTAGTTGCCTGTAGTTATGCAGGGCTATCTCTGGACACTCTGTTTTGTTCTGTCTGCTTGTCTGTTTGTTTTTGTTCTGAGACCATGCTGATGTTGTCATTATGGCACTGTTGAATAGAGGCCAGATAATATTATACTATTGCTGTGTTGTTTCTGCTTATATTTACTTTAGCTTTTTTTATTTTTTCACTTTTCATAGGTATTTTAGTGTTGTTTTGCCAGGTTCTGTGGCAGCCATTAGTGTATTAAAGGAGATTGCATTGAATCTGTAGGTTGCTCTTGATACCATACACATTTTCACAGTATCAATTCTCCTAATACATGAACAGAAGTGTTTCCAGCTTCTGGGGGATACTCATTGTTTTTCAGTATCTAATAGTTTTGTTGATAGACATAGAGGCCTTAACATCTGCTTGGTTCAGCATATTTGTAGAATTTATTTAGAGGGGGGTATGTGATATTTATATGTACTGTAATCCAAATGGATATAATAATTATGAATACAATATTTTCCTATTTTTGTCTCAATAAAATCATTACCTAAAATTCATGTATTATTTATGTGTGTATGTGTCTGCATGTGTTTGTGGGTGGTTTTCCCTCTCAGGCCAGAAGATGGTACCCCATCTCCTGGGGCTGGAGTTAGAGGGCATTGTGCAGGACCAACCATAGGTGCTGGTAAGTAGACTGAGGTCCCCAGGGAGAGCAGCCAGAATTTTTTAACCACTGATCCATCTCTGGAGTGTATGTGTTGATTTTTGTATTTTGTCTTATTTTTCTAGATAAGTCTTATTTGGATAATTTCTAAAGTATGTTTTTAAGCCATAGTTTGCAGATGTTACCTTTCATTGCTCTCTCAAGTGGACTAATACAGTCACCAAAAATGAATTTGTGAGAGCCAGGTTTAATGATAATTTATATATATCCCTTCTCATTATTTGCTACTGGCTGTTTATTCTTTTATTTTGGATTGCTATATATTTAATAAGCTCACTTTTACAAAACAAATATGTGCCTGTCATGTATCATACAGAACAGAAGAAAGGGGAACCAGTCCAGATATCTGTGAGTGCATGAGCAGATAAATGAATATGTGGTACACATATCCCGTAGACTTTTATTTGGCCCTACAGAAAAAATGAATTTGGGATGTGTTCTCTCTCATATGCAGATACTATCATCTAAGTATTTAATGTGTACTCAGATAAGAGAAAACAGGGGTGAAGGTCAGGAAATTAGAAAGGAACCCATGTGACTGGAAAAACATAACTGTAATGGAAGAGAGTGTGTAAAACAATTTTATGAAAACTAGGAGAAGGAATATTGGAGTTGAAACGAACAGTGGAGAATGAAGGGTTTGAAGATGAAAAGGAGTCAGGAAAGACAATGAAATATGAATGAAAATCTCTTATGGAAATAAGTTACTTTGTAAGCTAATTAAAAATGCACTTGTGAAGATTATAGTTTGCTTTTATCTGGAAACTCTTTGGCTAATATTCATTTGCCTATTTTCCAGCTGTTGGCATGTGGTAGAATATTATTTTCAGGTGTGTGACTTCTGTATATGTAGTATTTGTTTAACTCTGTGAATCTGTGTCAATGTGCCTGTCTAAAACACCTGATGGTCTAATAAGGAGCTGAGTGGTCAGCAGCAAGGCAGGAGCAAGGATAAGTGGGCTGGCAGGCAGGCAGACAGAATAAATAGAAGGGGGAACGAAAGAGGAGCAAGGAGAGAATAAGGAGAAGAGGACACCAGGGGCCAGCCACCCAGCCACCCAGCCACCCAGTCAGCCACATGGTAATAGTAAAGAAAGGTATACAGAAAGAGAGAAAGGAAAAAGGTAGTAGAGAGAATTTAAGTTAAGGGAAGCTGGCAAGAAACAGCCAAGCTAAGGCTGAGCATTACTAACTGAGAATAAGCCTCCGTGTGTGATTTTTCTTAGGAGCTATGAGGCAGTCCTCCCTTCCCAAACAAGCTAAGGAAACTAAAGAGTAAGAGCAAAAACATCATTCAGTGTTAGTGTGAGCCTTGGTGAGAGTAAAGCTGAATGTGATACTTCTGTCAGGTAAATGTAGGCATTGCCGACTTCTCTTTCACTCAACATATTGAGACAACAAACTGCTTTGTGCAGTCTGAGCATGAGGATCAAGTTGATCCATTTTTTTCAGCCCTAAAATCCTCACCCGACTTAGGATGGTCAGCTTCGTCTGTTGTGCCCATAGCTCATTCTTTTAATTTTTCCATTGGCTAAAGTTATGTGCCTAAAGTTGCTACATCTATTCTCAAGAAGATGCTGACAGTAACCAAGCATCCATTAAAATGCTCAATGCCATCTTGAGAAAATAGGTGTGGCATGGTGAGGAGTGGCCTCCATTTGCCTTCCTTATTGTTCTTTCTAGTATTTTTTTCTCTATTTTGGAATTTTTTAATCCCTTACTGAAATATTGCTTAGGAGGCTTTGCCTCACATTGTGTTTTAGAGATCTGATAAATTAGCTTCAATGTTAGTGCTAATTATTAATTTGATAGATTCTAGAATCACCTGAAAAATGGGTCTTGAAAATGGGTCTCTGGTTTTGAATCTGTAAAAGAGTATCTTGATTTTTATTTATGAAAATATAGGTACCTATATATTCAAATAGAACTTCCATAGGTAAATTATTATAATTTGCTGACAAATATTTAGGCTCCATGAAATAACATGAAAATTCCATTTCAGAAACTCATTGTCATAACATTTTTGAAACAGAAATTTTATCCATTAAGATTCTTACATGATTCATCCTTTTTTGTACATGAATAAGGAATTATCCCAGCATGTTCAAGGGGATGTTACTGAGCTTTTTGTGGGACTAGTGTCTTTGATGTTGCCAGTGCTTTATATTTTTCATTTTTCTGTCTGGGCTATGGCAGTTATTACTGACTTTGCAGACATGGTTATATGATTTGGCTGAATCTGAAAGAAAATTTGCTTAAACCAAGTTAATTCTATTGTGGAAGCACACACTCCCCAGCTCCTGGAAGAATGACTTATTTCCAAACCAGAAACTTAATGTACACAAATTTTACCCAAATACTGATGAAGAAGGACTATATGTACTCTTTGCATGACACGAACAAGGCTGGCTGCTGCTTTTTAAACAATATCCCCATGCTCATATACTCAAGGCTCACTGCTAATTCAACTAACACATTCCTGTGAAGTCTGTTATTTATATTTGTTATTGTAAATGTTATAGTTGTCAAAACAAAATAAAAACACAGTTTTCACTTGCAAATAAATAAAAGACAGTTAATTCTGCACCAAAACCAAATGGTTCCTGCATAGGACACAGATTTAGGATACCCAAAATTCTGTATTCTAACATGGTAAGGGTTTTATGAAGTTTCTATATTAAAAGAACAAAGAAAGATATAAATCAAGGAACTTTCAAAATACATTATTGGGAACATCAGGAAAGCAGGTTACAGCAGGGCAGGGAAATCTTTCAGGCATTGAATTATACTTGATGTCATTCATTACATTTGGGTTGGTAGCAGCTAAGGTTCTTCTATTACAGTCTAAAATTATTTACCCAGACTGGGGAGATGAAACAGCAGGTAAAATAGTTTTCCACACATGAGTTACGACTAAATTTGAACCCCAGAACCCATATAAAGGCAGCAGAAGAGAACAGACTCTTAAAATTTGTCCTCTGACCATCATATATATACCATAAGATGCAAACTCATGTGCAAAAACACACTCATATAAATATGGCATACGCACATACAATAATAGTAAATACATTCAAATTTAAAATAGTTAATGGATTTTTATAATTCTCCCAACAGTATGAGGTCACACAATGTGAGGAGATAGGTAGTCCAAAGAGATTTGTCTCTGGATATGCATAATTCCAACTTGCCACAGTTGTTGAGGTTCTAATTAGTCAACCAATTTTGGAGAATTACTAAGCTATATGGAGCTATTTTTCTCCATACATCAGTCAACATGTCCAAGATGGATACATGTATTTATATAAAGTTCTTCCTGTAAACTAGTATTGGCAATTGTTCACACAGAGTAGATAAACATATAGTCTTAACTCTCAGGCATCCAGGGAACTATGAGTCAACATAAAATGGCTGATACAAGACATCCAGGGAAAACAAAAGTAAGCTGCTATGTACCACGTTAAATAAGTATTTTCTATGTGTAACCATGTATTTTAATTACTGAAATTGCACATGAATTCTTTTGTTATCATTTATTAACAAGATTAGTGGGTACTAGTGTTGGGAAATGGTTCTGTGTGAATAAGGTGTTTACCCTATCAGCATAAACCAAGAGTTCATTTCCCCAGAACTCACAAAAGTTGGGCATGAAGCAGAGGCAGCAGATCCTCAGGACAAACTAACTTGGTAGGTTAGCCTTACCATGGAGCTCCAAGTTCAGCTGGATAAATCACCTCCTTAAATAAAGTGCACAGCAACCAAGACAGACATTAGATGTCAACTTTTGGACCCTAAAATGTTTGTTTTGCTTTGGTTGGACCTCTGAAAACCATTAACAGTCGCTCCAATATCTCTATTTGTTTGTGGTACAAAAGCAATAATTTCTGTATGTTCCAGGTTTTTACTATTATGTCCTTTTGTGGTCCACTCTATTTGGTGTAATGTAGGCTTCTTGTACTTTCATTGGCATGACTTTCTTTAGGTTGGGAAAGTTTTCTTCGCTTATTTTGTTGAACATATTTTTCCCCTTTTGAGGGCAGAAAGAGAACTACAGACCAAAATCCCTCATGAAGATTGATGCAAAAATACTCAATAAAATACTGGCAAATTGGATCCAAGAACACATCAGAAAACTCATCCACCATGATCAAGTAGGCTTCATTCCAGGGATGCAGAGATGGTTCATCATACGAAAATCCATCAATCTAATACACCATATAAACAAGCTGAGAAACAAAAATCACATGATCATTTCACTAGATGCCTTTGACAAAATCCAACAAACCTTCATGATAAAGGTCTTGGAGAAATCCAGGATAACAGGAACTTAGCTTAACATAATAAAAGCTATATACAGAGAAGACCCGCCCACACAGGAAAGACATCAGCCCCTCCAAGACCCCAACCCCAGTGAGTCCAGCTTCAGGAAAGACATCAGCCCTTCCAAGACCCCAACCCCAGCGAGTACAGCTTCAGAAGACCTGCCCACACAGCAAAGAAGTCAACAATTCCAAGACCCCAACACCAGTGAGACCAGCTTCAGGAAAGACATCAGCCCTACCAAGACCCAAACTCCATGTCAGCATCCCCAGCTTCAGCTGCAGGAAGGAAAGAGACCAGTGGAGATGGAAAGAACCCATCAGCACCCACTGAAAGAAGAGATGGGAAGAAGACAGAATAAGAGATCACTCAGCAATAGAAACACCAACATGACCCCACCAGAATCCAGGGATCCAACACCAGCAAGACCCGAAAAGCACTACATAGACGAAGAAGAGGAGACAGACCATAAAAATTATTTCATGAAGATGATGGAGACCCTCAAAGAAGAAACCAGGAAATCCCTTAAAGAAATAGAAGAAAAACAAACAAAAAAATCCATGAAATGGAGGAAAAAATTCAAGAAATAAACAAATGTCTCAAAGAATCTAAAGAGCACCAAGAAAGAACAACCAAAAAAATGAAGGAAACAACTCAAACAGTTGAAGGATTGAAAGCTAAAATAGAAACGATCAAGAAAACACAGAATGAAGGGATGCTGGAAATAGAAAAGCTGGGTAAACGATCAGGAACTACAGATGCAAGTATCACCAATAGAATACAAGAGATAGAAGGGAGAATCTCAGGTGTTGAAGACTCATTAGAGGATATAGAGTCGTCAACCAAAGAAAATCTCAAAACCAACAAATCCTTAACACAAAATATCCAGGAAATATGGGACACCGTGAAGAAGCCAAACCTGAGAATAACAGGTATAGAAGAAGGTGAAGAAATTCAACTTAAAGGTACAGAAAACATATTCAACAAAATCATAGAAGAAAACTTCCCTAACCTAAAGAAAGATATGCCTATGAAAGTACAAGAATCATACAGAACACCAAATAGGCTCGACCAGAAAAAGAAGTCACCTTGCCATATAATAATCAAAACATCAAACCTACAGAGTAAAGAGAAAATATTAAGAGCAGCTAAAGAAAAAGGCCAAGTAACATACAAAGGCAGACCTATCCGAATTACACCTGACTTCTCAATGGAAACGATGAAAGCCAGAAGATCCTGGACAGATGTCCTACAAATGCTAAGGGAACAAGGATGCCAGCCCAGACTACTATATCCAGCAAAGCTCTCAATTACCATAGATGGAGAAAACAAAATATTCCATGACAAAGCCAGATTTAAACAATACGTATCAATGAATCCAGCTCTACAGAAAATGCTAGAGGGAAAACCTAGAGCCAAGGAAGATAACTACATTCACAAAGACACAGGCAATATATAATCACACTTTACAAAACACCAAAAGAAAAAGGGAGGAGAAACTACACAAAATAACTTCACTAACAATAAATCAAGCACAAACAAGGATCACCAATCAATGGTCATTAATATCCCTCAATGTCAATGGCCTCAACTTGCCTATAAAAAGACACAGACTAGCAGAATGGATACGAAGACAGAACCATTCCTTCTGCTGCATACAAGAAAAACATTTCAACATCAAAGACAGACGTTATCTCAGAGTAAAGGGTTGGGAAAAGATCTTCCAATCAAACGGTCCCAAGAAACAAGTGGGTGTAGCAATCCTAATATCTAACAAATTAGACTTCAAATTAAAATCAATCAAAAGAGTTGAAGAAGGACACTTCATATTCATCAAAGGAAAAATACATCAAGACGAAGTCTCAATTTTAAACATCTATGCCCCAAATACAAAGGCACCTACATTCGTGAAAGAAACATTACTAAAGCTGAAAATGCACATAAAATCTCACACACTAATAGTAGGAGAGTTCAACACTCCGCTCTCACCGCTACACAGGACCTCCAGACAGAAACTTAAGAAACAAAAGAACTAATAGAAGTTATGACCCAACTGGGTTTAACAGACATCTATAGAACATTCCAACCAAATACAAAGGGATATACCTTCTTCCCGGCACCACATGGAACCTTCTCTAAAATTAACCACATAATAGGAAACATAGCAAATCTCCACAGATACAAAAAAAAAAATTGGAATAACCCCCTGCATCTTATCAGACCACCATGCATTAACATTAGAATTCAACAATAACACAAATCGCAGAAACCCTACAAACTCATGGAGATTGAACAATGCACAATTGCACCATCCCTGGGTAAAGGAACAAATAAAACAAGAAATTAAAGACTTCCTCGATTTCAATGAGAATGAAGACACAACATACACAAACTTATGGGACACTTTGAAAGCAGTGCTGAGAGGAAAGTTTATAGCACTAAGTGCCCACATGAAAAAACTGGAGAACAGTCATACTAGAGACTTAATAGCACAGCTGAATGTTCTAGAATAAAAAGAAGCAAACTCCCCCCAGGAGGAGCAGACGCCAGGAAATAATCAAATTGAGGGCTGAAATCAATCAAGTAGAAACCAGAAAAACACTGAGAAGAAATAATGAAACAAAGAGTTGGTTCTTTGAGAAAATCAACAAAATAAATAAACCTCTGTCCAAACTAACCAAAAGACAGAGGGAGAGCATGCTAATTAACAAAATCAGGGATGAAAAAGGGGACATAACAACAGACTCTGAAGAAATCCAGAGAATCATCAGGGCATACTTTGAAAATCTGTACTCCACAAAATTTGAAACTTTAAAGGAAATGGACAATTTCCTGGATAGATGTCACTTGCCAAAACCAAATCAAGAACGGATAAACAATCTAAACAGACCTATAACCCCTAATGAAATAGAAGCAGTCATCAAAAGTCTCCCAAATAAAAAAAGCTCAGGCCCAGATGGCTTCAGTGCAGAATTCTACCAGAAATTCAAAGAAGAGCTAATTCCAATACTCCTCAAAGTATTCCACACAATAGAAGCAGGAGGTCACTGCCAAACTCTTTCTACGAGGCTAAAATTACCTTGATACCCAGGCCACACAAAGACACAAATAAGAAAGAGAACTATAGACCAATTTCCCTCATGAACATTGATGCAAAAATACTCAATAAAATACTCGAAAACCGGATTCAAGAACACATCAGAAAAATCATCCACCATGATCAAGTAGGCTTCATCCCAGGAATGCAGGGATGGTTCAACATTAGAAAATCTATCAATGTAATCCACCATATTAACAATCTGCGAAAGAAAAAACAGATGATCATCTCATTAGATGATGAAAAAGCCTTTGACAAAATCCAGCACCCCTTCATGATAAAGGTCCTAGAGAGATCAAGGATAACAGGAATGTACCTGAATATAATAAAAGCAATATACAGTAAACCAACAGCTAACATCAAACTAAATGGAGAGAAACTCAAAGCAATTCCTCTAAAATCAGGAACAACACAAGGCTTCCACTCTCTCCATATCTCTTCAATATTGTACTTGAAGTTCTAGCTACAGCAATAAGACAACAAAAGGAGATAAAGGGGATACAAATAGGAAAAGAAGAAGTCAAACTTTCACTATTTGCAGATGATATGATAGTTTACATAAGTGACCCAAAAAACTCCGCAAGGTTACTCCTAGAACTGATAAACACCTTCAGCCATGTGGCAGGATACAAGGTAAACTCAAAAATATCAGTGGCCCTATTATATACAGATGATGAAGTGACTGAGAAAGAAATCAGAGAAACATCACCCTTTACAATAGCCAAAAACAGCATCAAATATCTGGGGATAATGTTAACCAAGGAAGTGAAAGACCTGTATATCAAGAACTTTGTGTCTTTAAAGAAAGAAATCAAAGAAGATACCAGAAAATGGAAAGATCTCCCATGCTCTTGGATTGGTAGGATCAACATAATAAAAATGGCAATCTTGCCAAAAGCAGTCTACAGATTCAATGCAATCCCTATCAAAATTCCATCACAATTCTTCAAGGACCTGGAAAGAACATTAATCAACTTTATATGGAAAAACAAAAGGCCAAGGATAGCTAAAACATCCCTATACAATAAAGGAACTTCAGGAGGCATCACCATACCTGACTTCAAGCTCTATTATAGAGCTATAATCCTGAAAACAGCTTGGTATTGGCACAAAAATACGCAGGTAGACCAATGGAACCGAATCGAAAGCTCTAATTTTAACCCACACATCTATGAACACTTGATTTTTGACAAAGAAGCTAAAACTGTACAATGGATAAAAGAAAGCATCTTCAACAAATGGTGCTGGCATAACTGGATACTGGTATGCAGAAGACTGAAGATAGATCCATGTTTATCGCCTTGTACAAAACTTAAGTCCGAATGGATCAAAGATCTCAACATAAATCCAGCCACACTGAAACTTTTAGAAGAGAAAGTGGGAGATACTCTTCAACGAGTTGGTACAGGAGACCACTTCCTAAACATAACACCAGTGGCACAGGCACTGAGATGGACAATTAACAAAGGGGACCTTCTGAAACTAAAAAGCTTCTGTAAGGCAAAGGACACAGTCAAAAAGACAAAAAGGCAGGCCACAGAATGGGAAAAGATATTCACTAACCCTACATCTGACAGAGGGCTAATCTCCAAAATTTACAAAGAACTCAAGAAACAAGTCTCCAAAACGCCAAAGGATCCAATTAAAAGGTGGGGTACAGAGCTAAATAGAGAATTCTCAGTAGAGGAGGCTAAAATGGCCAAGAGACACTTAAGAAAGTGCTCAACATCCTTAGCTATCAGGTAAATGCAAATCAAAACAACTCTGAGATACCATCTTACTCCTGTCAGAATGGCTAAAATCAAAAACACCGAAGACAATTTATGCTGGAGAGGATGTGGAGAGAGAGGAACACTCCTCCACTGCTGGTGGGAGTGCCGACTCATACAGCCTCTTTGGAAATCAGTATGGAGATTCCTCAAGAAAATGGGAATTAATATATCACTAGACGCAGCAATTCCACTCTTAGGTATACATCCTAATGAGGCAAGTTCATACAACAAGGGCATCTGCTCCACTATGTTCATAGCAGCATTATTTGTAATAGCCAGAACCTGGAAGCAACCTAGATGCCCCTCAACTGAAGGGTGGATAGAGAAAATGTGGTACATTTACACAATGGAGTATTACTCAGCAGAAAAAAATAATGGAATCTTGAAATTCGTAGGGAAATGGATAGCACTGGAAAAAAAACCATCCTGAGTGAGGAACCCAGTCGCAAAAAGACAAACATGGTATGTACTCACTCATATATGGATTTTAGACATGGATCAGTATAGTGCCAGTTTGTACTTCCACTGATAGTCTGGGAAACAGGAAAGAACCTAAAAGATATGCATATATGCATAGTACCCAAGAGAAGAGGATGGAGACAAGATCCCCTGAATGGATGGGGAATACGGCGAGGGGTGAGGGGGGAGTGGGACCTGGGAAGAAGAGAGGGGGTGAAGAGGAAGAGAGTAGGTCATGGGGAACAGGAATTTGAGGGGGTGGGGGTAGAATAGGGGGAAGAGGGAATCATAGGATCGAATACATATCAGGCACCAGAGCGACCTCGGGTGATCTAAAGGGATAACACCAATTGGCAAGCTAAGCAATAGTGGAGAGACCACCTCGAATGCCCATTCTTGATAATGAACTTGATGTCTATAACCATCCGCGAGCCTTCATCCTGTGACTGATGGAAGCAGAGGCAAACACACAATTAATCACTGAACTGAACCCAAGGAACCCAGTGACAGAGAGAGAGGAGTGATGAGCAAATTGGCAAAGAATGGGCTGCCAAAACCGGCAGAGACAGCTGATCTGAACAGGGGAGAGCTCTTGGACCCCAGACTGACAGTGGGGAGGCCAGCATGGGACTGATCTGGACCCCCCCAAATGTGAGTGTCAGCGAGAAGGCCTGGACAACCTATGGGGCCCTGAGCTGTGAATCAGTGTCTATCCCTGATATACAAACAGTCTTCGTGGGCCTATAGCACAAAGAGGGATGCTCTCTCAGCCTGGACTCTTAGGGGAGTGCCTGAACCCTACCCAGAGTAAAATGACAGACTCTGATATCCCCTATGTGGAAGGAATTGGCAATAGGGGGGATGGTGGGGGGGAAGGGGAGTGCGGGAGGAGGGGAGGGAGAGGGAACTGGGATTGACATGTAAAACAAGCTATTTAAAATTTTAAAAAATGATAAAATAAAAAAAAATAAAAGCTATATATAGCAAACCAACAGCCAGCATCAAACTAAATAAACAGAAACTCAATGCAATTCCTCTAAAATCAGGAACAAGACAAGGCTGTCCACTCTCTCCATACCTTTTCAATATTGTCCTTAAAGTTCTAGCTAAAGCAGTATGACAACAAAAGAACATCAAGAGGATACAAATTTGTGAACTTACCCCTCATGTTCAAATGAAATTTTCCAGATCTTCTTATATATATATATATATATATATATATATATATATATTGTTTAGGTGATAGCCTTGAACACCTAATCCAAACATCTAGTAGCACACATGGTTAAAATCAGTAGTCTAAATAAATGCGGTAAGCAGGTACTCTTTAAGTGACATCAAAATATCAATCAGTTTAGCCAGGATTTGACACTATGAAGTCAAATGCATTTTGATCATAAAGAGAATAATTTCTGTACATGAACAGACTGTATCTCAGAATAGCAAATAAGTACATTTCATCAATATACTCCTGTGATTATATAATATATACATATACTATTTTATCAGAAAGTGTGTTTTTAATTTATTTGTTAGATAAAATAAACCAGGTATCTAAAGACACTCTCAGTGTGCACCATGACAAGAGGATCTTCTCAAAATCAAAAGTCACATCAAATGTTGGTGACCCAATGATAGAGAAGCTACAAGAGATGTGGAAGGATAGATGTTGGTCCAAAGAAATATCCTTAGAGAGAATGAGTGAGTCCACCCTTAATCTTGCAGCAACAATTTTTAATATCAACACTTGTATTTTTGTAGAGTCAGAGGTCTAAGTGTTCTCATCACAAAAATTGTAACTGCACAATGGAATAGTTCCACAAATAAATATCATGTTGCACACAGTTAAGTGTCCTTTCTGTCCATTTATTTTAAAAGGAAAAGTAGAAAAATTAACAAGACGAATGTCACCCTTACTCCATATTTGGAGTCTGTGAAAACAAAATTAAAAATTAGCCATTTTAAGAACAGCATCAAACAAGAATTTATAAGCTCAAATACTTATTTAATTTCTAATTGTCACAAATTCAAGTGCATTGAGTGTTCCATTTACCTTACCTTGTGATGGTGGTGTGAGTAACTACATGTCCATCACCTATGTAGTGTCTTTTGCCCAACTTCCCATGTGTTCAACCCACCAGGCCCTGAGATAGATCGGCCTATGAGTATGAACCATGTTTATTAGAATGTTTGTAATAATTCACATAATTTCATTATGCATGAAAAAAGTTAGTATCCATTAAAATGAAACAGGGTCTTAACATACAGTAACTGCTTGGAGAAAGAAACAGAAGGTCAAGCTTGATGCTTTTCTTTAAAAAACAAAAACTTTAAAATGAGTATTAAGATGATTTTTATCCAAGGAGACAAGATCCAAAGCCTGAGTTCAAGATGAGGAAGAAGTGAATGGATTAAAAATGTGACTGGTATAAACCAAAGCCCACCGATGTGAGATACAATCTCTGTAGTTATTTTGTGATACAGACACTGGTGTGGGACTCTTGGCTTAGTCTTTTGAGTGTCTCATTTATGTGTTGGCTTCTGTCTAATGTGGGAAAATCATTAAGGGCTCTTAAATCAGATCCTCATTCTCTCTATTAATAAACTATGTGATAACATCCTTCAGCTATGAAAATGTCAGGAGAGAGTCAGGAAAATGGAAGATATTGTTCAGGACTTAACTAGGTGGTGGCACACAGTTCCTTTACACAGATTCCTCAGGACAAGTTTTAGGTGAGGTTTTGATCTATCCTGCTTCCATAGCACAAATGTTTATGTTTCACAAAAACTCATGGGCTGAAATCAATGACTTGCCATGTGGTAGTGCTATGAAATAGAACTTTGAGGGGTAGGCTTGCTTATGTGGGCACAGAGCTCTTGAGTAGAATGAATTTCTTATAAAACAAATTCAAGAGTTGGGGTCAGCCCCTGTAACTACTGCTCCTGAATCTCACATGACTCTCACCAGAAAACTGTTCGTGTGCCAGGAACTGGCAGTTCCCAGATTCTAATGTAGGAAGGAAGGAGTAAATTCTGTGACTGTAGACCACTCAGAACAAAGACCCTAAGACACAAACCTCACTGGGCTGTGAGTTTTCCTGTGGAAGAACTGGGTGGGAATCAAAGAAGTGCTGTAAGGGGTAGAGGGAGAGAAGGACACTAGAAATGATAGGGGAGGGGGAGGGAAGGAGGGACTGAAAGAGGGAGAAAGGAAGAGGGAAAAAAAGAGAGATCCTAACCTAAGAACCAAGTCTACAGACCTGGGCTAACATGTCCACAGTGTGCTGTAATATGATGAAGCTTAACTTGTGATCAAAATACAATCCAGCTAAGGTCCCAATATTAGGGAGCAGAGACATCCTTCATTGTGTTCACGATCCCCTGAAGAACACTGTAAACCAGCATAGAGGTTCCAACTGTTTCTCTCTGTGGTTTTCAGATAAGAAACTATGTGAAAAGAGGATGCAATAGAAGCAGCTAAGAGGTTTTTGGGATTGCATGTGAAGCTGTGCCCTGTCCTTTGGGACTGATCAAGTCTTCAGCCTTCTGCCTAACTTGGTGCAGGCAAGAGAAAAATTACGGTGAAAGAGAAAACTCATTCATTTCCATAGAGAGTGGAATACTAAGTCGATTATTACAAATAAATGAGTCTGCTTATTTTCCAATCTGAATGGCTATTATATTTATGATTATTTTAAATTATTTGATATATAAAAACTATATAATCATATAGTATCTGTCTATTTCTTGTCATTGAAAGTAAAAAGGGTTATACACATATATGAAGTTTCCAGTATCTTTTACCATGAGGCAGAGATTTTTTTATTTTGGTTTTATGAGACAGGGTTTCTCTGTATTGTTTTGGAGGCTGTCGGTCCAGCCCGGCCTAGAACTCACAGAGATCCACCTGCCTCTGCCTCCCGAGTGCTGGGATTAAAGGCATGCGCCACCACTGCCCTCAACACAATTTTTATATGCATGTAAGGTCAGTTATAAATATGAACTTATTCATCTATCCCGGGGAAAGAAATTGCGATACCTTATTATGTCATCTTGATACATGTAACATTAGTAACAAGGTCTGAAGGTATTCCATATTCTTGGAAATAAGGTTGTATCACCTGATTGGTTAAATATGCTTGATAGTTACTTCATACTTATTACAGAATACCATGTAAAATATACATTTATGTGTTTGCCTGTCTTATTTACAAAAGGATTTTCAGATACAGGATGGTAGTGATTGGAGAGCATGAAGTATAAACACTAAATGAGAAAACTAGACTTGGTTTATGATGACAAGGCTGCAAATTTGTCACTGAAATGAACCTTTCAACATGGTGTTACTCATGGCATATTTGGGTTCAATACTGTTTCTTCAGGGCAGTGTATACTGGTTCCTGCCTACTCAGTCACTTATTTAATACTATCCGTAGAGATTCCTAATGGCTTTCTTCAGGACAATTAGTAGTTATAGTTATTACTCACATCTTAAAAGTGTACAGAATGTAACTTGAAGCAATTGCCAAGGCTTTATAATAGAGCATCTGTCTATTGACTTTGATTTCACATTACTCATTTTCTCATCTTATTTTCACATTTAGTTGAAATCATACTGGCTTATTCTACAATCTACAATGAGGAGATGTAGAGATGCATTCTGGGGGAAACTGCAAAACCAACTAAGTGGAAGAAGGTTGAACCAGTGGAAACCTCTCTTTTCTGAGCAAACTTGAGGTGAGAACATGAACTTCATTCAGATGATGCTAAAAATGTATCTTGTAATATTTAGCATCTGTTCTTAAATATTTCAATAGCAATATTTATTAAAGATAAATGTTTTTGTACATATTCTGATTGCATTTGTAATACAGAGAAAATTATTTTTCAGTTTACTTTTTCAAAAGTACTTTCTATTCCATATTTATTTTTGCTAGTCTGAGAATACAGCTTTAGAAATCTAGGCAGGTTTATAAGTGCATATGTGTCAAAGTTTGATGCATTTGCATGTTTATAAAGGAAATTTTATGATGTGAATTGTAGTACCAAAGTAATGCATTCTTTCATTCAATATTATCCTCTGTCATTTGTTGCTTTCTCTAATTTTGTTTTCATTCAGATATTACAATCAGTACTGTCTTCACATTCAATTTAGTCTTCTGCATGAGTTAGCACTTATCCTGAAGGCCATAACTAATCTGAATGCTAGCATCTCTGTGTGTCTCTCAAGTTGTGATAGTGACAAAGGTCAGATGAGTCTGCTAACATTCTCAGGTTGGAGAGAAAAGGGGACAATTGAGTTCTGCCAGAAATGTCCAATTTTCACAAACAGTAAATTTGTTTTCTTATGTGTATGTGTGGTTCTGTTTTATGTATGTGTGTGTGTGTGTGTGTACGTGTGTGTGCTTGTGTATCTGTATATATGAGTTCATCAGACCTATACAATAAGGACTCTATCCACTAAGCAATCCCTTCAGCCCTGAAATCTGGCTATACATGCTTCCATATAGGTTTCCACTAATCCATATATGCATGTGTATATACAGAGATATGTTTCCATTGGTCCAGATATATGCATATGCATATATATATATATATATATAGAGAGAGAGAGACCTTGCTCCAATAAATCATATTCTATATCATTTGGTATAATCTAAGTTTTTCAAATATTCATATTGTCATTTTAATATTGCATGCTTCAATATTTTCTGGAATGGTCAATCAACATTAAATTTTAAATTATTTCTAGCATGAGATTCATTATACTGACAAAAGAACCACAGTTATCTTGGTTATTATTATAGAATATTTTAAATGAATTAATATTCAGAACTAATTAGAATGCATTTCACAGCTAATGAATCATATAAATGAGGTACTGTTTTAGAGAACCACACAAAAAGGCTTTCTGAAGACTGGGTAATCAGCACACCATACTGTGTTTGCTTTATGTTTTGTATCAGAATAATACTATTACAATCTAGGGAGGTGTATTTTTGGCTATGTTTTATCTACTGAAACGTAGAGAGGAATTGCG
Organism: Mesocricetus auratus; assembly: GCF_017639785.1. Lineage (NCBI taxonomy): Eukaryota > Metazoa > Chordata > Mammalia > Rodentia > Cricetidae > Mesocricetus > Mesocricetus auratus. Next base: position 38,240,956 of record NW_024429198.1, read on the forward strand.
TTGGCAGTATGGGAAGAATTAGCCTAGCTTCTGCAAATCAGAATCCTTCAGAAGTTCATGTAGACTGTGAGAAGAGTGATGGGATAAGTTAGATTATAATGTATTTCTAGATGTTAAGAGCTACAGTTTTGCCCAATCAGTCATGGTAAAGTTGTCTTCACAGGCTGCATGATATTCTTCAGAAGTGGTTCCGATTATTTGACCCTTCTTGCAAGAACACAGAAAGTTCACATCAAAGAATGGAATTTACTCTTTCCTCTTTGTCTTCTCTTCCTGGGACTACTTCCAGGCAGTTATGTGAAAAGGTTCCAGCAAAATCTCCACCATGAAGCAATTCCCCCCAACCCATGGCCCTCTGAAGAGGAGACTTATCATTCAAATCATATGCATGCTGAGGTTGACAACACATGAATAAATGAAATTCCTGGTCACTATGCAAAACTGAGAGAGATGTAATGCCTTGTGTTGTTTAAACTGACTAAGTCTGTGGGATGTGTGTTATGCAGCTTAAGATAACAAAACTCCATATATGATAAATAATGTTCTGTTTCAGGAAATCTTTCAAATTTTACTTGATTTGTGGTTCCATTTGTTCTACTTGTTTTATTTTGTTGTTGTTAATTTATACCACAAATTACCTTGGAGAATTACAGCACATGCTCTGATGCAGAATGAAGTTAACTATCATGGTAATAAAATTAAAAATCAAAGCAAGCAGGCTATTTTGATACAGGATATGCTTTTAGACCTAACTTGACAAGTAAGTTTGTTTAGAGAATAGACATGAGCCCAGGACATGCTTTTAGTTTAGAGCCTAGAAATCACTACAAGGAGAAATGCAGACATTCAGATATTTTCTGAAACTGAATTTTGAGAAGAGAGAATTATAACACTCTGAAAATAAACCAAGTATGGCAGTAGACATCTATACGCTCAGACTAGGAAGACTGAAGCAAGAAGACAGACAATTTGAAGTCAGTTTGAACTATATAGCAAAATGAGAGTGGAAGCAGAATGTAAGAGACAAATACATTGATAGAAAAGGAAATTCCATTTGAAGTTTGTGAGGAAGTCCTACCAGAGTTGTGCAGATTCTGTGATCATACATGAATGAGGTGTATATCTAAGTGTGACATGGATCACAGGCAGCAAAGGCCATTGCTCTACAGACTTTGCAGAAACAAGTCCCAAACTAAATTAATGGGGGAAATCTACAATGTTACTAGTTGTCATGGCAGATAGCTTGTCTCCCATCACTCATTGTACCCTTTACTGTGATTACATTTTACATAAGCATCTGGATACACACATAATTAAAGATGCAAACTAGCGTATTGTTGGGAGATATTTAATTACACTGTGTAAAGATATGTCACTCTGATTGGTTTAATAAAAAGCTGAATGTCCAATAGCTAGGGAGGATTTCAGGAGACAGATGGGATGCTGGAAGAAAAAAGGTAGAATAGTGAAAAGACACCAGGGAAGCAGAGCAAGCAGGATGGACATTATGAAGCAAAGGTAACAGAACCATGTAAAAGAACACAGATTAAAAGATATGGGTTAATTTAAGTTACAAGAACCAATTAGAATCAAGCCTAAATTATTGGCTAAGCTTTCATAATTAATAAGAAGTCTCCATGTTGTGTTTTGGGAGATAACTGGTGGGACAGAGAATGATTCTCAATGTGTGCCTTTATTTATATCAGCAGAAAAATATACTCTAACTGACTGAAAATGTTGGAGAAATGCCTGTGTCTTCTAAAAGAAAAGGTTCACTTTCAGAATTGTATTGAGGATATAGGTTTCAAGCACTTTATACTTGGCATAAGGTTCTCAGTAGCTCAGCTCTCTTGGGGTCTTCTTTATTTGTTTCTTCATAGTAAATAAAGGAATCAAAAATAAAATCAAAGAAGTTTATATGTCAATCTTTATGTGTGGTTTAATTACGTGATTTTTAAAATATGTGTGTGTGTGTGTGTGTGTGTGTGCATCCGTGCATGCATGCATGCTTTTTTTTAATTGAGGCATGCAAAAGTATTCCTAAGAAAATTAGCAACTCCACAGTGAGGATGGAAACATTTTTCTAAGAGAAAAAAATATGTATGCTAAGCACATCATGGTTTTCAAAAGGGTTTTCTCTGCATTGTCTTTTCCTCCTGGAGATAGATGACACATATTCTTCAAAATGCCTCATGAATAGCAGAGAATTATTTGATATATGCAAAGAATTATTTGAGAAGTGTAATCAATTCTATGCTTATTTTTGGTCTGCTCCAGCCAATAACATCTTCTCCACAAAAGTAAACCTTTTCCAGCCTTTATCTCCATCCAACCTCATTGGTCCCTGGATAGGAAAGGATGCTTGAAAAGCGAATCAGCAGCTGAGTTCATCTCTGGCTCCACAGTTCATGCCTGGGATTTGTTTGCTCAGTGCTTTCAAAGTCAGGAAGACATAACTTAGAAGCAATTAGGACCCATTGGAGTTTCAGGAGTCAATATGGTAGTTGGCAACAAATGCTTATCATTTACTCCTAGGCTACTATTCCTATGAAAGCTCCTGCCCTCTGTGGTTATGTATTATAAATAAATAAATAAACAAATAAATAAATAATTGTGGCATTATGAGGCCATTTAAGCAATAAGTATATGGACACATTTTCCATCACATGTTATTCTAGGAAACTATAACTACATGAAATTTTATATTATAATTATTATTATTATTGTATGGCATTTAAAGAGAAGTGTTTTCCTGAAATAAATGAGCATATGAAAGCAATACATTTGGAATCAAATTGCAGGCCTGTTTTTGTATCCCGTTTTGTAAAACTAAAGGGAATATGTCTAATATTGCCAAAGGAGTTTGATAGATTATTCTCTCAGCTTTCTTTATTTTGCTGTGATAAGCACCATGACCCAATGCAGTTTGGAATAGGAAATTGTTATTTACATCATACGGCTGAGAGTTCATCATAAAGAGAAGTTAGTATCTGAACTCAAGACAGTAAATGAAGGAGAGACCATGGAGAAATGTTGCTTACTGATTTGCTCTTTTTATTTGTTCAGCTTTCTTATTGAACTCAAACATACTGGCCCAAAGTTGTTAATGTCCACAGTGGATTGAGCACTCCCACATCAATATTTAATCAAGAAAATTTACTACAGGCTTGCCTAGAGAGTAATGTGCTTGAGACTTTTCTCCACTGAGGTTCCCTTCATCCAAATGTCAAGATGACAAAAGCTAAGCAACAGGTAATATAATCCTGTGCATTATATTAGGCACAGGAAATGAAGGCTGCAACTGTCTAGGGATTAGGTAAACTCAGAGAAGGCATAGGGAGAGACAGGGAAGGAGAAAGAAGCAGAGGGAGGCACACACACACACATACACACACACACACACACACGGAATTGCGTGTAGATGGTAAGAGATCTCTGGTACTATCCTACTTGAAGAACTTGGAACATTGGTGGAAATGTCACATAATAATCACCAGCTGGTTGCAGAGTTTACCCTGTACTATAAGGAAATGAAGGCAAATCCAGAAGTGCTATGAGTATGATGCAGGAATGGAAATTGGGATTTCTGTGCTATTTCTATTTGAATATGGAGCACATCCAACACTAGGTTGCATAAAAGGAATATTTCTAGATATAATGCCCCATAATTTAAACACTTGGAGATTAAGTATGAAGCCAGCCAGTGTATCATCCACTTATAAACTCAGCACTGAGGAATTGAATTTAGGAGCATTGGGAACTCCAGGTTTTCTTCAAGTACACAATAAATGTTCTAGGTCTTACTGTAATCTGTGTTCTCAACATCAGAATTTACTTGGTATATATTCCTTCTTTTATTTAAAATTTTTTGAGAATTTCATACAGACGTACTATATTATCACCTTATCTAACCTTCCCTTTTTCTCCTCTACCTACTCTCTTTCAAAGTCATGACCTCTTCTTTAATTATTTTACACACACACACACACACACACATACACACACACACACACACATACACAAATAAAACTCGATCAGTCCTCTTAGTGTTTCTCCTATGTATACTTGTTTAGGAGTGACCTCTTCTGTTTTGATAACCATATCAGGAAGTTCAAACCTGGAGAAGACTGATTCTCCCTGTAACTTCTTAACTGTCCTTACAGAGTTATTATCAATATGGTTTCATGGCTGTCATATAAAAAATGTTGACACATGTAGAGAGAAACCTTTTTCTTGTCTGCTGCTTTGGTTTTTCCCCCACCAGTCGCCTGGTCTCTGCCACATTATAGTCCCCAAATAGCACACAAGAAGCTGTATTAATTATGAAGCTGTTGGCCTTGCTTGTTTCTTACTGGCTAGCTCTGACTTAAGTATTCATCCCATAATTGTTAACCTAAGTATTTCTCTTACTGGAGAAAAGTTCCAGACATCTTACTTCTCTGGCGGGCTACATTGTGACTTCCTGTGTTTCTCCTACCCAGAGTCCTCCTGGACTCCTAGTCCCACCTATCTTGCTTCCCTATTGGCCAACAGTGCTTTATTGGCATATACACAGGACTTCCACATCAGACACATTTTGTGTTAACTTTCTGAAGTTTTAAGTCAGAGAATATGGCACCCATCTTGAAAAGTTTATAGTAAACCTATGCCTGCAAATGATGAGTTTTGATTCTATGGTGACAAGAAAAGATACTCATGGATGTTTGAAAAACGAAGATTTTTTAATACTATTTCCCCTACCAGGTTGAAAAGTTGACCTTATGTAGCCCTTGTGACCTGCATATAAAGCTTTTGTACATGGTACAGTCTGACTTAGCTAGACACTTTAGTACTGACTCAGAAATGAATGTCCTACCTTTTTGTAATTCCCATTGGATTCTGTTACTTGCTTTCTCTACATTTCCCTGTACAGAACATGATGTTTTAGAATGGAAAGTAAGTAGCAATGATGCCCTACTCCTAGATGGGGAGCTATTTTAATTGACAAGGGCTGGGAAAATGAGCGTCAGTTTTTGTGTGTGCGTGTGTTTTTGTTTTTTGTTTTGATTGTTATTTTAGGATGCATCCCTTGTTGACTTGGTACTAGTTCATGCATTCATCAGCATATATAATTTTTATATTGCTGAAAACCGCAGGCTCATATGCCTGTGACACTGAACCACATCCCTGAACAGCCTGGGATGTTCTCACAATGAGGGATGTGCCTTGTGATACCTGATGACAAATGTATCAGACTATGTCACATCACTAAGCAATGCATGACAGTACAATACTGCTGCAATTCAACATGAGACATCAATATATCCTTGATACACCTGAAAAAAGTGTGTGAGCTATTCACTTAGCAAGGTGAAGTTTCCTATAAAACCAGTATGGTAAAACAAAATAAGTTTGACTGCCTTTTAAATAATAGAAAACATAGGACCTTAAAAAATACCCTGCAATATTGGTTTAAATATCTTCTAATCATATACAGAAAAAAGTTTAGAAATGTTTCATAACAGTACATTAGTCACACCAGTACTGAGTTAGTCACACCAGTGCTGAGTTTGTACTTTAATTTTAATAGTAATCCAAATGTGAGTTCCAAGAGCTGAATGGTAAGTGTCACTAAAGGCAGATATTTATACTTTCCTAACTCCATGGCTGAATCACAGAATACATCTAAGACTTAATTCCATTTTCTTTCTAATTCATTATCATATCATTTTATAAGTAGTTCCTGTGCATTCAGAAAATGAATCACTTTCATACATGGCAAAGATGGGGAATAAATAGTTGCCCCTAGTGCATGTTACAGTTTCATGCTGGCACATTTATACACATATAACTCATCTCTCTGTCTTTCTTGTCTCTTTCTCTCTCTCTCTCTTTCTTTCTTTCTCCTCTTGCTCTCAAAAAATAAATATAAGAACAAAATTCAAAGCAAACAAGCAGAAGACCAGTAAGACAAAAATAATGCCAAAACAAAGTAAAAAATCCACAAAGGACATCATGGAGTTTGTCTTATGTTGGCCAATTTTTCCTTACCATGGGTTTCACTGGAGTGAGTTTGATACACCCAGTGGCACTCCAATGGGGAAAACTGATTTATCTTTGCCACTGGGTATCAATGTTAGGTCTTGTCTGGATTTCAGGTATTTTGCCTACACTAGTGCTGCTATGTCTGTAAGACACTGTTGCCTTGAAGCTATCCATCACCTTTTGTTCTTACAACATTCCACCTTTCTTCTGTATGAATGTCTGAGGCTTGCAGGTAGAAGTTTGTTGAAGACACCCCGTTCAGTACTGAGTACTTCAAAGTTTCTCATTTCCTACACATCTTCCAATTGTAGATCTATATTAATTCCTATATAATTATTTGACAAATAATGGTTTATGGGTATAGCAATAAGACATTAGGCATAATTTCATTGCCATGTATCTTTAGGAAAGCAGAAGTATTAGGTTTTCCCCCAAGCTCATGGCCTATCTGTGTTAAGTTCTTGGCTACATTTCTAGTAGTGTCAGACATGAGTTTCATCTCATAGAGTGGACTTAAAATCCAATTTAAAAGTGGTTGGCTACTTCAATCATATTTATGCCACTATTGTCCAAGAACATCATGTAGATAAGTCATGGTTCTACTTCACAAGGTTTACATCTGTGTGGTAAATTCTATGGTGAATATTTGCTAAATTCTTAAAAATAAGTCTAACATTTTTTCTTATTTTGTTATAAATTTAAATTTAAATCATTAATACCATCTAAATAGTTGATTCAGCAATTTTCTTCTCTATTTTATTATTTTGGTTTTTACCTCTGTTTATGACAATCAGTATTGATTTCTGTACGTCAGACATTTCTACCCTTTTCAGTTTCTTATTGTGATAAGACTAATGTGAGTTTTCTCCTCTGAAATGTGTAACTACATAATACAGTACTGTTACTTATATTAACAAATTTCTACAGACAATCTTTAGAATGCATTCAAATTTAATAACAAAACCTTTACACACATTGACTATAAAAGTGGTTCTCAACCTTCCTAATGCTAATTCCCTTTAATACAGTTCCTCATGTTGTGGTGAACCCCAGCCATAAAATTATTTTTCATTGTTACTTCATAACTGTAATTTTGCTACTACTATGAATCATAATGTAGATAACTGTGTTTTCTAAAAAACTTAGCAACCACTGTGAAAGGTTTATTTGACTACCCAAAGGGGTCAGGACCAACCTTAGAAATGCCTGTTCTCAGCCAGTGGTAGCCATCATTATATCTAATGTTTACACACCTTTCATTATGCCAGGTACCTTTTAATGTAGAATCTCTGAATAAAGAGAAGAAAAGAGGTATGAGTAAACTATAAAACAGGTAAAAAATAAAAATAAGTAAAAGGGCTATATTGAGAACTTACATTTACCTGTCAATAATTACTGAAGATGTAAGTTGATTGAACTTTTTCATGAAACTGAAATATAAATGAATGGACATAGGAGTAACATCCAACTACAAACTGCCTACAAGAGACAAACATGCAACAAAAAGAAGCAACATTTCTTTGGAGACAAGAGAAATTAACTGAGAAGTGAGGAAGACTTTCTGTATTACAGTTTGTTGATTAGGAAGATGAAAACAATTCACATTTAGAATAGTTTTTGGGCAAACATCAGACACTGTGTATTTTGCTGTTTTTATCTACTGAAGAAAGAACAAGTCTGAGCATTATTAGAGAAATAGATGTAATCAGGAGGATGAATTAATTCTTTGCAAATTTGGGAAGAAAGCATCATGACCACCTAATATTTAAGAACAACTAATAGTAATGTGCTATAGTTAATATAACCAAACTACAAGAAGAGAAGTAAAGCATGCTTCATACTACATTTGCATGTTAGGTTTGTTCCAAAGTTCAAAGAAGAATGGAAAAAATAAAATATTTAGAGGCATTCTATAATGAATATTGATGAATGCTGAATTATTATAGTATCCATATGAAAACGAATAAGCAAATGTATATTAATCAGGTCATTTAAGACAAAAGACTTCCCACAATGGTATCCATGTTCTAAGGAAACCAAGCCACAGACTGCTGCAGTCATTTCCAGATGACCAGTACTGACATTGGGTCTCTCCGCATTATGCATTTCCTTCAAGTCAAGAATAACCAGAAACAGGCAAACTTACTTCCAAACTTTCTTAGCTCCCATTCTATTGCTGTGAAGAGGCATCATGACCAATGCAACTCTTATAAAAGAAGGAATTTAATTTGGGATTTGCTAACAGAGAGAGGGAGAGAACGAAAGAGAGGGAAGGATGGGAGGTTGATGGGGCGCTTTTCAAAGGGAACACAGTGAAGGTGCACAGGTGGTGCTCTTAGTGGCAGCTGAGGGCGTATCCTGTCAGAACCACAAGGATAGACCAGTACAGATGCTTGAATACAAACAGAAAGATCTTCGCTTTGATACCAATAGTCAGTAATTGAATTTAATAGTTTGGCTTTATAGATAAATGCCTGCTTTGGGGCCTAGAAGTTATTAAAGCCTGGAAAGTGAGTGGAATAGCATCTAGTGTTCATGTTCCCATGCAATGACAGAACAAGGATTTCAAACAATCACAAGAACTTCTGTAGATATAACATTTTGGTGTAAAGACTTTAATTAGTACCTAATTTTACCCTGTCTCACTGCATCATTGGGAAATATGTCTTAAAGATTAGTTCTTCTCAGTTATTTTAGTAGTTTTCTTCCCATATAACTTATCATGCATCAGTACCAAAAGTAATAACTGTTTCCATTTAAAAGATTTAGAAATTAATCACCTATATACTTCAAGCTTTTATAATATGAAATGCTACCTTGTCCTGTACAACATACTTCATTTTGATCATTTAAATTGTATTTAAAATTCTGCATTCATTCAAGATTCATAAGTGAAATATTACAACTATCATTTTTTGGTAAGTGTACAATATTACAAAATATACAGAAAACATTTAAGTGTTAGAAGCTTTGATCTGCAGTACATGACAGTGAAGAGAAACCTACAACGTAGGGACCTGGAGAGCATAAGAGACTGAGGAGGGGCCAGCCTTGATTAGACAGGACATCTACAGCACACACAGCTCTCCCAAGGCAATCCCAGGGATCACTAAGGAAGATATGGAGGAAAGACTGTAGAGTTAGAGATAGCGGATGAATGTCTAAAAGGAAACATTATGTTCCGGGCACAATAGGGCAGTTGCACATACGAATTGACAGAAGCTGAGACAGCATATGCAAGAACTTGCATAAGCTCAAGCCAGATAAAATGCCAGCATGGGGAGGTTAGCATAGAGTCCTAGTCCTAGCTAAGGAGCTACTGGCAATTTATACCTTCTGGAAGAAAGTCAGGTTTTTTTTTAAGGATACAGCCTGTGGTGGTTAACCACACTGCAGTGAAAGGCACCACATCCAGAAATATATAGGCTACACCAACAATGGTATGTGATGGATTTGGGGACGAGACAAGGTTTAGGGAATAGAAAAGGGGCTTATACAGAAGGATTTGTGGAAGAGAGTAAATATGATAAAAGTACATTGTACAAATGTATCAAAGAAGTAATAAATGAAGAAAAAGGAAAACTAAATAAAAATCACTGCTAAACAACAACAACAACAAAAAGACACTACAGTATTGTTGGGAGTCATGCCTCAGTGCCCTAGATAGCAGAAGTCAATCATGTAAGCTGTGTTAACACTAGTGTAGGAAGTACAATGGCTGCTGAGTGGTGAACATCCTGGTAAAGATGCAGTGAAGAAAAAAAAAAGATGCAGTGAAGAAACATGACTGTGAAATGCCTCATTAAGGGAGCCAATACCAAGAAAATGAGACCCTTGATGCTAACAGCATGCTAATAGATTCACAGATCAGTAATACCAACATCACCCTAAAAGTTCCATGTATCTGAGATACCAATATCAACAGCACACTGATACTTCCATCTAACTCAAGCCTCCATTGTTATTATGATGCTATTACAGCGTTTTAGTACATAGAAAGATAATCAAACAGTCACAGATAGAGCAATGTGTGTGTGTGTGTGTGTGTGTGTGTGTGTGTGTGTGTTATACAGCATAGCACCATTCTGAGGGACACATTTTTATACATAGTGCAAAGAAAAAGTGAATTATTACATTTTAACCAACTCTAGAATTTTGGTTCCCATTTTTTCCTGTGTCAAAATACTGCAAAAATTTGCTGCAAAATAAAATCGAAATCTAGAGAATTCTTGCATTTAAACAATATCAATAGTGGTTACAGAAAAGTAGAGCCCAAGATTTTCCATCTCTGCACCACATAGTAACTACTGTCATCTTACCTCACAGAAAGCTCTAGTCAGTCATTAAATTAAAGTAAGCTTCTGGTCCTTAATGCCAAGTGCCCCTCACCTCAGGAAATATAACTCAATTGAGAAGACAGAGAGTCCTCATGTCGAATCCCAACTAACAGTAACAGAATCACATTGAGATTTATTTTTTAGTATATTGTTTCAAACATTCCCTATAACTCCAGCCTTCAATTAAAGTACACACATATGGTATCATTCTTGTGAAAATGTCACAGTCTAAATAAACCAAAGAGTCAGAAATGACATTCTTGGGGATTTCATAATGAGGAGAGAGGAAGCGGTGAACATGTGCCAAACGAAGGAAATGGGTTTTGTGGTCTAACATAGAGTAGATAAAAGTGACTCTGAATGCAACTGTGCTGTCAGAAATGGAAAGTGCTTACTGTAGGATAAAGATGGCATGGTGTTTGGAGGTTTTGCAATGAAAAGTAAGTAGCAGTTGTCCTCTCTGTGTGACCTGAGAACAATAAGCAGTATGTTGTGCAGTGTTTTTGCAATGCAGAGCGAACTCACAGGAGTAGCCACATGTGTGAATCTAGTTTCTCTTTATCTTTCTATCCACATGACAAATGCACATATGTTATATTGTCCAAGTTCTATCCAAAAGGTCATGGGGCTGTGTGGGATCTGACCCTTTCTGGCCAAGTTGTTCTCAGTCTTGTCCTTTTGCCCAGAGAAGCTGAAGAGGTGGTGATGTCATCTCAGGTATCTAAGTGGCAGAGGCTCCATCTGTCTATTGAGAGTGCATTACTGTCTGTTCATTTGGAGAAAAGTTGAAGTTCTGCTGCTGGCACACCTCATCTCAAAATCCAGACATTGATGTATATGCTTTGCATCCTTGTGACTTTTTCCAACTGGTAAAGTATTTCACAAAATTATGTGAATTTTAGCATGTTAAATTTGCACTGAGTTAGAAATAGGTAAATCTCAGAGTAGGAAATTCGACTTTATGAAATATGTTATCAAAGCAAACATCTGTGCCCAAGAAGACTGCTTTGTTACTGAAAGATTACTTTGTACTAGGATTTCTTGTTACACAATTCTCAAAGAGAGTTTCTTAATTTTCTTTCTTTCTTTCTTTCTTTCTTTCTTTCTTTCTTTCTTTCTTTCTTTCTTTCTTTTGAAACAGGGTCTCTCTGTAGAGTGCTGGATGTCCTGGAACTTGCTTTGTAGACCAGGTATGCCTTAGACTCAAAGATAAACCTGTCTCTGTCTCCTGAGTTCTTAAATTTAAGGCATGCACCACACTTTCTTGGCTCAAAGGCAGTTTCTCAATGAGAAAACCTTCATGAAATTGTACAAAATATGACAAAAACAAGACTACCAAAATATTTATATTGGTCTTCTTTTCCAGGTTTTTTTAACAAAATATGAGGGTAATATCCCAAAAACTCCACTTACTTGATATTTTCATTTTGAATCATACATTGCATGGTAATTAAAAGTAAGAATATTTTGATCTTCTCCTTGTTCTAGCGACATCCACATCTTTTCATATGGTGCCAATCTAATTCCTGAGACACAATGGTGAAGGTTGGAGTGAACAGATTTGAACATATTGGATGCCTTATTGTCAGGGCTATGTTCGATTCTGGCAAAGTGGACATAGTTGTCATCAATGACCCCTTCATTGACCTCAACTACATGGTGTTCATGTTCCAAAATGACTCTAGCCATGGCAAGTTCAAAGGCAAAGTCAAGGCTGAGAATAGAAAGCTTGTCATCAGCAGGAAGGCCATCATGGTCATCCAGGAGCAAGATCCTACCAAATTCAGATGGAGTGATGCTGGTTCTGAGTATGTTGTGGAGTTCACTGGCCTCTTCACCCCCATGGAGAAGGCTGTGGCCCACTTGAGGGGGGGCAAGAGGATCATCATCTCTGTCTCTTCTGTTGGTGCTCCCATGTTTGTGATGGGTATGAACCATGACAAGTATGACAACTACCTCAAAATATTCAGCAATGTGTGCTGTGGTACCAACTGCTTTGCACCCCTGGCCAAGGTCATTCATGACAACTTTGGCATTGTGGAAGGACTCATGACCACTGTCCATGCCATCACTGCCACCCAGAAGACTACAGATGGCCCCACTGGGTATCTGTGGTGTGATGGTTGTGGGGCTGCCCAGAACATCATCCCTGCATCCACTGATGCTGCCATGGCTGTTAGCAAGGTCATACCAGGACTGAACAGAGAGGTCATTGACATGGCCTTCCGTGTTACTACCACCAATATGTCCATTGTGGATCTGACATGTCACCTGGAGAAAGCTTCCAAGAATGAAGACATCAAAAAGATGGTGAAGCAGGCATCTGAGGGTCCACTGAAGGGCAATCTGGGCTACACAGAGGACCTTGTCTCCTGTGACTTCAACAGTGACTCCCACTCTTCCACTTTTGATGCTGGGGCTGGCTTTCTCTCAATGACAAATTTGTAAAGTTCATTTCCTGTCATGACAGTGAATTGTGTTACAGAAACATGGTGGTAGACCTCATGGCCTACATGGCCTCCAAGATGTAAGAAGTCCAACCTGGACCATCCACTCCCAGCAAGGATAGGCCCTGGCTATTGAGCAGTCGCTGACCAACAACCCCATACTGATCATCTCCCTCACAGTTTCCATCCCAGACACCCATAATAAAATAAGGAGGGGCTTAGGGATGCCTCTCTCTTGAATACCATCAATAAAGTTCACTGAACCCCCCCCAAAAGTAGGAATATTTATAATAAAATAAAAAATAGTTTTGAACATAATTTACAGAAGTTTAAAAGTGGAAGACAGTTCACACAAATGAGGAATGATTAGGCCTTTATAGAATGAGAAATAAACTAATGGCTTACAAAACAAAAGTGCAGAATGTTATTACTTTAGGACAAAAGTCAATCTTTATATTATTTTTGTTTCTTTGAGACTGGAGTGAACTATCTTTTTTCTTATCTTTGACTTGGTGCTTGCAGCAAACATACTAATACCAAGAACTATGCTTTATTATTTTTATTTCAATCTGTGCTAGTGAGATCTAAATTTTAATTTATAACTTTAATCAACTCAAATAAGCCATCAAAAGAACCCAACATGATGGAACATACCTCCAGTCTCAGTATTTGGGAGGTTAAGGCTGGCAGATCTCAGTGAGTTTAAGACCAGCCTGGTTTACAGAGTTCCAAGCCTGGCAACTTACATAGACGACTCTGTCTCAAGAAAACAAAAACCATGAGAAGATTTCCATAGCATTTCCAAAAGCAGTGCTAATTATAACACCACAATAAGAAGGAAATATTGATGGTATTAAATCTATGTTTTATAATACACTCTGTAAATAAAAGGTAATGCTTCTTGTCCCAAAATAATACACTATTGCAAAAGAAATGGATTTGTTTAAGATGGTTAAGCTATAAAAGGACATACTCACGCAATTGGTGGACTTGCTTTTTTTTTAATTCAGTTTGCCTAGATGTGGGTCTCCTTTATGCTTTTATATTTTTTATTTTTAAATTTAAATTAGAAACAAGGTTGCTTCACATGTCATTTCCAGGTCCCTCTCCATTTTCCTCCCCTCCTCCCGTGCCGTCCCACCAACCCCCCCAATATCTCCTCATTTCCCCAGGGAGGGTGAGGCCCTCCATGGGGGTGTCCATAGTCTGTCATTTCATCCAGTGCAGGGCCTACACCCTCCCCTAAGAGTTCAGGGTGAAAGTGTGACTCTCATTGTTGGATGGGAATCCAAAGTCCATTTGCATACCCGGGATAAATATTGATCTACTACCCAAGGCTCAATAGATTACCTAGGCCTCCTCACTGACACCCACATTCAGGGGATCTTGATCAGTCCCAGCTGGATTCCCAGGCATCAGTCTGGGATTCAAGAGCTAACCCTTGCCAGGTCAGCTGTTTCTGGGGGTTAAACCAGCCCAGTCTTAATGCGTTTGGTCATCAGTCCTCCATCTCTGTCACTGGATTTCTTGAGTTTAGCTCAGTGCTTAGCTGTGGGGCTGATTGTGGTGGTGGACTTGCTTTTAACAATGAGTTAGATCATTTTTACGTTATTCTTTCTAAGGATGGCAATATTAATTGGGGATTTTATTCAACTGTATCCATTACAGACTCTCAGTGAGCAGAGAAGTCAATCAATGGATGTTTGATTGTTTAACTTTTCTTTCTTTATTGAAAAACATTGAGTTAATAGAAAAGCAGGGGATCTCCTGGTCAGGGGGCTGCAGGCAGCTAAGGCAGGTCAACTAGTCCCCTGGTGAACCAAGCCACCCAGATTCTGCTGACATGGCTGTCTAGTCCTGCCCCCACTCAGGGGACAGGTAAGCATGGGCCCATGCCTCAGATCCTACTTCTACTTGTGCTCTCTGGGAATACCTGGCCTGGGAACTGTAGGCAGTTCGATTCACACCGCCCCCCACCCCGCCAGGGATCAAGCCAACCAGAATCTGCTGACATCACTGTACTAGTCACACCCAACTCTGAGGAAAGGTGAACTTGGGCCCCTGTCTCAGGCCCATCTTCTGCTTGCCCTTTTTGGAATCTCCTGGCCTGGGGACTGCAGGCAGGTCAACACCCCCAGGCAGATAGGCAGATCAATCAATCCAGAGTCTTCTGACATTGAGATGCTGACCTGCCTCCACCCACCAGGAAATGGAGTGTCTCAGAACTACCTACTCCCACCATGAGACCCATTAGAGTATTGGACCTGCTTTTACCCACCAGAAGAAACCCTTGGACTTTTACCCACCAGAAATGGAAGAGACCCTACCTGTACCTACTGGAAGAAAAGATGATAAGACGACAATATAAGAACATATTCAACAACAGAAAAACCAATATGATGCCACCAGAGTCTTGAGACTCTACACCTGAAAGACTTGAACATCCCAACACAGATGAAGCAGAAGATAATGACCTAAAGAACAAATTCATGAAGATGATAGAGACCTTAAAAGAGAAACTGAGAAAATCCTTTAAAGAAATGGAAGAAAAGACAAACCAAAAATTACAAGAAACAATTCAAACAGTGCAAGGTTTGAAAGCTGAAAAAGAGACACTAAAAAAAAAAGTCCAAGGGAATGCTGTAATTAGAAAAGCTGGTTAAATGTTCAGGAACTGCAGATACAAGCATACTAGAGATGGAAGACAGAATCAAAGACATTGAAGATACACTAGGAGAAATGAAGTCATCCACTAAAGAAAATCTTAAGTCCAACATGTCCCTAATGCAAAATATGCAGAAAATATGGGACATCTTGAAACTGCCAAACCTAAGAAGAATAAATATAGAAGAAGGTCAAGAAACACAACTCAAAGGTGCAAAAAAACATATTCAACAAAATCATAAAAGAAAACTTTCCCAACCTAAAGAAAGACATGCCAATGAAAGTTCAAGGAGCTTATAGAACACAAAATAGACTGAACCAAAAAAAGTGTCCTCACAACATAATAAAATACCAAACATACAGAATAAAGAAATAATTTTAATAGCAGCAAAGGAAAAATGCCAAGTAACATATAAAGAAAAACCTATCAGAATTTCCCATGGAAACTCTGAAAACTAGAATGCCCTGGATAGATATTCTACAAACTCTAGGAGATCATGGGTGTCAGCCCAGACTACTATACCCAGCAAAGCTTTCAATCACTGTAGATGGAGAAAATAATATATTTCATGATGAAACAATACATATCCACTAATCCAGCCTACAAAGAGTACTGGAAGGGAAACTCCAACCCAAGGAAGTTAACTACACTCACAAAAACTTAGACAATACATAATCCCCCTTTACCATGGACAAAAGAAAAAAACAAGGTAAATCCACAAACGTTAACCCCAAATTTGTTAACAACAAATTCAAAACAAACAAGAATTAACACTCAATGCTCCTTAATTTCCCTCAATATTAATGGTCTTAACACACCTATAGAGAGACACAGGCTAACAGAAGGGATACAAGGACAGATTCTATCCTTTGGCTGCATAAAAGAAACATACTTCAAATTCAAAGACAAACAGTACCTCAGAGTAAATTGTTGGGAAAAGAATTTTCAATCAAATGGAACCAAGAAACAAGCTAGTGTAGATATCTTATATCTAACAAGTTAGTCTTCAAACTAAAATCAGTAAAAACAGATGAAGAAGGTAATTTCATTTCATGACAAGAAAAATCCATCAGTAAGATGTCTTAATTCTGATCATCTATGCCCAAAATACAAAGACACCCACATTCATAAAAGAAACATTACTAAAACTCAAATCATATGCAAAACCTTGCCACTAGACAGGACAATCAGACAGAAACTGAACAAAGAAACAAAAGAACTAACAGGAGTCATGACCCAAGTGGGCTTAACAATCATCTATAGAATATTCCATCCAAATACAAAATTGATCACATACTCGGCAATATAGCAAATGTCCACGAAAAATTGGAATAACCACCATTGCTTAAACTTAGAATTCAACAACAACACAAATTACACAAACCCTACAAACTAGTGGAGTTTGAAAAATGGACAATTCCATCATTCCTGAGTCAAGGAAGAAACAATGAAAGACATTAAAGACTTCCTAGAATTCATTAAGAATGAAAACACAACATACCCAAACTTATGGGATGCTTTTAAACCAGTACTAAGAGGAACATTCATATCACTAAGTTCCCACATCAAGAAACTGGAGAATAAAAGGCAAAAGATTTATAGGATCTGAAGAGAAACCAGAGTATGGAAGCAGAGGCAAACACCCACAGTTAAATACTGGACAGAACCCAAGTTCTGTCCAGCGACAGAGAGAGAGGAGCGAAGAGCAAATTGGCAAAGAATGGGCTGGCAAAACCAGCAGAGACAGCTGATCCGAACAGGGGAGAGCTCTTGGACCCCAGACCAACAGCTGGGAGGCCAGCATGGGACAGATCCAGACCCCCTGAATGTGAGAGTCAGTGAGGAGGCCTGGGCTACCTATGGGGTCCTGACCAGTGGATCAGTGTTTATCCCTCAAATACTAACAGACATCATGTGTCCATAACACAAAGAGGATTGCTCTCTCTGCCTGGACTCTTAGGGGAGTGCCTGGACCTTACCCTGAGTGAAATGACAGACTCTAGATATCCCCTATGTGGAAGGAATTGGCAATAGGATGGGAGGATGAGGGGGATGGTGAGGGAGTACAGGAGGAGCAGAGGGAGAGGGAACTGGGATTGATGTGTAAAACAAGCTATTTAAAATTTAAAAAAAAGAAAAAAAAAGAAACTGGAGAATAGTCACAGGAGAGAATTAACAGCACACCTGAAAGCTCTAGAACAAAAAGAAGCAAACTCACCTCGGGGGAGTAGATGCCAGAAATTAAGCAAATTGAGGGCTGAAATCAATAAAGTAGAAACTAGGAAAGCAATACAAAGAATCAATGTAACAAAGATCTGATTCTTTGGGAAAATCAACAAGATAGACAAACCTTTATCCAAACTAACCAAAAGCAGATAGAGAACAAGCAAATTAACAGAATAAGAAATGAAGAGGACATAACAGCAGACACTGAGAAAATCCAGAATCAACAAGTCATACTTTAAAAAACCTGTACTCCACAAAATTTGAAAACTTAAAGGAAATGAAGTCAGGTGGTGGTGGCGCACGCCTTTAATCCCAGCACTCGGGAGGCAGAGGCAGGCGGATCTCTGTGAGTTCGAGGCCGGGCTGGACTGACAGCCTCCCAAACAATACAGAGAAACAAACAAACAAAAAAAAAAAAAAAAGGAAATGAACAATTTTCTGGATAGGTATCACTTACCAAAATTAAATCAAGAACAGATAAGCAATTTAAATAGATGTATAACCCCTAATGTAACAGAAGCTGTCATCACACTCTCCCACATGATCATTTTACTACATGCTGAAAAAGCCTATGACAAAATCCAGCATCCTTTCATTATAAAGGTCTTGGAGAGATCAGGGATAACAAGAACATACCTAAACATAATAAAAGCAAACTACAGTAAACCAATAGCCAACGTCAAAGTAAATGGAGGGAAACTCAACATTATTCTTCTAAAATCAGGAACAAGACAAGGCTGTCCACTCTCTACATATCTCTTCAATATTATACTTGAATTTCTAGCTAGAGCAATAAGATAAAGTGACACAATACAAGATTAACTCAAAAAAATTAGTAGACCTACTATATATAGAAATTAAATGGGCTGAGAAAGAAACCAAAGAAGCGTCACCCATTAGAATAGCCACATACCACATAAAATATCTTGAGATAATGCTAGCCAAAAAAGTGACAGATCTGTATAGCAAGAAGATTGAGTCTTTAAAGAAAGAAATTAGCCAGTGCCTGGGGACTGGGAACCATGCACTCCAGATTCCTGGCTTGCTTTTCCACCAATGGGACCAGGTAAATCAGGCCCTATATCCAGGCCTTCCTTCTAGTGCCTGGGCACTGCCTGGGGACTACCACAGAGCTTCCCCACCTGATGGGAGCCAGGCACCCAAGATTCTTGTTCTTCACCTGCACCAATGGGACCAGGGACCAGAAACAGGAGCAGGGGACTAGGTAAACCAGGCTCTGTATCCAGGGCTGCCTTCCAGTGCATGGGGTCTGCCTGGGGAATGCCAGAGAGCCTTCCCTCCAGGCGAGAGCATAAGCACCCCAGTTTCCTGGTCTTCTTCTCAACCCACTGGGCCAATGCCTGTAGACAACCAGTGGTAGCCTATACACACCAGATTCCCAGTCTTCTCCACCCATGGGACCAGGACTAGGACCAAGAAGGGGAGAACTACCAGAATATTGGTCTTACTTGTACCCACCAAAAGGGAACTCTGGTTCCCTAAACACCAGACCAGTAAGGGCCTCTTTCTGCACCCACTACAAGAAAAGATGGGAAAGAGACAATAAAAAAACCCACTCAGCAACAGAAAACCAAATATGACACCGCCAGATTCTAGTGAATCCACACCAGCAAGATTCCAACATTCCAATATAAAGGAAGCAGAAGAGAATGACCTTAAAAACAACTTCATATAAATGATAGAGGCCCTAAAAGATGATATAGGAAAAGCCCTCAAAGAAATGGAAGAAAAAACAAACCAAAACTGCAAGAAATGGAAGAAAAAACAAACAAAAAAAGAAGAAAAAACAAACCAGAAAATGCAAGAAGTGGAAGAAAAAACAAGCCAAAGTATTAAAAAACGCAACAAATGGACAAAAAGACAAAGCAAAAATTGCAAGAAACAATTCATACAGTGCAAGGGTTGAAAAATGAAATGGAGACAATAAAAAACACAATGTGAAGGAAGGCTAGAAATAGAAAATCTGGGCAAATGGTCAGGTACTACAGATGCAAGCATAACCAACAGAATACAAGAGATGGAAGAGAGAATCTCAGGTGTTGAAGACACACTGGGAGAAATTGATTCATCGATCAAAGAAAATCTTACGTCAAACAAATCCCTAACACAAAATATCCAGAAAATATGGGACACCATTAAAAGACCAAACCTAAGAATAATAGGTATAGAAGGTGAAGAAAACCACCTCAAAGGCACAGAAAATATATTCAACAAAATCATAGAAAAAAAACTTCCCCAACCTAAAGAAAGATATGCCAATGAAAGTACAAGAAGCTTACAAAACACCAAATAGAGTGGACCACAAAAAAGTACCCTCGCCACATAATGAAGATCCCAAATATACAGAATGAAGAAAGAATATTAAGAGCAGGTAAAGAAAAGGTTAAGTAATATATAAAGGCAAGCCTATCAGAATTACACCTGAATTCTCCATGGAAACTCTTAAAGCCAGAAGGTCTTGGATAGATATTCTACCAACACTAAGAGACCATGGATGCCAGGCCAGATTACTATACCCAGCAAAGGTTTCAATCACTATAGATGGAGAAAACAAGATATTCCATGACAAAACTAGATTCAAGCAATACATATCCACTAACCCAGCCTTACAGAAAGTTCTGGAAGGAAAACTCCAACCAAGGAAGATAACAACAACCAGAAAAACATAGACATTAGATAATCCCACTTAACCAACAGCCAAAAGAAAAAAGGGGGGAATTCCACACATAATTACACCAACAACAACCATTCCAAATCAAAGAAGAATGAGCAATCAATGGTCATTAATATCCCTCAATATTAATGGTCTTAACTTGCCCATAAAAAGACATAGGCTAACAGAAGTGATTCAAAGACAGAACCCATCCTTCTGCTGCATAAAATAAATGCACCTCAGCATCAAAGATAGTCATTACCTCAGAGTCAACGGTTGGGAAAAGATTTTCCAATCAAATGGACCCAAGAAACAAGTGGAGTATCCTAATATCTAACAAATTAGATTTTAAAGTAAAATCAATCAAAAGGGATGAAGGAGGTCATTACATATTTATCACAGGAGAAATCCACCAAAATGAAGTTTCAATTCTGAACATCTATGCCCCAAAGACAAAGGCATCCATCTTCGTAAAAGAAACATTACTAAAACTCAAATCAAATATACAGTGCCAAACACTTATAGTGGGAGACTTCAGCACCCCACTCTCACCACTAGACAGGAATACCAGACAGAAACTCAACAAAGAAGCAAAGTGGCTAATAGAAGCTATGAAGCAATTGGGATTAATGGGCATCTATAGAAAATTCCATCCAAATAAAAAAGAATATACCTTCTTCTCAAAAATTGACCACATACTTGGCAATACATCAAACCTCAACAGGTACAAAAAAATTGGAATAACTCCATATATATCTTATCAGACCACCATGTATTAATATTAGAATTCAACAACAACACAAATTGCAGAATCCCTACAAACTCATGGAAATTGAATAATGCAGAATTGCACCATTACTGAGACAATGATGTAATTAAAGACTTCCTAGAATTCAATGAGACTGAAGAAACAACATACCCAAACCTATGGGACACTTTGAAAGCAGTGCTATGAGGGAAGTTCAAACAATAAGTGCCCACATGAAGAAATGGGAGAATAGTACACTAGAGAATTAACAGCACAGCAGAAAACTCTAGAACACAAAAAAGCAAACTCACCCTGGAGGAGTAGATGGCAGGTAATAATCAAACTAAGGGCTGAAATCAATAGAGTAGAAACTAGGAAAACAATACAAAGTATCAATGCAATGAAGAGTTGGTTCTTTGAGAAAATCAACAAGATAGAAAAACCTTTGTCCAAACTTATGAAACAGCAGAGTGTGACCATACAAATTAACAAAATCAGAAACGAAAATGGGGACATAACAACGGACTATGAGGAAAGTCAGAGAATCATCAGGTCATACTTTGAAAACCTGTACTCTACAAAATTCGAAAATTTAAAGGAAATGAACAATTTTCTGGATAACTATCACTTGCCAAAAATAAATCAAGAACAGATAAGCATTTAAAATAGACATATAACCCCTAATGAAATAGAAGCAGGCATCAGATTCTCCCAACCAAAAAAATTCCCAGGCCCAGATGGTTTCAATTCATACTTCTATCAGAAATTCAAAGAACAACTTATACCAATTCTTCTAAAATATTCCACACAATAGAAGCAGAAGGAGGTAGGTGAGAGGGGCAGGCGAGGATGAGAGGGAGAGGAAAATGGGGTTGACATGTAAAATAAGATTTTTCCCAATTTAAATAACAAAATTGTACAAAATAATAGAAAAGCAGGAGAGACATATTGCAAGAGACAATATCATTATAGATGGTAGATGTGAACTGGATTGCTACACTTCCACTTCAAAATGTCCCACCTAGATTATCAATTGAATTAATAATATACAGTCAGGTAATATTTGCATATGGAGCCATTGAGAAGTACTTAAGCAATTTATAAGGCATTGATGGGATACAATGAGAATTTAGTGCCCCTGTGTGAACTTGTAGAGAGAAGAGCTTATCTGACAAAAAGCAAGGATGTAGATATATTTGTTTTGTTGTTGTTGTTTTCATTTTCCTCTTTGGGATCTTCAGTGGATATATTTGAATGAAACCCCTACATAAGATTCCCACCCTTAGAAAGTGTAACTTAAACCAATATTCTATAGAATAACAGATTGCAACATACCTTAAACTAATATTCCATACCAAATAGCAAATAAGCAGCCCCCAGTGAATTTGACCGAGTTCCCAGAAGGTGTCATGTGTGTAGGATCCTTAAACTTAGAACTCCAACTTTGGAAACATATCTTTCTCTCTCCATGCTTACTATTGATTCTATAAGATCTTTGCTATAACAAAATGACAACTTCTCTATTGAGAGTTTGACTGTCGACTTGCAATTCTCTGTTCTCTAAAAGATGTTTCAGACTCTAGGCTACACAATACTAAGCATTCAGGGGCTACATGTGGCACATTCTGTATTGTGGTGCACAGACTAACTAGAGGGCTTAATCTCTTTTCAGAGTCACCACCACCATGTTATCTCCTTATTGTTTAATACTTTGCCTCGTAGTATCTTACCCACAGGATATCCTGCATTAATGTTCATGTTGAAATCCCAGTTTGAGACATTACATATGAACACTCATGCACGCGCGCACGAGCGCACACACACACACACACACACACACACACACTGTACTTTTTTAAACCATCCCTTCTTGTAGTTGATTAATCTCTCTCTGTATGTGTGTGAGAGAGACAGGAGGTGAGGTTTTTCTTACACTGGTTTCTAGGGAATTCTATTATTTAGTGATAAACATGCCTCTCTTAATTTCTCAAATAATTTTAAATATAACTGTCCTCATCTACACCACCACAGTCACATCTAAGAAAAGACATCAATGCTAAAACCTGTCCAGAAATCAGTCTTGATTAGATCAAATCACTTTCTAAATGCCTCTCCCTCCCACCTGAGCATAGGTCAAGACTTCTTTCTTCAATTTTTAGTACACCTTCCCAACTCTTCATCGTGCTCAACTAAAGAAATTGAGGAATGTAAAGAGAAGCTCCACACCACTCACTGGACAACCTCCATTTATCCTGAGTTTGCAGCCATGTCACCTGTCTCCCCTCTGCTACAGAGAACAAGAGTCTTGCTCCCACCTGGAGTCACCTCTGGTGTAAACTTATTTTCATGAATAGCTGATGACTCACACATGTGCTCTTTGATCTGATTCTTTATCCTCTGAAGCTTTTTGGGATTATTTACAAGAACATATCATAGAACTTCACATCTTTAAAATATATCTCTGACTCCTGGTTTCTTTCCATTTTCCAATCCATTGATCCATTTGCAGAAAAACCTAAGGAAGAGTTAGCTCTATTAACTGTTTCAAAGAAGGGAATATATCATGGAACTAAGCTGCGAGCTTTGTCAAGCCCTTTGAGCATCTGACTTACAAATTACCTGAAAATAAAATGGGTGATGCTTTCTGCTCCTAAATGTGGTAATTTGTCATACACTAGTAGAAAGCAAAAGTAGCTGGATAAGTACTGAGGCTTATAAAGATGGGTTCAAGATAAGTTCATGGAGAATGTTAAGATAGAACGAAGATTTACAATAGTAAAGGGGTTACTCTGGTAGACTTGGGCTAAGAGGATGTGGGCAACAGGACATTTAGGAAAAAATGACTGGCTTGTGGAGAAGACCTAGGTACCAGTATGCTAAAACTTGAATGAGCAGAAGATGAAATAAGTGATGAGAGCAGCCTTAGACTCCAGGATAGATTAAGGGGGCTGATTAGGATGGCATGAGGAAATTGAGTGTTTGGCGTGTGAGATAGGAAGCTAATACAGGATTATTTTTGAGCAAAGAAATATCACCTTTGACTTTGTGTCTCTATAGTATTGAGAATTGACTACATAAGAATAATAGGACTCACAGGGAAGCAACACAGAACTCAGGCTTGGGGTATAATTGGACCATGCTCAATCAAAGCGCATAAACTAAGTGTGTTCAATTGTGGAAAATCAATATTTTCATTTGAAAGACAATCACTGAAGCAAAAGTGGGGACTGAGGGGGATTACTAAAATCTGGCTCTCACCAAAGGGTCATCATGGTAAATGTCGTGTGCTTATGTGAATGAGTTATGATATTTGGACAAACAATTATTCTAGGATGATTTAGGGACAAGTAAGTTTGAATTAAGTGGTATACTTCATGATATGGTGGTTCTCCTTTATGTAGAGGGCATGTTACTGGGTAGAGACATTTGCAGCTCAGTTCCAACTCTTCTTTCCTACTGAGCCTGGAGGTGTGACCTACTGATGAGGACTTTACAATTGTGGAGGCTGGTACATAGTGTGCCCTACTTACGTGGTCTTTCCTATTGTGGAGGCTGGTACATAGTGTGCCCTACTGACATGGACTTTCCAATTGCGGGGACTGCTACATACTCAAGCAGGGGGCAGGGCTGCCCCTTAGCACACTTTTTTTTTCAGTGAAGTGGGCACTTTTTTTATATTGTAGACTCAGTCACTTGGATCAGGTGAGAATAGCTGAAACCTTGCTCTTCCCTTGTCAATGATTATCTGTTGTGTGTCAGATACCAATTTGGCTTTCTGGACATGTTACAGGTTACCCCACTCAGACACCCCTTGGGGATGAGAAGGCTCAGTGCCAAGGACTCAGGCACCGGGAGTCAATGAATAGCAGTGCATGCTGCAGACTCAT
The DNA here is from genome assembly GCF_017639785.1 of Mesocricetus auratus. Classification (NCBI taxonomy): domain Eukaryota; kingdom Metazoa; phylum Chordata; class Mammalia; order Rodentia; family Cricetidae; genus Mesocricetus; species Mesocricetus auratus. The sequence continues at coordinate 38,265,964 of NW_024429198.1, forward strand.
TTATTAAGTAAGTTAGACCAGCCTTTATACCCCCTCCCAAGGTACCATTGGTGTCTCTTTGTCAGAAGTCTCTGGGCATAGAGGAAGGCTTGGCTCATGGAGGAAGTATCTGCCTCACACAGGCTGGCCAGGGCACCTGTGGCTTGTGTTGGCTGGCCGGCAGTTTCTCCTACATATCCACCTTTCTTTCTTTCTTCCTTTCTTCCTTCCTTCCTTCCTTTCTTTCTTCCTTTCTTTCTTTCTTTCTTTCTTTTTTTGAATACAGCATAGTGGGCATTGAAGTTCTAGCTTCAGCCTCATTGTTCCTGCCTCAGAAAGCATCCAACATGATGGGCCTTGCCTGTCTCTGGTTGACCTGCCTTTCCAGTGCTTATGGCTCATTGACTCTCGGCTCTTGCTGGATGACATCTCTGGGAAGCATGCCCAGGTGGGAGGAGCACCTGTTAAACTGATGCCTCAGGAATTTCTGTGAGCCAGGCCCAAGAGACCTCCCAAAGGGATTCACGTTCTGGGTGTTGAATTGCCAAGAGAACCTGGAGTGTGGAAATACACTGTAGGAAACACTTAAAGGGAATGATTAATAATAATACAATACCCCCAATCAAAGCATAGGAAAAAAGGGGTCACTCCTGATCCATGCTTTCAGGCAAGAAAAAGCACATGCATCCAGAGATCAGGTCCCAACACGTTTTCATGAAAAATCCAGGGGGACAACACCACTCCAGATTGGTAGTCTTGACCTTAAGGCACCTGGTGACTAAAATTGATTTTAATGCCCTCACCCGAGGCCACATACAGTGGGCAGGTAAGTTCCCCATTCTCTTATTGGCAGGAGACAGACAAGAAGAGATGGCTCAGGGGTGAAGAGCACTGACTGCTCTTCCAGAGGTCCTGAGTTCAATTCCCAGCAACCATATGGTGGCTCACAAGCATCTACAATTCAGTCTGGTGCATACTGTCTTCTGGCATGTATACAAACTGTATCTGTAATAAATAAATACATCTTAAAAAAAAGAACAAAGTCTAAAACAAAGACAGACTCGAACAAACACAGCAAGTGTGTGAGACCTAAGTGTAGTAAATATTCCTACTTCATGCACCAGGGTTACCCGACCACGCAAAGGAAAAGACTGAAAAGGAGGGTCCCTGTGTTCAGCTTTGTGAGGACATGAAACCAAGCAAGTCAATGAAGAGGGGGCTCTGAAAAGCATGATGAGCATGGAGACAAGTCTGGAAGAATGCTGACAGTGAAAGCAAAAGTGCACCGACTTAGGATCCATCACCCCCCACCATGCACCACCAGCAACGAAGGGCAAAAATTAGGACCCTCTAAACAGCTGCAGTGATGGAAAAAAGAATATACCCCGATTCAAGCAGTGTTGAGGCCCATGCCAGCAAGGGATCCAGGAGCCCACTAGGTACCAGGTGTTGTGGGTTACCCTTCTTGGACACCCCTTGGTGTGGGGGTGAGAATAGGAAGCACCAAGGATTCAAGCCCTAGGAGTCAGTGAGTAGCAGAACATGCTGCAAGACTTGTTTATTATGGGAGTTAGGCCTGTCTTTATACCCTCTCCCTAGTGGCTCAGCAGCTGACTCTGCTGCATTGTCCTATCCTCATTGGTGTCTCTGGTCAGGTGTCTCTTTCTCAGCAGTGTCTGGGTGTAGAGGCAGGCTTGGCTCAGGAAGGAAGGGTCTGCCTCAAACACTCATACAGGCTGCTCAGGGGACCTGTGGCTTGGGTGGACTGACTGGCAATTTCTCAAACATGGTCAGAGGGGAAAGAAGGCCATTGACCAAATTTGGCACTGCACTTTCACATTGTAATCCCAAGTTTTACTTTTCAGGGTCTTCACCCAAAAATGGGCATGGGACTAGCGAGGTATAGCTCTTTAGATCATCAAATGTCACATTCATTTATCGTATGCAGCATTGAGTCAGTCTCTAAGTAAGCACTTTATACATAACAGATCAAGGTTCCTGCTTCCAAGTCAGAAGGCATTATGGGCTCTGATTGGTGTTGACCGTACAATGAATAAAAGAGAGGAGGTGGTAATAGTAACATATACTTTTGTATGGTATTTTATTATTATACCACTGAAAATATGTGAAGATTTCCCATTGAATTCCAGTAGGAAACAGGAGACTCTTGGGTTATCCTATCCCTAGTCAATGTAGGAAAGTATCTGATCTAGGGAATTATTTTATTTGGCTCTTGTAATGAGTTATCATATTTGAAATAATTATTTCCCCCAAAGTCAATAATATACAGATATGGAAATAGCAAAAAGAGACATGCATAATTTCAGTAAGAATATTTTAAGAAATCATATAAAAATTCAATTGGAAATAAACTTAACAAAGAGGAATTTTATGCATCCTAGCACTCAATTTTGCATTTATAATGACTTTAATGGAATTTCACAAAATTGCATCAGAAATATTGCCAGTTTGTCTTCAGTGTTTTCTGGAGGTTTTTTTTTCTTGCTGGAAGCTGTTGCATTATAATCTAAATGTTTTTTTTTTACTAGAAATAGACAAAGTTTCTTCTTTAGTACTCATCGTAATTGAAAAGAATAAGTAAAATTAATAATGATAGCTAGAGTTCATGTTTATTTGACAGGCAGCCAGCAATAAGTTAGCAGCTTGACATGTACTGTCCACATAAATGTCATAATATCTTGACTCTTTTCTCAATTTCCAAATAAAATCTTAAAGACACATGATTTCGTAAGGCAGAAGAACTGGTACCTAAACTGTATTTGAACATTGAAGAACAGAGTTGGTGATTCGTGTTGAAAGATCCCTACCCAGGAAAAGAAAAGCAAGGCCAGGCCGTTGCCTAATGAAAGAAACCCAGACCAGGTATTTCACCCTCAAAACAGGATGTCTGTGATCACTATAGCAGTCATGGGACCCGGATAATAATTGCTGAAGCGTGCTGGGAACTTTCATATGACAATACTAGAAAACCTAGACCTTGGCAACTACCCTGGCCCCCAATTGTGTTTGATCACTATAACAATCATGGGACCCGGATAATAATTGCTGAAGCGTGCTGGGAACTTTCATATGACAATACCAGGACACCTTGTCCTTGGCAACTACCCTTGCCCCCAGTTGTGTCTGATCACCATAGTAGTCATGGGACCCAGATAATAATTGCTGAAGCATGCCAGGGTCTTTCATAAAGTAATACCAGGAAACTTAGTCCGTGGGAACTACCCTTGCCCCCAAGATGAGCCAATGAAATGCCTGTTACTTATGTAACCATTAAAACTCTATAAATATTGTACTCCCTGAAAGCCCGGTATGCTCTGCACCTGAATTGCAGTAGCATCCGCAGGCGCCTGTGTACTCAATAAATCACCTCTTGCATTTGCAGCCAGTGGTCTGGCCCCGGTTCTTGGGCAGAGGGTTCGGTTCAGTGCCCGGTGCTTATTTGCCGAGGTCTTTCATTGGAGGTTCCGCCGAGATTTCTGCCCCAGAACCACCAGTGCCACCGGGAGGTAAGCTAGCCGGCACCCTGTCTGCTTTGTTCTTTGTTATATGTATGTATGTTGATTTGTCTCCGAGCAGGTTGGCTACGTAGTCATTCAGTAACTAGGGCGGCTTGAGAAGGGGCTGATGAGCCCAGACTGCTCCCCTGCCACCCTGGCAGATGTGCCAGAGATCTGGAGAGCTCAATTGTTTGGAGCTCATGGGCCTGAAAAGGGAAAAACAGGACCACTACTCCTGTTGACCCGTCTGAGTATTTACTTTCGGTTCTCCGCCGAAAGCGCACAACATGTCTGGTTGTGAGTTGCTTAATTGTGTTATTTGTCTTGTTTGTCTACTTGTCTTTGTATTTTGAGTTTTCTGATTTAAGCATGGGACAAACCATAACCACCCCTTTGAGCCTTACTTTAGATCACTGGAATGAAGTGCAGATTGGTGCCTCTAACCAGTATAAACTGCACATCTGAGTGGCCAACCTTCGATGTGGTCTGGCCACGGGATAGGACCTTTAACCTAGAAATTATCTTACAGGTTTAGGATCAGGTCTTTGACAAGGGACCCCATGGACACCTGGACCAGATAGCATACATTGTTATTTGGGAAAATTTGGCTACAGACTCCCAACATGGGCAGCCCTATTTGTGACTCTCCTACCTCCTCTGAAGGCAGGGAGAAAACCGTCGGCTCCTCCCGTCCCCCCCTTCTTCACCCTTGGTCCCTGTCCCAGCTCCAGATCATCATCTACTCCTAGATGATGCGGTTCTCATAGAAATCTTACAAGGGGAAAACTACAAGTAACAAGTTTTATAAAGTTAATTTAAATTTGCTAATAGGTTTTCATGTTCAGGATAAATAATTTTTCAACCCTGTTGATAAGGTGACTTTCACATTAAGACAGCTGTTACATGCCAATTTTTTTATGTGTGTGTACAATTGGTTGAGTATCTAATATGCCCTAGGTTCAGTAACTAAACAATTCTTTTTATAAGTTGGTCCTATGGCTGAGGACTTTGGCCAAGCCTAGCTAGTCACTGGCCCATCTTATCCCTCTGTCTTTGTTCTTGCCCGCCTATACACATGGTGCAGGTCAGGGGTCTTCTCTTGCTGCCCTAAACACATGGAATGCTGGGCAAAAGTCTCTCCCGCCATGTGCCATGGTATAGAGCATGCTGCAGCAGGGTCTCCTCTCCCTGAGCATGCAGTGAGGCAGCTGCTCTGTTCTCCAACTGCTGCTGCAGCCCTCACAGCTGAGCCTGCTCCGTCCTCACCTGCCTGCCTTTGAGGTGTGCAGGATGTGAGGATGGGGGTCTCTCTCTCTCTCTCTCTTTCTGTATCTCTGCCCCACGCACATGGCATGCTGGCAAAGGAGCCATCTGCCAGCTTTTCCCTCCACCAGAGCTCCCTGCTCAACACACAGGGCTGGAGCAGGTAAGACATTTGGCCAGATCCGGTCTTTCCACAGAGACAGAATGGCCTTAAAATTATAACTACAAGAAAAAAAGAAGAATGTAAACTGTTTACTATGATGTTTCATTTCTACAAATGCTAAATTTTAAAAATTAATCTCTCAAAAATTATGTATGCTTGTTTTGTTAAAAAGTTCTATCTGTATTTTCTGTCATAATCTAAGTTTTATTACAAGCATAGAGCTAAAACCAAAATGGTACAGGTCGCCACCATTTTACAGTCAGTCACATGCCAAGCTGGCCACATGGCTGGCTGGTAGCCATTTTACTAAAGTTAAAAGAGATACCTGATCCACCATCTTAACTAAAGGTGACCACATGGAAGTTATGAGGTACCATCCTATCAACAAGTTTTTATTCAGATTTAAAATGTTAATGCTTTTATACACAGGAATGCTAAGTTTTATAATTTAACAGTCACCCAGATAATAATGGTTTTAAAGGCCTTTAATTTTCAATATTAAAAAAACATTAAGGAATTTCAGAACAGTTTTTAAAATGTTTTCAATTTATAAGGTTATAAGATATTTATATTGTTAAAATGTTTAAAGCTAGACCTAACAATATATAGCTCTAGTTTTATAAAGGTTAATAAAGTTTATACTTTTAACAGTTAAGCTTAAGGCAGACAAACCTCTAATACTTCAGAGACCTGCAGAAGATGGCATTTAAAATGTTAATTTAAAAGTTTATAATATCAGACAGACTTCCAGATCCTAACAGTGACCCAAAGTCTCCAAAGAAGATTAGAGGAGACTTGGGTATGGCTGTATATGGACTGGTACCTGGCACTTTTTAATAGATTTGGAGACTGAATAAAATTTATCCTTCTCAGATCTCTGACAACATCAGGCAGCCAAATCCACAAGACTATAGTCAGCTTGGTAGCTCATTTTATTTATGTAAAAATCAAGCCTTAATATGTCTCAATAAGGATCAAAGGATGTAAATACTTGTTCAATCACAAGCTCAAGGTTTTTAGGTTTATTTTGGTTATCATCTAAGTATAAACTTAAAGGGCTTTTCATCAGGCCAAAGATACCTCTGTCCAATTCATACCTGGCTCCCTGGACAGAAGACAAATGTACACTACTAGCCCAAATCTGTAGTTTCTGCTAGGACACAAAATACAGATACCCAGATATCTGCTTTTTCTACAATGTAGATTTCAGTACCAATTGATAATGCTACTGTACCTATAGCCTTTATGTCCTTTTGTATAACAAAATTTATATAGGCTTCAGAGGATCAAAAGTCATACAGTTTGGATCCACTTCTCACAGGTCAAAGAGGACTCCAGATAAGTACAGCCAGTTATCCCACCTGTCTGTTCCTGAGAATGATATTTTCTCTCCTGGTCATGGGATTCCTGACCTTCCTGATCACTAATACTATGGGTCTAAAGAGTTCCAATTAAATACATAAGTTTTAACTTCTGTTCCCAGTTTTAAACATGTCTTAAACAGGTTTCTACTTCTGGCAAACACATCTGAACATCAGTTGCTGACCACATCCTGCTCCTAAAGACTGCGAGCCCTAGACTTGCTGTGAATGTGAACCAGTTCAGCTGATGTGGACACCCCCCCCTGTCTTTTCAACACAGTCTGCCAATCAGCTGCTCCTGGATAGATACCCCATTGCCTAAATTCCCTTTTTGCTTTTGACTTGCATTTCAGCCTTCTTGGGTCCCCTAACTTCGTCCCAAAGTCAGCAAGAAGTAGCATGGAAAGAAATACATCATCCTCTTTTCCCTGGTTGAGATGCTAAGTCAAAAGAAAAAAAATTCCCTTACATAGGAAACAGTATAATAAGAGAGGGAGACATATGTGCCACTCTCAAAGAGGAATTTTTTTTATGCAGACAAGACTGGGGTAGTCCCCGAAACTCTGGATAAACTCAAGGAGAGGCTCACTGTTCGTCAGAAAAATGTGTGTGTGTGTGTGTGTGTGTGTGTGTGTGTGTGTGTGTGTGTGTGTGTATGTATGTATGTGTGTGTTATCTATGTGTGAATGTGTGACCAGTACTGAAGTCAATTTCTGGTGTTCCCCCCTACTGTTCTCCAATGTATTTTTTTTTGCTACAGAGACTTTCCCTGGCCTTCAAACTTGCTGAATTGGCTAGACTGTCTGATCAATTATCCCTTGCAATTATTCTGTCTTTGCCTCCCCAGAACTGAGATCACAAACATACAAGCACTGAGATCATAAACATACATACATGACATGTGGATTTAATATATTTTCATTGCTATTTTTAGGAAGGATTTCGGGAAACATAAGGTGTGGGACTGGTAGTAGTCAGATAATTATAAGAATAACACACTGTTATATGAATGATTTATTTTTTAATTATTTTAGTTGTGCTTTTGTGCATGTGCATGTATGCCTCTGTGTGTGTGTGTCTTCGTTCTGTATGTGAATATATGCACATGAGTACAGTGCTCATAAAGACCAAAGCCATGGTGGAGATGGTGTTATAGACAGTGGTAATCCAACTGATGTGGGTGCTGGGAACCAAACTCAGATCAGTAACCACTCTTCACTGCCAAGTACCACTTTAGCCCTGTCATGTTTTAAAGAGGTAAAAAAAAAATGAATCACCATGACTGTCATGACTGTGTGAATTTTAAATATATTCCCAATAAGCTTTAATCAGATGAAAAGTCTGACTCGATGGATCCCTGCTGTAAGAATTATGCATTCAAAATATTATTTTTGGGTTAAACCCTTAGCTACCAGTTCCTTTAGTGTCAGCGTTAATCTTTATGAACTAGTTATAGTGCCCTTTGTTTACTATAGATAGATAGATAGATATATGGTTGTATAGATATGTAGATATAGATATATACATGCATATATATATTATTTTGTATGCACAGGGGTTTGTCTTCATGTATATCTGCATCATATCTGTGACTGGTACCCACAGATGCAAGAAGAGTGAATTAGATTTACAAGAATTGAAATTCAGAGGTTTGTAAGCTACCATGGTGGTGCTGGAAACATAATCTGGTGTCTTCAAAGGTTCAGGACTCCTTGTTCAATGATCAGTTATATACCTGTTTTTAATAATTTTGTCTACATGTAAATTTACAGGAAATGCAGCTATATGAGATGTTCTTTACCTACATAGCATATCCTGCAAAATACAGTGATATTGACACATTGACTTCCCAGGTGGCTTGAAGTCTCAATACATCTCACCACAATGTGCACAAAAAAGTACAGTTAGCTCTGTTCTAACATTTGCTTCTTGTTTTAAAAAACTCCATCAAAAGTGAATTCTGGGCCTTTAATAAACATTTACAGATTTTTTCTTAATTTCTCTAAAGAATATAGCATAAAAGTTTGTATAGAAATGAGATTCTATTGTGTTTTTAGTTCCTCTAGATTGAAGTACAGAGGATTAGTCATTAGTTATATAAAAATTCCACAGCATATTTTACAAAGAAATCCAGAACCGTAGATGTTGGTGTTGACAAGTGGCTTTTGGAACCAATTCCTCGCATGGAATCAAGGAATAGCTTCATATAATTTGATGAAACTCTAAGAAATACCTTTGAAAATGGGATTTATGGAAATACAAGAAATGTCTTTCTAGAATGAATACCAGCAGCAATTTTGCAGCAATCTTGTGTGGACAGTCCAAAGATGTATTCCTCATGAATGTGGAAGAAAGCAAGCATGAAGCCTAGGTCTTCATCCTATTATTCTGGGTGTGACATGTCCATTCTCTATTGCAGGTAGTTCTAGATTTGACTTATCTTCAATGGTTGCAATCCATAACTTTCATTGAGTTTGTATTTTTAGAATGTGTGAGTATTACTACAGTTCATAAACTAAATTTCAATATTACTGTGACAGAAAATGAAATATATCAACCCTTCTCAAAATGTAAAACATCTATCAAAATTTTTATGGGAAAATGAGATGCAATA